>NW_028274819.1:53704693-54009981 GCF_037043125.1 Eumetopias jubatus
GAGCCAGCCAGGCACCTCCAGATCCCACATTCTTGAACTTAAGGCAGTGATGGGTGGAACTAGGTACCCAAGGCCCAGAACCCTCAGGGGTTCCTGTCTTGTTAGAGATGTGGGGCACCAGTCCTGAGGAGGAGAGGAGCAGGGAAAATAGGGTTTGGTGTCTTGGAGGGCAGGGCCAGGGAAGCTGTTATGAAGGAAGGTTTTTGGTTTAGCTCCTGGTAGGACAGGATCTCTGAGGGTGGGTGAGAGGGAGGAGTAAGGGGTGCGGAGGCTAGAAAAGGAGCATGTCTTTAGCTTACAGGCACAGTACCTAATGAGGTGGGGAATAATGGAATCACTTTGTATCTAAGCCCTTGGAGAGCTAATCTTGCTGAATAGAGAGAGATACTGAAGTCTAACAACAGAAGACTGGACCAAACTTACTCCATAGGCCAGAGACAGAGCTGAGCAAAACCCAGATGTCTGGGCTGAAGGTAGTGTCCTGGTGGGTCATGGGACTTCCAAGGGCTGGGGAGAGGTTAGGGGCTTAGACTAAAGGTAAGAAGGGAGGTGAGGAGACCCAGAGGGCCAAGGGCCTAGATGGAAGAGTGCTCGGGATCAGAGTCCAGGGAGGCAGGGAGAGGACTTATTTGGGCTGCACCGGGGCATACCTAGCCTTGGCCAGGCAGGGATCGGGGCAGGGGTGGGGGAGGTGGGTAGGGCCCAGCTGACCCGCTTCTGGTTGTAGTTGACGGCCAGTCGCAGCCTCGCCAGGTTGGGGATGCCTTCCTCAAAGGCCTGGCCCAGGCCCTCAGCCTCGGGTTCAGTCTCGTCCTCGCGCCAGTCATTGAGCACCGCAGTGACCTCGCTCTGGTTCCGGCACATGCCCAGCAGTTCAAAGCCGTAGTCCTGGCTCAGCGCCTCCAGGGCAATGTACTCGGGCTGCAGGGGAGCCGGTGTGTGTGGCCACCCTGCAGCCCCAGCCCCGTTAAGTCAGCCCCACCTTCCCAACAGCGGGCCTGGGCCCCCTCTGTCCTGCTGCGGGTCCTCACTTCCCCACATGTGGTGTCACCCTGAGTTGTCTGTTCCTTTCTCCTCCGCCACCCCAGCTCGCCTCCTTGCTCTGAGGTGTCTCTTGTGTCAGCTTTGCTTTTCTGGTGCTCCGTCTGCCTCAGCCCTAGGTCAGTACAGCCCAAACCCCGCTGCCACCTTTGTACCTACCCCTTCCAGTCTCTGTTTCCCGGCCCACTTCTCGTCCCGCTCTGCGTGCCTCTCGTGGGTTCATTTCGTTCGTTTTTTTTTGAGCGCCTACCTTACCTGAGAAGCTATCAGTTTTAGCAGCAGAGACAGGTAGGACAGTTCTTGCCTCCACTTACCCAGCCTGGCCTTGGTTTTACTCAGGGCCCCAATCCCAGGGAGAATCCAGGTAAGAATTCCAGGAGGTGAGGCCCGAGCCCAGCACCGTCCCTCAGGTGGTGTCACGTGGGGCAAGGAGCCCCTTGCCAGGCCTGGAGAGTCTCTGCTGCCTCTTCTGTGGGGTTGCTGCAAGCACGGGGGGAGAGTCCTTCGGAAGGACCCCTCTTTCCTGCTACTTGTGAAGTGGGAGCTCTGAGTCTTCCACAACTCTGGTGAAGCAGCATGCTCTTTCCCCGGCTCACCTGGCATGGACCGCGTCCTGCCTTCGGCCTCTGTTTCAATAGCCTTGTCTGTGTCCCCGCCTAATGGTGATCTTGAGCATGGGGACCAAGTCTGCCTGGCAGAGGGGATGTCAGTGGATGAGTGAGGGACGGAACGGGGCTGGTGGTAATCAAGGCTCCTGACAAGTCCCTGCCACCGGACCTCCCCGCCTCCCCTTCACACGTTCTCTGTCCCATGCGGGCCCCTGCACTCATCGCCATGTCAAGTTTTTCTACCCGACAGCCTTTGCTTACCCTGCACCCCTACTGCAAATATCCTCCCGACTCCTCTTCACTTTAAACCACCTGGCTGTGCAGCCAAGATTAATTCCGCTTCTTCAAAGGAGTCTGTCCTGAGCAAAACAGCTGCAGCGCCCTGACCTCTCTTTTCTGGGTTTTAGAAGCCATGTAGCATTCTCCACAGAGGCACGAAGGGAAGCTGAGCATCCTAGGAGAGGCTTGTCCACCTCACTCTGCCCTTCGCTGCTTGGGATCACAAGCTTGGCGCCCCAACACACAATGCTTGATGTGGGACCTCACAGGAGGTATTCAGAAAGGACGGCTTCCACTGAATGTCATCTCTGTCTCGCTGCTTTTCTGTGTTCTCCCTCCTTCCCTAGACAGTCCCAGGGCATCCCTAGCGTGGGGTCTGTGCTGCCCCCATAAAACTAGGTGCCCCTAGAGTGATGGCTCTCTGCCATTAGAAGGAGATTCCCCCTTCAGGGTGGGATTCTGTAACTCCCCATGAAAATGGAGGGGTACACAGGCCATGACCTCAGGGTTCTGGGATCCAGCCCTGCATCGGGCTCCCTGCTCAGAGGGGAGCCTGCTTCTCCCTCTCCCTCTGCCCCTCCTCACCGCTTGTGCTCTGTCTCAAATAAATGTATAAAATCTTAAAACAACAACAAAATGGAGGGTTACTGAGAACAGAACAAGGCCTCATCATCTTTCTGTTGTTTTCCACGCCCCAGGACCCCTGCCCCAGGCCCACCCCTGCCCATGTGAAAGGACAGATATGGGCGACCACGGGCAGGGGAAAGTATGAGACTCCGACCTTAAACTCAGGCTCCTTGCGCGCAAGACGCCTGAGCTCCCGGCTGAGCTGGAAGGCAGCCAGCATGGCGTCCTCACTGGCCAGCGAGAGGTGGGCCCTGCTGGCCATGCCGCGGTAGGTGTTGATGCGGGACAGGGAGAACTTCAGCAGGTCGTAGCGGCGGGCGTTGCTGCACTCGAGGCAGGCGCAGGAGACCGGGTGGGGCCGGGCGATGGTGTGTCCCTGGGCCATGAGCAGCTGGGCGATCTCATACAAGTCCTTCTGGCAGGCCAGGGTGAGGGGAGTGACGCCGGGGGCAAAGCCCGAGCCATCGATCGACGAGTCAAAGAAGGCCAGGGAGAAAGACCTCGTGTCCACTTTGCGGCCCTTCTCCCGTTCCAGCCGGGCCAGCAGGCGCTGCACCGCAGCCGGCTGGTTTGTGTCCACTGCCACCAGCAGGGCCTCGTGGATCTGCCGGAAGTCAAACTTGACATAGGCCAACAGCACATCAGTGATGGCCTCGTGGCCCAGCCGGATGGCCAGATTGAGAGCTTCCCTCCAGGAGCGGTCCTCGGCCTCCTCCACGTTCCTCAGGGGCCCGCCTGGCCTGCTGCCCGACGCCTCGACCCCCGACTCCAGCAGCTGCTGCACTAGGCCCAGGCGCCCCTCCTGGATGGCGGCCAGGAGCGGAGGTGGGAACCTCAGCTTCTTGTTCGTGATCTCTGTCCAGGTGGGCTGTGGCTGGATGAAGGACGGAGAGAGCAAAGGACTTCCTTTGCTGTGGGGCCTCCCTCACCCTTCCACCTTTAAGCCCTCAGCCCAGACACCATACTAGTTTGCTTTTGCCCAAAAGCATACTAACAATGTTGTTTTTGAAGTACAGTTAATGTAGTGCTTATATATGCTTCTTTTCTGAGCACTTCCCAAGTACAGCAACTCACTCTTTACAATAACCCTGTGAGGTAGGAGCGATCACGTCCCCTTCAGCAGGAGAGGAAACTGAGGTAAAGATAAACTAAGCCACTCGGATGAGATGGGGACCCAGGTAGTCTAGCTGAGGAGCTGGTGTTCCTAACTCCCCTTTATGCTACTTCTCAACTCAAATAGGAATTATTGTTACTAGTTTTGGATTTCTGGAATCTTTACTCATTCAAAACACCCAAAATGTGGAATATAATAATGTAAAAAAAAAGATTCCATTTTTTTCTTTTAAGAAGGAAAATAAGAATGCTACCACCTTTATCTATTACTCTGAAATTAATTTCTACATCAAATATACATCCTCTACTCTAGTATATGTGGTTTATCTAATGTAATCATCTTATATAATGAAAATATGAATGTTCCCCAAAAGATTATGTCTGTGTAGGGGATAAATTTCATTTCCATGTTTTCTAGGAATCAATCATTTTGGAAACACCCTTTCATACCATAATAATAGCTTCTTGTATAGATTTGTTGTTAACAAACACCCCTTTTATTGAAATACTGATATTTAGAAAATTGGTCTTATTGAAAAAAAGCATCCTTTTCTTTTAAAAAAAGTTGGCTATACAAAAAACTATACAAATTTAGTCTTACAGTTCTAGAGGTTAGAATTCAGAAATCAGTATCATTGGGGTAAAAGTCAATGTGTCGGCAGGACAGGGTGGCTCCAAGGGAGAATCCGATCCAACTTCTAGAGCTATGTTCCCTGCATTCCTTAGTTTACGGCCACCTCCTACATCTTAAAAGCCAGCAGCACTGAAGATTACAAACGTTACCTTCGTCACCATTTTATTGTGTAGATTCCTAGGTGAGGAAGGGCCAGGCCTGGGTCCCGCCAGGGTCCCCCTTCCTCAGCACAGCTGCCACCCTCAACAGGAACCCACACACAGTGGGCCAGTGTGGGTACCCTGAGAAAGGGGAGGTTAAAGCAGGTGGATGGGGCTGCACGGGGAGTCTAACACAGGATCTGCCCAGGACCCAGCTCCCATTTTGTTGATTTCATCTCCCAGCTGCTCATCCCTCTGAGAGTCCCAGAGCCTCCGAAGGACAGGTCCACGCAGAGGGTCTTTGACCTGGGCTTTCCCCCAGCCCCTCAGCTCTGTCCAAGACTCCTAGCAGATCCTAATGCTCCTCCCCACCAACCTTTCCTGGCTTTGTCCTCTCCTACTTTGGGTAGCATTCCTCTCTGTGCTGCCTCGTCCCTCTCTTGTACCGGGCCTAGCCCCCCTCACTGCTCTTCTCTCTGGGCCCAGGCTTGGGGCTCCAGGGGCTCTCCTCCACCAACATGGCAATATCCATCACCTGCACGGCGGCTGGGATGTCCTCTCTGCCCCTGTGGCTCAATCTGTTGTTTTAATTATGGCCAGAAATGGGAGCAGGATGAGGGAAAGTAGGAGAGCAGGCCTCTTACCGTGAGGAGGTCCATGGCTGTACCCGCCTATGCTGGTAGGGACCGAAGGACTTAACTCCTGCTCTGTCTGCTCCCCTGACTGTGCCCAGCTTCCTCTTTCCTACCCTTGAGTTCAAAACCCCGCCCTGGGCCCTCCCTTTGCCAGGACCAGCTGCTCCCCCTCTGCCCTGTACCCTGGAGACCAGAGGAACTGGTGAGTACCACACAGTGGAAACTTCTGGGAAAGGGGAGAGGACATAGTTGCTCAAGAAAGGTGGGAATAGAATTGAGAATATCACAGGTGGAGGCGACCTTAGAGACCCTCTGGTCCAACTGTCTCATTGTACAGATGGGGACTGGGATTTGCCCAAGGTTCCATAGCCGAGCCTAGACCCATTCCTTAGTCATCAACCCATCTGATCCCTAGAATAGCTCTGCAAGCAGGAGGACGGGGTTTTCTGTTACTGAGGGTTAATTCTGGGTCCAGGATGAAGAACTTGCTTTAAGTCACACAGTAACACCATTACCTGATCGCACCTAGGGAGGGAACCCACGAAGGATACTGGGAGTTAAGGTCATGGGATGTTGGAGGTTAGTCTCGTGCTCAAAAATCACTCTCAACTTCCCAGTATATCACAAGATCTTATCTGCCAGGCAGTGCTTTTGTTTCACTCGGTCTCAGTTTTCCTTTCAGGAAAATGGGCATGAGGATGCGCATCACTCACTGAGAGGAAGACGTTCTGGATTATGTCCCAAAGCCCTAGAGAGATCACCAGTTCTACCCCAGAAGTTCCAAAGGGGAAAAGGATGGAGCTGTCTTGGGAGAGTAGGGTGCCATGGTGACAGAAGCCTTGACAACCGGGAGTGGAGAGCAGGCTGGGCCCAGAGGTGCCCTCAGGCAGAGTCCTAAGGGAATGAGTGGAAAGAAAGGAGGAAGGCAGCTGGGCCTTATCAACTCTTAGCTGTCACAAGACCCACTCCCCAGTTTTAGTCACAGAGGGCAGGGAGGCCAAAACCATGGCACCTCATGGCTCACGTCTGAGGGACCTCCCCACAAATGCTGGCATGTTCTTCTACTTCTCCTGCTGAGAAGTACAACTGGCAGAGAGGGCACTGGACCCAGGATGTGGGTGGTGAGCTTTCTGGGGAGGACACCCACAGTACGGACTGTGATGAAGATGGTGATGAGGAGGGAGAGGCTTGCTGAGGTGGGGAGATCTCTCCGCAGGTGGCAGCGTGCCGCGGAAGAACCTCAGCGCTGAAGGAGCCTAAGGGGGAGAGAAGGAGGTTAGCAAAGTTGGGCCCGCTCCTAGGCACGATGCCACCCCAGTGCGGCTGTTTTTGCGGGAAATTTACTCTGGCTGTATATTCTACAGCTGACACTGTCCGGTCGTGAATCCGCCAAACATTTATCAAGAGTTTACTCTAGGACTTACACTGTGTCAGGAGCCGAGGGGCGGAAACTGAGGCCCATCCTTCTGGACTGTAGAGTTCAGGGGTAAAGATAAGCTATGGCCACAGGCAACTGTGATACAAAGCAGAAGTGAGAAGTGCCAAGTGCAAGGGAATCTGAGGGTACTGCAGGGGCTCGGCTCGGAAAGATGAGCTGAGAAGATCAGAGAAGACCTGGCAAATAAGTATCATTTGAATAGGGATTTAGAGAATTGGGACATGGAGGAAACAGTTGGGAAGGAAATGCTAGGCCCTCTCTGATAGTATTTCCTATTGCTTTGTTTTGTATTTCCCCTGGGGATAGGGCTCATGTCCTTTCCTCAGCTTGGCCAACACAACGTAAGCCTGTGCGCCAAACAGACTTGTATGTAACTGCGGAGAAGACTGGGAGTCCAAGCTCGAATATTCCCTGGCAGCGTTCCCAGGTCTCCTAGTCCTCCCACAAGCGACGCCTAGTAGTCCCACAATAACCCCTGGGCCCCAGCAGCTCACCTGCACAAATGGGGCACAGTGCACTGTCCTGGACCCCACTGCTTTGGGCCTGGGGTCGGTGGTGTTCTCTTTGCCCTGCCTTTCCCATCCCCCTCTGGTTGGGCCGCAAGTTCGAGCTGGATAAAGGCCTGTGAGAAAGAATAGTTAAAGACCAGCTATTAGTAAGAGGCTACAAGAGCTGAAGGAGCCTCGAGTTAAGAAAGAAGAGTGTGGACTCATCGATGTGGAGCCAGAAGCCGTGGTTGGAGTCCTGGTTTTCCCACTTATGTATCCGACCTGAGGGAAGTCATTTAACCTTGAACATCTGAGAACAGAAGTTCTGTTATTGCTTTCAGGTTTTTTAAATTATTCTTTTATTGAGATACAACGCACATCCGGTAAAATTCATCCTATTAAAGTATACTATTCAACAGTTTTAGGATATTCACAAGGTTGGGTAACCACCAGGACTATCTAATTCCAGAACATTTTTATCACCCCAAAAGGAAACCCTAAATCCATTAGTAGTCACTACCCCTACCTCCTCTCTGCCTCAGACCCTGACAACCACTGATCTACTTTCTGTCTCTGTGGATTGGTCTATTCTGGACATTTCATATACGTGCAATCATATACTGTGTGGTCTTTTCTGACTAACTTCTGTCACTCAGCATGTTTCAAGGTTCAACAATATTGCAGCTTACATCAGTACTTCAATCTTTTCTCATGGTTGAACAATATTCTATGGTCTGAATATACCACATCTTGTTTATCTGATCATCAGTTGATGGACATTTGGGCTGTTTCCACTTTTTGGCTGTCAGTTATCAGTTCTTTTTTGTTTTTAAAGATTTTATTTATTTGAGACAGAGAGAGAGAGAGAGAGAGAAGCACAAATGTGTGGGGGAGAGGCAGAGGGAGAGGGAGAAGCAGGCTCCCTGCTGAGCAGGGAGCCCCATGTGGGGCTCGATCCCAGATCCTGAGATCATGACTTGAGCCAAAGGCAGATGCTGAACTGACTGAGCCACCCAGGCGCCCCTGTTATCAGTTCTTTGGGGTCTATTCTTAGAAGTGGAATTGTCGGGTCATATGGTAACTCTATGTTTAGCTTTCTGAAGAACTGCCAGACTGTTTATTAGGGTGACTGCATCATTTTACATTTTCACCAGCAGTGTATGAGAGTTCCAATTTCTCCACATCTTTGCCAACATTTGTTATTGTCTTTTTTGAAAAATTTATTTTTAAAGTAAGCTCTATACCCCACGTGGGGCTCGAACTCAAGACCCTGAGATCAAGAGTTGCATGCTCTCCCAACTGAGCCAGCCAGGTGCCCTGCTACTGTCTTTTTGATTACAGCTATCCTACTGGATGTGATCACTGACCACTATTAGGCATTCTTTTCAGTGCTTATTGGCCATTTGTATATCTTCTCTGGAGAAAAGTCTATTCAGTCTTTTTGTCCATTAAGAATTAGGTTATCTTTTTATTGTTGAGTTGTAAGCATTCTCTATGTATTCTAGAAACAAGTCCCTCATTGAATATGATATGCAAATATTTTCTCACAAAATCTGTGGGTTCTTTTTATTGTCTTGACAGTGTTCTCTGAAACAGAAAAAGTTTTAATGAAGTCCATGAGATACAGCGTACTCATCTCCAGGTTCTAATTCACTACAGAGCTCCCTCTGTGCCTAACTGGCAACATGTGGACAAGGACATCTTTTCTCTACTTACCCTCTAGGCCCAGACCCTGAGATCAAGATGCAGACCCGAGGGCACTCTCTGACTCGACTAAGACACAGGTTGGGGAAGGACAGGTGCACAGAAGGGCAATAAGGTTTGGGGAGGTGATCTGGATCTTTCAGGCTGACCTACTCACCTGCGAGCTTGCACTTTCCGTCTCTTCGTCCTGCTCACATCATTCTCTGAGTTCTGCTCCTCTGGTCTGAGCTCTGTGTTAGAAACACTCATTACATCTAGCGCATTAACAAAAAGGCCTTCACATATGCTGTTCTTCTTTTTTTTTTCTTTTAAGACTTTATTTATTTGAGAGAAGGAGAGAGCATGAGTAGGGGGAAAGGGGCAGAGGGAGAGGGAGAAGCAGGCTCCCCGCCGAGCAGGGAGCCCGACGCGGGGCTCGATCCCAGGACCCTGGGATCATGACCTGAGCCGAAGGCAGATGCTTAACTGACTGAGCCACCCAGGGACCCCTATGCTTTGCTTCTGAAGTACTTATCACAGTCTGAAGTTTTAGACTTACTTGTATGACATGGAGAAGTCTCTCTGTTAGGGTAGGAGCACTGCTATTTTATTTACTGTGGTATCCCTGACACCTAGCATGGAGCCTTGCACACAGAGATGTTCAATAAATATCTATCAAATGAGTGGCAACAAAACCCAGCAACAACCATTTGTCTAGCTTTTCAGAGCTTCCAAAACACTTTATAGAGTACTTAATATTTTTGAAGGTGCTTTTCAGTTCCAGTGCCCAGCTGACTGGGTGTCCCCAAAAGGTTAGTTCCTTCCCATTTTCTGTCTCTTAAAATTATAAACTACATCCTTCCTTATGTGGTAGACAGCTTCTGAAATGACTCCTATTGATTCCTGCCTCCTGGTATTCGTGCCTCCCGCTGAATTTAGGCAGAATCTAATGACTTGCATTGAATGAACAGAATACAGCAAAAGTGATGGGGTGCCACTCCTGTGATTAGGTTATAAGAGACTGACTTCTTTCTTTTTACTTTTTTTTTTAAGCTTATTTATTTTTTAGTAATCTCTATGCCTAGAATGGGGTTCGAACTCAAAACCCCGAGATTAAGAGTTTCATGCTCTTCTGACTGAGCCAGCCAGGCGCCCCAGACGGACTTCCTTCTTGCTAGCACTCTCTCTCTTGCTCGCTCGCTTGCTCACTCTGATGAAGCAAGCTTCCACATTATGACATGCTCCAGGGAGAGGCTCTCAGGGTGAAGAAAGTGAGGGAAGCCTCAATCCAACACCCATAAGGAAATGATTCCTACCAACAACCATGGGAGTAAGCTGGGGAGCAGATCATTTCCATTCCATTTGCAATGACTGTAGCTTTGTGTCAGATCTGGAGCCTTAAGGATGCTGTTAAGCCAGGCCCAGATTCCTAACTATGAGAAACTGTGAAATCATAAATATTGTTGTAAGCTACCAAGTTTTGGGGAAATTTGTTTATGCAAACATAGATGACCAATGTACCCTATTTCTGCAATGAGATAACATACTTATTATGTTATCAGTAATTTGCTCAGTTCTTTAAAATGACAGATAAACTGTTTCTTTTTAAAATTTTAAAAATTTTCCCAATGAAGCAATGAGTGAAACCAAAGGTTTTCAATGAGAACTCTATGTGTTCTCTCTCTTGCTGTCTAGACCAGTTAAAACCAAGAACCCCGGGGTTCAAATCCTGGATTTAGTGGCACTTATTAGTGGCACACACATTTATTAGCTGGGTGACTCAGAATATTTAACTTTTCTGAACCTCAGATTCTTTTGCGGGCACCTGGGTGGCTCAGTTGGTTAAGCGACTGCCTTCGGCTCAGGTCATGATCCTGGAGTCCTGGGATGGAGTCCCACATTGGGCTCCCTGCTCAGGGGGGAGTCTGCTTCTCCCTCCGACCCTCCCCCCTCATGGGCTCTCTCTTTCTCATTCTCTCTCGCAAATAAAATAAATAAAATCTTTAAAAAAAAAAGATTCTTTTGTAAAATGAGCATAACAGTAACAGGATCTACTTCATAAGTTTGTTATGAGCATTCAACAGTTAAGTTAGTAAAAGTGCCTTAGTCATGTCTGGTGCAAAGTAGGAGCTCCGACATGTTTAATCCTTTCTTCTCTGTGATAAAACCATGCTATTCCATTACTTTATTTCTCCAATAAGCTCCATACACCACCACCCTGACTTAACTGTCCTACTGAAGTGATCACAAAACATTAATACTGCAAGAGGCCTATATGCTCTGTGGTTTAATTCCTTCACTTTGAAGATGAGGGAATTGAGGCCCAAAGAGATAAGGATTCCTGATTTCTAGGCCAGTGTTCTTTCAATTACTACTATACAATACTGGATTTCTCTTCTGGTAACAAGACACTGACAATTGTCTTTTCTCCCACATGAAGTCCCATTAGCGAGGCATTCTTGTATAGCAGCGGTGGATTCAGGGAGAAAGTATGGTGCTAGGGAGAGCGAAGAGCCAAAGGTAGGTGATGGGGACTCACCTGCGCCGGCTGGCTGACTAGGACCTTGTTCCTCATGGTTGGTTTTCGTGCTTGCCACGCTCACGGGGGGCACCCTCCGGGCAGCCGAAAGCACCATGTGGGCTGAACGGCCCAAAGCCCCTGGCTGGAGCTGTTTTAGGATATTCTTAAGCTCTGAAACTTCCTTGGTGCTCCTGCAGGGAGACAGACAGCACTCGGTTTCATTCAGAACAGAGACTCCATTCTGCTCGCTCTGTTCAGTGGCATCTAACCAAGAAAGTTTGATCTACAGATAGGGTTAGGTCGAGAGGATGTGATTAAGTGGGAGAAACCAGGCAGTGAGTGCCTGTGAGTGACTTGGTAGCCTTTCTTTTTTCAGGAGAAAGAACCGAAAAGTGGACAAGAGACCTCCATTCTGGTAGCTACGTACGTTTGGGGATCTGGGAAGAATGTCCTCCGAATGGAAGGATTAGCCAGCCAGGGGCTGGGACCAGACTCCTGAGCATCAGAGCCCTGAGAAGAAAATGGAGAAATATGAACTACAGATATCCACCACCAGGGGGCACTGCCACCTAGTACCAGGAATAGTCCCAAACCTGAGGGCTTCAGGTTAGTAAGAGTACGGATATTTGCTATAACTTTATGTGGTACCTTTGCTTGTGTGCACACTCTCTCCCAGCTGTAAGATACAAGATTCAGAGACTCAGTAATTTTGTATAGTTTCCCAATGCTAAGGGTTTTGTCATGATCCGGAAAGATCAAAGAATATATGCTGTTGGGAAAAAATGGGGCCACGGGACTGATAATCACAAGCAAACTTTTGAAAGCTTGTGTGTGTGTGTGTGTGTGTGTGTGTGTGTGTGTGTGTGTGTGTGTGGTTCAATCTGTGCATATATAAAATTGATTCGTGTAGGTACAAAACTCAAATCACTTATCTCTCTTTATACACCTATGTGAGAGAAACTAAGTATACTCATATGTTTCTCTATATTTAAAAATAGTTCTATTTTGAACTATTTGGGGACATTCTCATCATTTTTCTCTTCGTAATATTATTTAATAATATTGTCTAATTTCCAGCATGATTTCTTCTGTGAACTATTTTGTTCACCTGCAACTACAAACCTACCAATTTTAGCCACTGATAGAAAGAGATGTGTATGTACATATGTGTATATAGATACCATAAGTATTAGCCTAGCCACTATACATAACTATTACAGGAATTTTATAAACCTCTCTACTTCTAACTCCAGAAATGTCTACATGTGATAATCACACAATAGATCATTTCTAAATAGCTTTTATTTATGTGGTATGTGCCACAGTTTCTATCTTGTCAAAATTCAATTTATCTGTGTCAATTCATCTGTACCTATTTCCTTTTTTATTTTTCCAAATTTACTTTTTCCCTTGAATTTAAAAGAACTAAAAAATTTCATCTCTTAATCTGCAGCTCTGATTCTTCTATCGGATTCTTTTTTAATTTTTTAAGTAGGCTCCATGCCTAGCGTGGAGCCCAATGTGGGGCTTGAGCTCATGACCTTGAGATCAAGACCTGAGCTGAAATCAGGAGTCCAACGCTTAACTGACTGAGCCACCCAGGCATCCCTATCACAGATTCTTTTAAAAGTAAACATCTTTCTTGTAAAGCATGACCTTGACCTCATTCTGCAAGTATGAGAAGTAGTATTTTTATTCATATTCACAGCTTGTTTTACTTATTTAAGTAATCACATTCACTGTTTAATATTTTATAAATGCCATCACAGTCTCATCTTGGACCTAGCAGTAATTTTGAAATATTTTAATTTTCCAGGGTGTTTATTTTTTCTTTACCTTGTCTCATAAATTTTAAGTCGAATGCTACTAGAAAGGACAACTGGATGGGTGTGGAGAGATGGTTTATTTAACTTTAAATCTAAGTGAGATTAGGAATTGAGCTCCCGAGCACAGGTTAAGTGGAGTCAGGCAGCCTGAGTTCAAATCCACTCCAAGACCTCTTTAGCCATGTGACCTGGGGCATCTCACTAAATTTCTCTGTGCTTCTGTTTCCTGACTGGAAAACCAGTGCCACGAAATACCCTATTTCACAGGCCTAAAAGCCCTTATGTTCTGCTATCACTATAATATACCATTATTACAACACAGGAGGAAAAAAGCCTATGGAATTTTAGACATCTTAAATTACAAAACTGAGTGCTAGTAATCTGTTTCCATATACCAACACTCTCTTGTAGAAACGTTTCAGGATCTCTTTCCCTGTGGTTTCCCTGAGGTGTGTGCAATATGTTTCACTCTGCTGCTGATGTTCAACGCCCTTCTGACATTATGGCTCTGGAGCTGCGGACTCCCTCCTCCATCCCACCAGGGTCTTAAAGTTGCAGAGTAATTGAGATGACTAACATGGAAAAGGCTCTAAGAAGCCCTTATTTAGCCCATAATTAGGGAGACCACATCTCCTGGTTTGCCTGGGACAATACTGTTGTCTTGATAAAATTCACAGCCCTCTTTTTTTGCGCTCCAAGTGTCTCTGAGTTTGGATGGTAAATTTTATGGTGTTCCTATCTACAACTTGCCCCTGAACGGTGAGTTATCTAAAAGCCTACTTTGTTCTACGCTCTGTGCTAGCTGCCAGGGATCAGTGTGGAACAAGACAAACAGGTCCCTAATCTCGCAGAGCTTGCATTTTATTGGAGCTGGGCCCGGGGCCCCAGGGCTGTAGCGCCACTCACTGAGCCCCAGGCTGCTGCAGAGCCGGAATCCGGCAGAGCACCCAAACTGCTTCCACTGGTTTTGAGCTTTTCCTGCAAAGGAGGAAATCTCAGACCAGGCTTTACTTTGTCTCAGTTCTCTGGGTTTCTCCCGAGGCTGCGTGACAGAAGCATCTCCTCCTCCTCCTCCCTTTTCTCTTCCCAATGCCCAGTCTCTTGTTGTTCTCACTAACCATGACAGGAATGACACCCGTGACATTCACTCCTGGGGCTGAACTTCTGGTTAGGTCAGATGTTTGGAGCTTCTAAAGACGCATCGTGTGCATAGGAAGCGCTGTGGTACAATGACAGGAGACTTGGATTTCTAGTCCCTCCTCTGCTCTGATTCACTGTGTGAATTTGACTATGGAAGTTTCCCTAGCTGAGATGTAGAAGAGGTGCAGAATGGGGCTTGATGAACTCCCAAGTATTTTTTCACTTCTAGAATTCTATGACTCTAGCTTTGTGTGATTCTGTCTTTGTACTTGTTTGGAGGGAATTATGATGGAGGGTACTGGAAAGTTAAATGAAGACACCAGGGACGAGAAAGCAGGAAGAGTCCAAATAGGCTTAGGAGGAAAAAATAACTAGAAAACTGGCTGAGAAGAGGGGAGGTAAACTGACCAGATACCTATCTACCTTCTCTTAGCAGTAAGAATGTGCTGTACAGGGAGAGAAAGCAGGAAAACAGATGAAATCGCAGAGCACATATCTAAGATTCTAACTGGCTCTCCTGGCAGGTGGGTCAGGCGACAGCAATGACAGAGAGACAGTAAGTGAGCCCTGAGTCTGGCAGGTGCCAGAAGGAAAAGTCTGATGAAAGCTATAGCCCATAGGAACCTACACCTAAAGTATGAAATTAAGTTTGAATCCAAAAGAGACTTCATTCATGCTCAAGAACAAATGGTCCAATAGCTTTGGGTACACTGTCCTGAAGGCTCGTTCCCTTGACTCTCCCACGGGTGAGAGGGGAGGAGAGGCGTTCCCTCTTACTTGTAAGAAAGCGTAGCAAGCCCATTTATGTTTTTATTTGAGCGTGTGTGTGTCTATCCCTCAATCAAGCACCAGCTTTCTAACCAGAAACTGAAAAAAAAAAGTGGGAAAAATATGAAGTCCTTGTTCCACGATTGTACATACCTGGCTCAGCCTCGAGCTCTCGGGGGCCAAGGGAGCCCCCACAGGGTCATCTAAGGAGTCCAGGGAGGAACACACCCGGAGGAAGGCCAGGCCAAAAGACTGCTGACGTGTGAAGGGTTGGGAGCAGGTCAGGCGAAGTCGATCCCATGACTCACCTGAGGCTGGCGCCAGGAAATCATCTCAAGGGAAAAAGAAAGAAAATGAAAGGGAAAGGAAATGCATAAACGGAGAGGAGAAAGGAAGAGAAGGTCAATACTGAGGAGAGGAAAGAAAAGACGAGACTGTATAGGGTAAACAACAAAAGGAAGAATAGAGGTCATCAGTAACTGGCCCTTAGGCCTCGGTGCTCGGTGTCTGGCAGTCCCAAGCAGGCCAGGCAAGGTGCGCTCAGACCCAGTGCCTCGCCTTCCCACATTCGCTCCTCTGTCAGGGTTCCACTCGGTACCCAGCATGAGCACAGCCTCATTCTACACTTCTCCAGGGACCTTCTCAATGTCGCATTTTGACAGGAGGTACCTGCAGTGTTGGGGTCTGAGCTGACACCTTGCCCGGTGGGTTAGCTGAGCTGCATCTACCCCTCCCGGACCATGAGACCCCAGCCTCCCCCGCAGCACTCCATGGCCTTCAAAGTCACTCCCAGTATGACATATCAGTGCTGCAAACCCTTCTCACCTTTAATTCCCAGCACTATCTGGTAGTAGCTCATCTCCTGCACCTCCTGTGACCCTCCCATATCACTCTTCCTTCACATTACAAACACCTCTGTGTCAACAGGGACAAATCCTTACTAGGACTGTACATCCCTGAGACCAAGAATCAGGCCTCATGTTTCTTCTGCAGTGCCTCGTGAACACAGAGATCTGCATAGACTGGAACTCAGGAACACTGGGTACTGCCTCATTATATCCATTCTATAGCTTCCATCACTTACATAAACATTATTCTATACTAGCACTTATACACCGGTCCATCCTTATCTGCAGGGCACATGTTCCAAGACCTCCAGTGGATGCCTGAAACCACAGAGTACCAAACCCTTATATACTGTTTTTTTCCTATACATATATACCTATGATAAAGTTGAATTTATAAATTAGACACAGGAAGAGATTAACAACAATGACTAATAATAAAATAGAGCAATTAGGGCGCCTGGGTGGCTCAGTTGGTTAAGCGACTGCCTTCAGCTCAGGTCATGATCCTGGAGTCCCGGGATCGAGTCCCACATCGGGCTCCCTGCTCAGCAGGGAGTCTGCTTCTCCCTCTGACCCTCTGACCCTCTTCCCTCTCGTGCTCTCAATCTCTCATTCTCTCTCTCTCAAATAAATAAATAAAAGCTTTAAAAAAAATAAAATAGAGCAATTATAACAATGTACTTTAATAAAAGTTATGTGAATGTGGTCTCTCTCTCTCAAAATATCCTACTGTACTCTACTTACCCTTTTTCTTGCGATGATGTGACATGATAAAATGCCTACGTGGTGAGATGACATGAGGTGACTGATGCAGGAAGGCACTGTGACAGTTAGGCTACTACCTGACCTTCTGACACTACGTCAGAAGGAGCATCATCTGCTTCTGGGCTATGGTTGATGGTAGGTAACCGAAACCGTGGAAAGCGAAACTATGGATGAGGTGCAGGGGAGGGGGGACTACTGTACTCACACTAAAGTCCATTTATACAAATAAAAACACTACTCACAAAGAAGAGTTCTACATCAGCCTCCACCAAATCACGTCATGTGTCAATATAAATCATAGCTCGTAAATATTCCAGGCTATCACCTATTCCTACCACAGAGAACTCATACACAAACATACCACACAGCTGTTCACTCACTGCCTACCCCATGTCCCACAGATGTAACCGAGCCCCTGCATAGGCCCCTCCCACAAGCCCACCTACCAGCCCAGCTCCATGGCCCTCTATCCTGGGTTATCTAGCTTTGCATCACTGTATCTCTTTCTCATAATCTCTCTGCTCAGTGTCTCTCCCATTTCTGCTTTTGCCTCCCTTACCATCTTCATTTTTAAAGATTTTATTAATTTATTTGAGAGAGAGAGCGAGTGAGCATGAGCAGGGGGAGCAGAGGGAGAGGGAGAAGCAGACTGAATGTGGAGGCCGACCCGGGGCTTGATCCCAGGACCTTGGGATTATTACCTGAGCTGAAGGCAGACGCTTAACCGACTGAGCCACCCAAGCGTCCCTCCTTACCATCTTTAAACATGCGGACGCCTGAGCGATTTTTCCCTTGCTTTGAGTCAGCTAGGGACATTAGCATGGTTGCAGGGAGCAGGGTGACAAAAGGTCTGTCCAAGGACCAGGAAGAACGGCCCACATCAATTTGCAGGAAAGCAGAGCCACAGTTACCTGGGGACAAAAGGTTGAGAGAAGAATTTAAGGGTGATGGGAAGATGCTGCCCTGACTGTGCACAAGGAATTGGGTGGGAAAAGGACAATCTTCCCTTCTAGAGCTAGTTGGAGGCCTGGAAAGGTCAAGGAACACACTGAGCCAGCAACTGAAGTGGATGAGACCTTAGTCCACAGAATGACAAGATGAAGGTTCCTGGTGGTCCTCCCAGCCAGAAACCTTCCCTGACTCAGTAGACTTGCTGCTTCTCTGGCCTCTGGCTGTGGCAGGCAGTGCTAATCTGTCTCTGTTAACCCCTGGTAAGAAGCCTGACATCTCTCCATCCTGACAGAGCTGAGACCAATGGTCTTTGTCGGTTCTCTACTCCAGAGAATTCTAAGGCCAACCTTCTCAACCCAGAAATTCCTATGGAGTCTTCCCACATTAGTGTGCAGAGCTCAGCCCCTAGCATGCTCTTGACAATGATATTTAGAGGTGTATACAGGTTCTATTTGTGGCATTTATAATTATATCAGTGTCCTAAGGCTTCACCCAGACCGCTCAGATCAAAGCAGGGCAGGTATGTTGCCTAATTCGGGGAATGCTATCCCCATTTCATTTTATGTGAACAGAACCCTCAGTCTGCCAACACCGTACACCTCTCCCAAGGGCAAGGGCCACACCTCACCTTCACACCAGGAAGGGTTTATTCCATGAAAGGTGCTCAGCTAGACCAAATTGAGACACTTTGGTGGAGCATTTGGAAGCCAATGTTATTCCTGTGTCTCCCGCAGAGGTTCCCAGGGCTCTGAGAACTCACTCACCCACGTCAATGTAGCCAATGGGCACTGCCCTCTCCAGCTGGAGTTCTACTTTCAGTTGCCCACTCTTGTCCTGAGGGCAGCCGAGCCAAGGTCCCCTCTGACTGTGTGGGTTCAGCAAGTTCTCCACAGGATACTTAGGATCCTAAGTCAGAGAGAGAAGGTGAACATCAGGATCCTCACTGAGTCGAAAGCTAAAGAGGATGCCCATGAAGGAGGGCTCCCTACATTCCCAAACCTTTCCAGGCATTTTAACATGATAGAATGAGCACTAGATGGGAGTTATCATGTGCCAGGGGATCTACAGACCGTTTACCTCTCCTTCATTTACCAAACTACCTCATTTCATCCTCTTAACACTTTAGTTTACTCTTTAGTTTACCTAACATTATTGCTTCTTAGTTTGTTAACTGATCAATAAACTGAAGCCTAGATTCAAGGCTACAAAAGCTAAATAACCGACCAAAGTCAGAACACCTAGGTCTCTGAATTCTGAGCTCTTAACCGCCACACTAGACTATTTCCTTTCATTTATAAGGTGTTTTCACAGACATCTATTTATCTTCAAAGTAACCCTATGAGAAAAGAAAGGCAAGGATTTTTTTCTAAGTTTACAACTGATGGTTAGAAATAAAGTGATTTGTTCAAAGGCAACAATAGCAGTACCAAGAGAGACATTCAGTTCAAATCCAAAGTTAGATATTTTTTTTTGTGGAAAGGCCCTGAGCAAACTACTTTCTCTGGATCTAAATTTCTTCATCTATAACTAAAAGGGAGGGAGACTATGTTCCTGGTTTTCAATTTTGTTTTAGCAATAAAATCCATCCTCTTAACTGAAATCTTATAGGTGTGTGTGTGTGTGTGTGTGTGTGTTTATTTTCAACAAATAAAAACAGAGCTCTGGTTAAAAAACAAATTGGGGGCCTAGAGACATATGACCCCCTGCCTTCAATTTCCAGAAGTGGGTACCCACAGAGCACAGTTTGAAAACCTCAGTATTAGGTGATAAGTAATGATCTCTATAGGGCTCAGTATATGAAGAAAACCATTTAGGCTGACTATGTTGGTAAGAAGGATAGGTGTAATTTTTATTTCACTTAGGAGTTGATATAGTAGTTCCTAAAGAAATGAGTGGGGATGTCTTTGACTGTCATAATGACCAGGAAGCATCACTGTCATTAGGGTCTGGAGTCCATGGATGCTAAATATCCCATCAGGCAAATGACCCTGCTATAAATGCAGACTTATCCTACCCAAAATGCCAAGGTCCTCTCTGAGAAAGACTAGGGTAACAGAAGGGGAGGAATGGGAAGAAAGGATAAATGGATAGAAATGACAGGAGAGGAAGTTCCTAAGAATCACCACACCGTATCAATCCTGGGCCCAGGGCCCGGCATCTAGACCTAATTGGGATAATCGGGATTTCCCGAAAAGTGAACTTTTAGGGAGGAGGCTGAGTCACTTTTTTTTTAAAGATTTTATTTATTTATTTATTATTTATTTATTTATTTATTTGTGAGAGGGAAGAGAGAGAGAGCGAAACAGAAAAGAGAGAGTGTGCACGCACAAGCAGGGGGAGTAGCAGGCTCCCTGATGAGTAGGGAGCCTGATACGGGACTCGATCCCAGGACCCTGGGATTGTGACCTGAGCCGATGGCAGATGCTTAACCGACTGAGCCACCCAGGCGTCCCTGAGATCACCTTTGATGGTAGAGGTGGTATTCTCACACATCAGGGATGACCTTGAGCGTGGTCTGCCCTCAATGGCAGAGTAACTAAATAGCCCTTCTAGGGACCCTGGTACAGACTTTGGGTCTATGGTTTTGATAGTTCCCTTTAAACTAAGGATGGAATCCTGAGGTTGTTTTCTTCTTTACCTTGAATTCCTGGGAATACTACTTTTATGCATCCTGCATTGCTCTGGGAATAACCTGAGGGCAAGAGCTGTGTGTCCTCCTTTGACTTTGGATCCCCAAAGAAGTGATATGTCTCTTCTATTAAACTGGGAGTTTCCTGCAAGTGCAGCCAAGTCTCCTATTTTTGTCACTCCTCTCAGTCACCAAGAAAAAAATCATGCCTGCTAATTAACGTACCTGAGAGGAAAATGATACCACGTGGCTAATCTTTACAGGAGCCATGGTGGGCCCAGCAGTTGTCCCAAGTACAAGGCAAAAATACTTTCCCCCAGGATTTCTTCTGTCACCACTTTTGGCACTACCTATGTTTTGGTCTCGTCAGTTCCAGAAGAGAAAGAACCCTCATGTTACTCCTGAAGAAGAAAACAAAAGAAAAACAAACTAGCCATGGCTGGTTCTCTGGTAATTTTGGCAGCAGTCAGTCAGACTGTTTCTGGTGCCCATGATGGGCTTGTGGGGGCAGTGGGCAGGGAACAGATCTGGACCAGGGGGTGAGATTCCAATAAATGTGAAACGACTGGAATGCAACCACAGGGCAACAGAGCGGCAAGTACAAAATATGTTAGCATGGTAATGTTTAGTTTATATGTAGGTGAGCTCCCAAGGGCATGAATTATGCCTTAAGTCATTCACCTTTATACCCTTAGAGCCTAGCACATAGCAAAGATCCAACAAATGTTCAACTATATATACAGGTCTATCGGTTTTTGTCTTCCTTTTAAAATCAATCTTCTTAAACTTGTTTTTCATTGTTACTCCCCTATTAGGAATCTTCAATGGTTTGATGTATTCGAATCCCTTTTTACATGGTAGGTACTTGATAAATATTAATGCAGCTTGGCCCCTCAAAGCATCTACAATGTAGAGCTCTACATTTTCTGCTTCATCTGCTCCTATTCCTTCCATCAGAGGATGTGTTTTACCTCTCACTGTTTTATTTTATATTAAAGTTCATTATGGATATTTGTACTTTGTCTTTTGCCAAACTTTTTATGAAACATTTTAAATATATGCAAAAACCACACATGTTAGTATAATGGACTCTTACCCATCCATCACCTAGCTTCAACAATTCCTTGGCTAGAGGTGTTTTAAAGTTGTCTGAATGCCTTTAGTAGGATCTCTCTCCAAATATTTATACCCTGCCCTTTTTTACCCATGTTCATTACCCATCTGGCCCCTGAGAATGAGTCCATGACCCCTGAAAAATTCTTGGCCATAATATTTGGTCTTCTTGCCTCTTTCCCCGCTCCCTCAACCCCCAATTCCCCCCTCCCCCCATCTCCAAGCCTTTCTTCATGCCATCACCTCTGGTTGGAATGCTCTTTCCCTTTTGCATTTGTCAAATAGAATGCATCTTTGATGCTCAAAATATCACCTCCACCTCAACCAGCTCAAGTGATAGTTCCAACCTCTTGATTCTGTGTTACAATTATCTGGGTATATGTCTTATGTTCTTTGACCAACTGTAGGCTCTTGGAGGACAGGCTTCATGTCTAATTAAATTCCGTATCCTCAATGTAAGAGGGAGAAACAGATTAGCAAATGTCTGCTGAACGAATGACCATAAAAATTGAGCTGCAATGGACCAGCAGTCATGGAGTGCTTATAGTGGGGCAGACTGCTGTGACAGTGGTAACAGTTAGTAAAGGTCATCCAAAGGTCAAGTACTCCTCACAGGTCACATTCAATATGGTGCCATGGCTTCAAAGAGAGAAGAATGCAAGATGAATCCTGAGTCACCTCTCCAGGCCTTCAGATTAATTAGAGTTGACAATTCCCACAACAGGAACTCACTGAACTTCAGCAATTTTTCCTACTCTCTGCATACAGAGATATAATGGATATATAAAAATAAATGATATGGTCTCTGTTTTGGAGAAACTCCTAGTATCCCATTTGTGATCTGATGTAAAAACTCCACCATTTCTCATCACTAACATACAGATGACTGACTTGGCCAGCCCCAAACTATACTCTAGGCTTGGAGACCCCAAGCTGCCAATCTTGGATATTTTATTTAGTTAATATTTTGGGGGTGTCTAGTAGGTACCAGGCCCTGTACTGGTACTGGATACACAATGATGAATAAGATATATACAGTCATTTTCAGGAAGATCATAGTCTATCAAATTGCTTGCTGTTCTCCAAGATTAAGTTTCCAACCTCCTTGCACTTGTATATACTGTCATTCTTTTTTTTTTTTTTGGCAATGGCATGTTTACTCTGTGTGTCTCCCCAGTAAGTAGTGAGCACTTTGAGGATGTGAATTTTTGTCATGTTCATCATTTCCCAATTTTGGCACTACCTATGGGAGGTGCTGAAACACGGCAGGCATAAAGAGCCATTGAAAAGAGTAGTTTATTAAGTCAATATAATGCCAATCAGAATTTCAGCAGAAGTTTCTGGCAAACATGACAAACTCATCAACCAATAAAGGGCCACAAATTGCTACAACTCTAAAAAGACAGATCAAACAGATTCCAGAAACAGACTCAAATAAATAGGAATTTACCATCTTTTGATTATAAGATAGAACAGAATCATAAGTCTGTCAAAAAAAGATGAAGGAATATGTGGTGTTCAAAAAATTGGCCCACTTGTGAAGAAAAATAAAAGTAGATCCCTATCTCATAACATATTTAAAAAATTATACTCAAATGGATCAAAGACGGAAACATGAAAAACACTTTAAGGTAACAAAAACAAAGTTAAAATAGAAATGACTGACTCGAAGAAGGCATCTGCAACACGTAAAAACTTGGATAGTATTCAGAATATATATTTTTAAGTATTACAAATCGGTACGAAAAGGGCAAACAGTCCAATAGAAAACTGGAAAGAAGATAGAAATACAATTCACATAAGACCTGAATGACCTAAAATCCTCATACTTCCTGGTAATAAGGAAATTGCATATACTTTTCCTCTAAGACCAGAAAAAATTAAAAAATTAAAAAGTCTACAATGTAAAGGATTGGCAATAACATGGGAAAGAAGACAGCAATACAATTCACATAAGACCTGAATAACCAAAAATCCTCATACTTCCTGGTAATAAGGAAATTGCATATACTTTTCCTCTAAGACCAGAAAAAATTTAAAAAATTAAAAAGTCTACAATGTAAAGGATTGGCCCTCTCATAAACACTTCCAGCCCATCTTAATTCTGACTAGCTACATTTCAAGAACAGCCACATATGTGTGGCTTGTAGTTAACTTATTTGAACAGTGCAGCTCTAGAGGGACTCATATGTGTACAGACACACACAATATTTCTAATAGCAAAAAACATAAAATTCATGTCCATTAGTTGAAGAATGGATAAATGGAATAGTAAAATACTATATATATAATATAATGGAACACTACCTAAGAGTTAAAAGAAACGAATTAGATGTAAATATACATGAACATGGACAGTCCTCAAAAAATATAGTGAAAGAACAAGTTACAGAATGATATAGAAAATAGCACTTATTTTCATCAAAAAACAAAATGAAATAATACAATTACATTGTGAATACCCATAATTTTTCTCAGTGGACTGGGAGAATACCCAGTTAACTATGATAATAGTTGTGTCTGGGAAAGATTTAAGAGTAATGGGTCTGAGAGAAGAAGACACAAATAAGTTCAACCTTTATCCGTATTATTTTATCTTTTTAAAAAATGAGGACACAAATAGATCATGATGTCAAGAGTCAATGTGGGGTGGTTGGGTTATAAAGTATTTATAATATTCTCTGCATTCTTTTGCATAATAAAAATAATTCCCATTTTAAGTAAATAAGATGCCTGTAGATGGTTCCTGTTGGTCCTAAAATAAAGTGGACACGCACTCTATTGTGAGTCCACTGGTCATCCTTGCACTATTCACCCCACAGATCCAGCTGGGACGCCCAGGGGTAAGTGTGCAGAGGCCATAGGTTTGTAAGGTGTTGGGTCCGGATGCACAGATAACGAGGGGTTGGAAATGAGTTAGGTAGCTTTAAGTTGGGGTGCAGCACAGAGAATAAGGTGTATGGGTGGGGGTAAAGATAGGAGTTGCGGACGCACGATGTGTGGTAGGAAAGAGTACGGAGATTTGTAAAGCGACCTTAAGGCGTGAGAGCGCAAGAAGCAGTTTGGGGGCCGCGGAGGTCCCGCAAGGCTCTTCTCTCAGCTTCAAGAGGCTAAGCGGCGCAGCCACTTCCCCCGCGCCCCGGAACGCGCTGTTCTGTGCATTCCTTGATGGCCACCCATTCTCGGCAACTCCCTTCCCCATCAACAACCCCCCAAGCCCCTCACCCGGGACAACGGACCTCGAAGAGCCACTGCTACCTCAGATCGTGGACCACAAACCCATTCTCCCGCCAATTCTGCCCTCTGACCTCCGCCTTCTGACCCGGAGCACGACTCTTTACGCCTCCCCAAGTCCGGGAATTTGTTCTGTGGCCTCAAGAAGCCGCTGTTTCTGAAAGATGAATCCCATCGAGGCAGGAAGACATGTGCTATAATCAGCAAAATACATTCGTGTGTATCTATGTATGTTTTATGTCTATTTTTTGAAATGTATATTTTATGCAAATTTTCACTCACTACAAATCTGTCCAGAGCGCGGAACTTAAACTTCCGGGTCAGAGTCAATGCATTCTGGGGAACGTAGTCCTTAGCTTCCACGCTTCACTCCTTGCAGCTCAGAGTGAGGGAGCGTCGCGAAAGTTGACGGTTTAGAGCCTCTTCTTTTTGGCTTTCCAAAGGGGAAAATTGGTGAAATATTTTCACTAAAAATAATACAAGTCCAATTTCTCATTCTCCAAGAACCCTCCTCCACCGAAGCTTGGAAGTGCATGGAAACCGCCTCTCCCTGACCTTTAAGGAGTAGCAGGTAGACGGTCTCTTAGTCCTTCTCGGAGCTCGGCCTGCCTTGATGCCCCGCCCCCTGCTGGAGCTCGAGCCGCCGATTGGTTAGGAGCACTTGAGCGGCGGAAGCAGCTGGCTCGCGCGGGGACGGGGGAGGGGGAGAGTTGTGAAGATGGCGGCAGTGGTGGAGGTGGAGGTTGGAGGAGGTCCTGCCGGGGAACGGGAGCTAGATGAGGTAAGAAGAGTTCAGAGTAAAGGAGGGAAGAGGCTCAGCCTGAAACTGAAGGGAGGGGAGGAGAGGCATCGGGAGTAGGGTCCTAGGGGAGGCGGGACCCTGAGAGGGAAGGAGCGAACTGGGGGGCGGGTGCGCGGAGAGGGAAATCAGAGGTACCCTGGACTCGGGGACTCGGGGACTCGGAGACTCGGAGACTCGGAGGTGGACATGGGGGTAGAAGACTTGCAGTAACCTCAAGGGTGGAGATGGAAGATAGGGAGAGAAGCCAGAGAGGATGGGGGTGTTAAGATTTGAGATTATTAGCTGGGGGTCCTAGGGTAGGACTGAAGGGCTGAGAGGTAGCTTGAGTTGGAGGGGCGTGGACTTCTGTAAGGGCTTTCGCTGTGGGAGAGTGGAGGCTAGGTTTGGGGGTGGGGGTTGGGGACGCGGACCGGGGAAGAGTGCTAATCTAGTATTATAGCGTTATTTTTTATGTAAGAACTATTTTATTTATACTTACACTCTAGGACTTTGTACATAATGTGTAGTCAGTAAAGTTTTGGGCACTGAATGGATGAATGAATGATTATATACCGGAATTCATCCATTCACTCATTTAACAAACATTACATATCATCTTTGTGCTGAGTCCTGGGCTAAGTGCTAGGGACATAGGGGCCCTCCCATTGAAGAGCCCACAGCCTAGTGGTGGGAGACACACAAGGAAGACTAGTCACTGCATCAGAGGTATAATGATGGCACTGAAAAGAGGGGGCCAATTTAGTTTGGGCTAGGGAAGGGTTTCCAAAGGAACTGAGTCTTATGGGGTAAATGATTCTCTGTTTCTGCCTCCTTCTAAACGTATAAGTTCTTTGAGAGTGAGCTCCTTGAGGATGTATGTCCCCTTTACCTGTTTAATAGGCATTTAACAACGGATGTATTCAATTACCAGTGGTCCTTGAATCACTAGGAGGAAAGAGACATTGAGTTTGAAAGGACTGAAGGGACAGCTCTGAGAAGTAAAGAGAAGGTGAGAAAGGAAAGGGAGATGATTCTGGAGGCCAAAGGTACATTCACAACAAGGGGTGCTTGTGGCCTTGCACAGGACAGCATATAGACCATATAGAGGAAGGGGATTGATTGTCAGGAATGGAACCAAGGGGATCTCTGAGTGATCAGAATCTTAGAGGTCCTGGCTCTGTTTTTTGTGGGTGACTGGGGAAGACTGGGGGAGAGGCCTCTCTCAGAGAAAAGGGAGTAGAAGTGGACTTGAGAAGTCAAGACTGTTGCTTGGTGGTGGGATGACTTGGTAGGTTTGGTTTACCTGATTGGGATCATTAAGGTGGCAGGAGACTGAGTAACCGACAGGTGGTTAGAGCAGGGGGAGATTTTTAAAAGAAGCATTTTAGACCCATACCTCCCAACCACTAAAGGTGTTTGGATACCACTCGGTTGGTGACATGGGGTGGTTGTGGAAATGACCTCCAAGGCCCCTTCCAGCTTTAAGTTTCTATGATTACAGTTGGCTTTGGTTCAGTGAGATATATTTGAAAGCGCCCTGGAAAAAGTAAATATAGTATTGAAGTTATTACATATGGTTTGTTAGTCATGAGCTCTCCTTTGAGGGAGGCTAATTTCAGTTACATGTATCAGGGTTCATTGAGATAAAGAGCAAAAGTATTAGCAGAGAAGAAAACTTAAAGTTTTGATTGGAAGACATTTTTTATTTTTGCTTCTTAGCTTTTGTTTCCTTATGTTTTAAGAACTTAAGAGCTTCTAGTTGTATAATATACTTATTATGAGTATATTATAGACTTAGAGTGTCATGCCCTAGAGGTCAGCTTTATATATAACCCACTAGCATCTGTCCCAGAAACTTCTGTTACTTGTTTTATTTACTGAGAAAGAATATAATCTGTGGTCTGGAAATTCTGTATGGACTGGTTGTGTCTTTTGTGTGTTTGAGGAAATAACTCTGAGAAGTAGGAACAGCCAGTTATCCCTTCAAGCTCCCTTCCCCTAAACAAGCAAAAACTCGGAGGTCTGGTCTGGCAGGCCTTAGTTTATGTAATACTAAAGTCTACCCAGCTGTTGCTTAGCAGCCTTAACTAGTGAAGAAAAAGGTGAAATCCATCCTTATAATTTGTAATTATGAGGTCTACTGTGTGTTATGCACTGGCAATTCAAAGATAAGACAGGATCTTTACCAACTTAGAGTGTAGGGAAGAGACATGCAAATAGCTCTATAGTGCTAGATAATTGTTATAGTGGAAGTGTGTAAAAAATTCAATGGGGCAAGCACTTGAGTCTGCTAGGGGGGAGTCAGTGAAATCTTTGTGTTAGAGATGGGTTTTGAGCTGAAAAAATAAAGGTTCGGTTTACAAAGAAGTAGTGACTTGCATGTGGTGTCACAGTTGTCTCCCTGTAGCCCTTTCTATTTGGTAGAGAGACTACGGTGGGGCCCAGATAATGGTAATGGATAGCCTAACTAAGCCGCAGTTGGTGCTCTGTGCCACTTCTTTGGGAAGGTTGTACATGCTGTGGTTTTGTTCTTCAGGATATTGTACCTGTGTTTTCCAATATCAGATGCCATTAGTATGATAAGTTGGAATAGCAGCCAGCAGTTCATTCATTTCTTTCCTCTTTTGTCTTTTCATTATTTGTTTCTCTAGTAATTGAGGTAATTTAGGCTTTGCTAAGTGTTTCTCTTGTGTTGCAGAGGTGTATGGAAAAGAGGGTTTAGGAAATGAGCTACTGGTGGAAAAGGTTACTGTTTATTGAGTTCTTACCATAAACCAGCCTCTGTTTAAAGTCCTTTACTTACATTATCTCATTCATTACTAATAGCACCCCTGTGAGTTAGGTGGTATTAATTGCATTTTATACATGAGGAGACTGAGGCTAAAAAGATTGGTGTAACTTTCCTAGGATTCCACAGTTGGTGAGCTGGGAGGTGCAGATTCGAACCCAGGTCCGCCTGTGCTATCCTGAGCTTAGCCCATGCTATACAGAGCACCTTGTTTCCATTTCTCCATTCTTTATGCTCTGGGGATAGGTAATTTAAAACTGTATGGTCTTATGATATCATGTGAAAGTTGATACATACATTTCATAAGTGACTGTGATTCCAAAGAGTATTTTAAGTCTCTGATTTGTGACGGTAACTTTATTAGTATTCCCTATTTATGATCAAGAAAGTTGAGGTTCAGAGTATTATGAGAATGCCCAGGATCTTGCAACTACTAAGTGGTATCACTAAGATTTAAACCCATTTTTTTTTTTCCAGATTCCAAAGTACTTGTTTCCTCTCAGTTTGAAGACCTAAACTGCAGACTTATCTAAACAAGTAAACTACCCCTTTCTTTATATACAGAAGTTTCATCTCCAAAACACGAAGTAGCATTTCATTCCTGAGAGGTGTAAAAGTAAGGATTAACCAAAGGAATATTGGTTTTTCTATACAGGTCCTTTAATTTAATGATAATTTGATTCTGCTGGACCCCCCCTTCCCCCCCATGGGAAGAGTGATTAGCTTAATGGTATTTAGGGAGATGAGAGATGGGTCTAGCCAGCTCAGGCTAGGTATTAAACAGGCTGTGATAACTGGTTAAACTCAGTTCTTGTTCTCAACTTGCCAAACCACGTGGTGCTGGAGGATGTTAGTAGGATAAAGCATGGTTACGAGATAGGTGGCCCAGAAGCAGACCTACTCCTGGAGCCAGTGAGTTCCTCCTGGAAGGTGAGGCTGGCCAACCTCAGAGAGGAATTGGAGGCATCATTTTGGCAGAGAGAGCTGGCTTGGGACCTAGGGTAGAAAAAGCATGTCAACATCCGATCAGGGCCAGCCGGCCTGCCTGGCCAGTGCCTGTGAATTCTGGATGCATCTACCCCCAGTGCTTGTTCATCTGCCAGAATGATGTGATATCATGCAGATCAGTGAGTAGTTTCCGGCTCAAGTTCAAAGCAAGTATCCCAGTCTATAACTAACTTGAAGTATTTGTTGTCTCAAGTGTATAATTTACCTCATATGGGCCCTATTTTATTCTTCTTAAAAGAGGAGATTGAACTAGATTGGTGGTTTTTAAACCTTTATTTAGCCACAATACCTTTTATTCAAGCAAAATCTCGCTTTGAAGCCTTGGGGTCCTTAAGGGGACTCAGAACCCCTTGGGTTTCTCAAGACACACTTTGATAATCAGGGAGCTCTTTCTTACTGCCCACTGATTGGATGACCCTACTCTTGGTTCCTTCAGCCCCCCCACACCCCCCATACTTCCCCTAGCCCAGGCCTACCAAGGATTATTTTGTCTGTCTTCCCCACTAGACTCTTAGCTAAATGAGAGAGCAGAGTCCAGATCTGTCTTGCTCGTTGTTGTAGTTCTTTCCCTCAGCATGCTGCCTTGCATACAACAGGCTCCTACTAAGTGTTTGACAATTAATTATTTTTGAGTAATAGTAATACTAGCTACCAGTTAGTGAATGTTTGTGATATGCCAGCTCCTCTGCTTAGTAGTACATGGTTTTTTTTAGTAGAATGTTTACAACATCCCCATGAGAATTGAACTGTTGGACTAAGTCATGTTTAAAACTTTCTGATTCTAACATACCGTGCACCATGTTTCTGGTTACTGCCAGGTCTTTGTTGGTGCTGACCTGTCTGCCTAGAATGCCTATCCTTTCCCTCTGTGTGTTTCTAAATGTACCTGTACTTAAGGTTTTAGCCCAAGGCTGTCTTGACTTTTAGAACTATTCTGATCTACACTGATGTCTTCTTTCCCTGCCTTTGATGGTTTTCTCTGTGTTCATTTATAATTCATCAACCTTTTCTGAAGCACCTTCTTTGTACTAGGCACTGTGCTATGCTTGAGGATACCAGGATGGAGAAGGTGTGATAATTGCCTTCATGGAGTTCATGGACTAGCATGACAAGAGAAACACTGATAAATAAGTACAAAAACATGTCACAGGTGCTGTGCTAGGTAGTAGATGTGGTGGGTGCATCAAGGAGAAAGTTGCAGTTCGTGTCCTATATCTCCTCTTCCCCGCTAGACTGGTAAACCCTTAACAGATAGGCTGTGGAAATCCTTGCTTCCTCAAAGTAGTAATTACTGCTTTGCTTTGTTTTGTTTTTGTTTTTCTTCCTGTGGGTCTCTCCCTGTAGACGTTTGATAAATGTTCCTTGTTTCCAGGGGTTTTCTTCTTCAGAGATTTTTGGCCAAAGCCACGGTCTTATTGAGCAATTGAGGTTTGAATATCTGACCATTTTTCTTTGGATTATTTTTAAGGCATGTAAAATGAGTAATAGCATAGTGTAGTGGGAAAAAAAGAGTAGTAAACAATACACTTAGGTTCTAGACTAGGAATAGCAGATTTGTTTTATCTTGGAGGCAGCGAAATGATAATAGATGGCTTAGAAGGCTGTGTTGAGGAGGATTCTGAGACCAGGGCTCAGCAGGTGAGTGCTGAAGGTGAAATAAGATACTTAGTCTGTTCCAGGTCCTGTGCCGAGTGTTCTATATGCATTATCTAATTTAATACGAAAACCTTACAGTAGGTGCTATTATGGTTATCCCCATTCTAAAGATGTGGAAACTGAGGTATAGAGAATTTAAGTAACTTGCCCAGTGTTATACAGATGGGTAAGTGACAGAGCTGGGGTTCAAATCCAAGACGACTCCAGCACCTTTGCTCTTAACCACTCTGGGCAGTGTGAGTACTGTGTACTTCTAATATTGTCCTACACTGAACATGTCTGTATGTATATGACTTCATTTACAGAGGTAATTTGACTGGGGTCGTGCATTTGTCTGTCTCCCACGAGATTAAGTTCTCCTTGAAAGCCTTATTCATCCTTATATTCCTGGTGCCTGGCAGAGTATGATTCAATAAATGCACAAAGATGTGAATTCATGAGAGATTTCAGCCTCTCTCTACCTCACTTCTCCATCTGTGAAATAAATGATAGGTTTGGACTGAGATGATGTTTTAGAGATCTTTTGTAGCTTTGCAAGTCCTGGATCCCAGTATTTTACCCTGTCTGTGTTTCCTACAGTTCCTGTCAGGTACTCGGGTACTATTTCTATCAGGTAAATACTAGTGAATGATTTAATGAATGAATGTATAATTCTTGTTAATAATCTGTGCTAATAATATTAAGTTGAGAGAAGAAAAAAATGGTGGTAGGGAAGTTGTAGCAAAAAGGCCTACATATAACCTTTGACTTTTTAATGCAGTCAGCGTCTCATACTTTGGCAGATACCCTGTCTGCAGACAGTGTTTCCCATTTGGTTTCCCATAGCACCTCCTATCACCAGCCCCCTCTTGCTTTTTGCAAGTCACGTTTTGATTAAGCTTATATCTTAATAACTCATCTACTTCCAGAAGGAATTTAAGATATCATCTGGTCAATAAGGGGGATAGGAGAAAGAGGAGGAAAAGATGAAGAGGAATGTTCTAACTCTTTGAATGCAGGGACTGTCTTTCTTTGTACATTCCTCAGAGCTTACCCAGTGCTTGGCACATAGCAGACATCAATATATTTATTGCATAAATGAGAGGGGCGCCTGGGTGGCTCAGTCAGTTAAGCATCTGACTCTTGATCTCAGCTCGGGTCTTGATCTCAGGGTCATGAGTTCAAGCCCCATGCTGGGCTCCATGCTGGGCTTGGAGCCTGCTTTAAAAAAAAAAAAGATAAATGAGAATGCTCATAGGTGTGGGTACTGTTCAGGATGAAGGAAGTATCGACTCAATAGCAAAGGTTAACTGACATGCTTAACTGTCTGTTTTTGAAGTAACACAATAGCACCTGATAACATTTGCTTTTAAACTGCTTATGAAGCATTTCCATTTGTAATTAATGGCATATTGCTCCTTACCAGTGAGTCATAGGCACAGAATCTGAGGACTTGCTCTCTGCCGCATAGTACCCTATGTAGATTTCTGCCAGCACTTACCATGTTATATTGTTCATCTCCTCGATTAGGCAATGAACTCCTGGAGGGGACAACCATACCATTTTTCATCTCTGTGTTCCTAGCACCTCATCTCTCACAGTGGCTAGCATAGAGTAGATATTCAAATGTTTATTGAACTTGAGTCTTAAATCTAGTCCATCACCCATGTCGAACGTCCCCAGCAAGTGATCACTCCCAGTCTGTATTTAAATCCCTCTAATGGTAGGGAGCTTTTTTTCTGTGGTCAGCCTATTCCCTCTTTGAATACTTCTGGTGCAGTATTCTTCAAATTGGGCTAGAATTCTTATTTCTGTAGCTTCAGCTTTTTAGTACTCATTCCTTTTCCTAGATCCTGCTTCTTTGCCTCTTTGACCCATGGAAACACATGCAAGCACAGGCACTGCCAGAGGATGCCTCTGGGGTGTGTAGGCTCAATCCACATGGGGCTATTTGTCCTGAAAGCCTACTCCCTGAAAGCCAACCCAAGATAATCCATCTGGTGTCCTGCCTTATCTCCACTTTATTTCTTTGTGTTTTCCATTCTTGAAGTTGCTATCTTTTTGCTCCTCAGAGGAAAATCTGTAGGTAAACATAAACTCATTAGTTCTCTCTAAAGTGCAGCTTTCCTAAGGGAATGCTGAGTTATGGCCATGGGGCTTTTGGCCCTGGACAACTAGGGAGAAACAGTGGGGAAAGAGGAAGCAGGGAACGAGGCAGAGAGCATAAGCATAAGCCTGCCAAGGTTTGTGTTCCCTCGATTCTCCTTCCCCTTTCCCAGTAGGGTGTTCTCAATAACTTAATATGTCTGTTACTTAAGAGGATTCCAGTGACATTTTATTTCCCATTGCCCATAGGATTGAGCCTAACCTCTTGAGTCTGTCAATTAGCACCCTGCAAGACAGTTTTTTCTTCTATTCTAATGATAACAGTAGCTAACTTTTTAAATACATACTGTGTACCAGACACTATAGTAAGCATTTTACATGGCATTAGCTCTTTTAATTCTATTATAATGCTATTAATATGTTCATTTTCTAGATGAGAAAAATGGAGACACAGCTAAGTAATTTTAATTTATTTAAGATTGCCTAGGTTTTAAGTGGAGGTAGGATTTGAACTTGGCTATAGGATTCCATGATCTCTACTGCTGGTGTGCTCTATTACATGGACTCACTATTTTCAAAGTTCACCACATCTTTATTGAGCATTTAATTATGCCAGGTACTCTATTTGGTCTTGGGAATTCATAAATGGATAATGAGACTAACTCTGCTCCAAAAGAATTCATGGTCTAGTGGGGGAGAAACCATCAAGTGATAATGACAATATAGTATAATGAGTGGAGTTCTATACAAAGTACCACAGGTACATGGATGGAGTGTGTAAGTGTGTATTTGCGAGAGTTAGGGAAGACTTAAGAGAGGATGTGACATTGGGCTGATTATTAAAGAAGGGGTGAAAGTTTACCATATGAATAGGAGGCCAGTTTATACCGAGGTAAGTGAAATCACATATGTGAAAGAATGGAGGCATGGAATCTCTAATCCTTAAGCATACTATTCTTCACTACTAAAACATTTGTTGATAACTGTTTGCTTCATGCAAGGCATTGTGTTAGGCACTTGGGTTGAGAGAAAAGATGCTAGATCATGTTTCTGGCTTTCAAGGAGCTTACAGTTCTGTTAGAAAATAGGATATGTAGTCCAGTTGGAAAGATAGTGGCTATAATTATAACATAAGAGGTCCTAGGGGTGCCTGGGTGGCTGAGTCATTAGGCATCTGCCTTTGGCTCAGGTCATGGTCCTGGGGTCCTGGGATTGAGTCCCACATTGGGCTCCCTGCTCAGCGGGAAGCCTGCTTCTCCCTCTCCCACTCCCCCTGCTTGAGTTCCCTCTCTCGTTGTGTCTCTCTCTGTCAGATAAATAAATAAAATCTTAAAAAATTAAGAGGTCCTAATTACCTTATCAGTACAAAAAACAAAGTACTATGGGGGAAGCAAATCCGTTCTCATTGATATGTTAGGGAAGACTTCATGGAGAGGGAGCCTTCTGAGCTGGACCTTAATGGATGATTTAAATGTCACTAGAGAGAGAACTTCAGGAATAAAGGCCTCTAAGTAAATGTGAAAAAGAAGGATGTATTTGGAGATCATCAAGTAGGTGAGGACTAAGTGCTAGATCTAGAAAAATAGATTGGGGCCAACATAAGGTTGATTTTGAATGCCAGGCTGAGGAGTTAAGATAGGCTTATTCATTCCTTCGGTCATCAATTATTGAGTGCTTATATATGCCAAATACTATGCAGGGGAGACAAAGATGAAGACCTGGCTCCTACTCTCAGGGGGGTGATAGTCATGTAGGGGAAGACAGACATGGAAACAAATAATTGTGGTATAGTGTAAGTGGGTGTTGTTATATACTGTGGTGACCCAAAGGAGGGAGTGATTAACTCTGCTTAGGAGAATCATTAAAGACTTAACAGAGAAGATGCTTGAGTTTGTTCTTAAGAATTAAATTTGAGTTCAATAGGTGGAGTCTGTGAGGTAGGGAAAAATGGTACAGCAAATTGAAAAGATAAGCAAAGGCTTGCAGGTATTAAACAACATGGGATATTCTGGGAACTGAAAGTATTTCTGTAAAACTGAAATATAGGCTAAATGTAGGGGGATAACAGTGAGCTCTAAGGTTGGAGAGGCCTTTATAACATGCTGAGAAGCTTGGGCTTGTAACATGTTCAGATCTATATCAGAATAATCAAGTCTGATAGAAATGTAGAAGTTATTTTTGGAGGGATCAGGTTGGGGAAAGAAGAAATTAGTTGGGAGTACTTCAGTAGCTAAGAGATAATGAGGATCTGAGCAAAACCAAAGGCAGTGAAGGTGGAGAAAAGTGAGCAGCTATAAAAATATTAAATAGCAATGCTTCCACTTACTTTTTTTTGTGCTTTCCATTCCCTTCCCTAATTCATTCACTCACCCATTCATCAGGCATTTATTAAATACGTCATCTGCATTGTTCATTCAATCTTTCTTCAAATACTTGTGCCTTCAGTATGACAGGCATTTTTCTAGGTCCCAGTAACTCTGCAATGAACAAGACAACCAAGGTCCTTGCTCTTGTGAAGTTTACTTTCTAATGGGGGCATGCAGATAACAAAAAGAGAACTCCAAATGGTGACAAGTCCTCTGAGAAAAGTAGGGTGATGTGACAGAGAACAACTAGGAGAGGTTATGAAAAGCTTATGAAGTGATATTTGAACCAACACCCGAATGAAGAAGACCTAGCAATTTGAAGATTTGGAAGCAAACGTATGTCAAGTGGAGGGAGAAGGTACAAATCAGTGGGATGAGTTAGGCATGTCGTGGGACCAAAGTGAAAGCCAGTGTGTCTGAATCATAGTCCAAATCAAGGAAAAACGTACCAATGAGGTCAGGGAGTTTGGCAGAGTCAGAACCGTAAGGCCTCATAGATGCTGCTAAACATGTTGAATTTTATTGAGAGTACAGGGAAAAGATTTTGGATGGTTTGAAAGACAGGAGTGAGGTGAGCTGGTTTGCATTTTTTTTTTAAAGATTTATTTATCATAGAGCGCCCTAGTAAGCATGGGGAGGAGCAGAGAAAGGGAGAGGAAGAGAAACCCAAGCAGAGCCTGAGGCGGGGCTGGATCTCAAGACCCTGAGATCCTGACCTGAGCCAAAGGCACTTAACCAACTGAGCCACCCACGTTCCCCTGCTGGTTTTTGTTAAAAAAAAAAAAAAAATCTTTCTGGCTGCTTTGAGGAAAATGAATTGTAGAGGGGCATTCAAGGAGAGTACTTAGGAGACTTGCAGTAGTTCAGGTGAGAGATGATAGCGTTGGGGGTGGAATAGCAGAGATGATGGGGAAAAGTGGATGAATTTAGAATATGTTTTAAGTAGAGCCTATAGGACTTGCTGGTGGATTGGATATCAGGTATAAGAGAAATAAGCTTGACTTTCAGGTTTTTGGGATTTGTTTTGCTTTAACTTGACTAATTGGCAACACCATGGTTGACGGTACCAGGTATTGAAACAGGAGGGACCAGGGTAGAAGTTTTCGGGGGGAAAAGAGGAAATGTGAAAAATTCTGTTTGGCCATTCTGTTTGACATCATTTCCACTGTTTGTTCAAGGGAGGATTACTCAGTCTCTGTGTATTTCCAAAGCATGTGCTTTGTGTGCAGTGCTAGGTGTGAAGTATGAGGGGGTTGCTGAATGAGTAAGACCCATTCCTTGTCATCAAAGCTGTTAACGTTAAGTAACATCCATCTAACATTTATTGAATATATACAGTGTACCAGATTATAGGCTAGTTCTTTGTTTTTTGTTTTTTTTTAAGATTTTACTTAGAAAATGCACGTGCGAATGGGGGGTGGGGGCAGAGGGAGAGGGAGAATCCCAAGCAGACTGTTTGCAGAGCCTGATGTGAGGCTCAGTCCCACAACTCTGAGATCATGACCTGAGCCGAAGTCAAGAGTCACATGCTCAACCGCTCAACTGACTGAGCCACCCAGGCACCCCCAGGCTGGTTTTTTGAATGAAATACAAAGGTGAATAAGATTCAAACGATCCTCAGACCCACTTCACATCCAGTAAGATTGCTAAATGGGAGAAGATATTTGCAAATCATCTTTCTGATGAAGAACTTGGATTCAGAATATATAAAGAACTCTTACAATGCAATGAAAGATAAATAACCCAATAAAAACTGGACAATCTGAATTGACTTTTCTCTCACGAAAATATACAAATGGCCAGTAAGTGTATGAAAAGATGTTAAACATCATTAGCCATCAGAGAAATGCAAATCAGAACCACAATGAGATACCCACTATGATACTATAATAACAAGGACATAATAACAAGTGTTGCCAAGGAGGTGGAAAAATTGGAATTCTCATGCTGCTAGTGGAAATGCAAAGCGATGCAGCTGATGTGGGAAATGATTTGGTGGTTTCTCAAAAGGTTAAGCAGAGAGATACCAGATGACCCAGTAATTCCACTCCTGAGACATACACTTGAGAAATAAAAACATGTCCACACAAAAGCTTATATACAGATGTTCATAGCAATATTCATAATAGCCCCCAAGTAGAAACAATACAAATGTCTATCAACTAATAAATGGATAAATAAAACATATATCCACATAGTGGAATATTATTTGGCAAGAAAAAGGAGTGATACTGATACATGCTAGAACATGGATGATCCTTGAAAAAACACGTTGTTTGAAAGAAGCCAGTCAAAAACTGCATTTTGTATGATTTCATTTATATGAAAGGTCCAGACAAGGCAAATCTATAGAGATATAAAGTAGATTAGTGGTTGATTAGGTCTGGGAGTGTGAATGGGGAGTTGGCAGATGAGCATGAGGTTTTTAAAGTGATGGAAATGATTTATAAAATAAGATGGTTGCACAGCCTGTAAGTATATGAACATTCAGTTGTCCACCTAAAATGGATGCTGTACCTCAACAAAGCTTTTTTTTTTTTTGGTGGGCAGCAAAGCAAGGTTTGTTGAGCGATGGCAAAAGTGATAGTACAAAGCTCCCAAGGAGGGAGGGGACCTGAAGGGGTTGCCTCAACAAAGCTTTTAAAAAAAGAAAATATCCTTGACCTCAAGATGCTTAGAGTCTAGTTATGGAAATAGACTCAGAAACAAGTATAAAAACTAATAAATGTGACCTTGGAGATATATGTAAATTGCAGATTTCTTCAGAAGAGGATAGGAATCACTCCACCTGAGGAGATCTAATAGATTCTAAGCATCTTGAGAGTGAGAGCTGTTATTTATCATTGTATCCCCAGTCTAAAACTTAGCATATGTTCATCTAACAGTTGTTGAATGGATGTGTGAATGAATAACAGTGGAGAATGTCTCATGGAGGAGGTGATATTTGAGCTACATCTTCAAGAGTGAATAGAGATGAACTAGACAGTGAAGGTGAGGAAAGAATTCTAGGGAGAGAAGATGGCACTGGCCAAAGCACTGAGCGATAAAAGGGAAGAGCATGTTAGAATGGTAGGTGGTTCAGTGTGGCTGGAGTATTTGGTGGAAAGTGGTGAGATAAGTAGCTAGTTGGACCAGATTATGAAGTACCTTGTGTGTCATACAAAGAAGTTCGGGCTTTAATCTGAAGGCAATAGAAAGTTATCAAAGTCTGTCTAAGTAGAGGGCTGATGGGGTCAGTTTTGTATCTGAGAAAAATCACTGTGGCTGCTTTTATGTGTGAATCTGTTCTGGCAAGATTAGATTCAGGGAGATCACTTGGAGGTCACTGCAATAGTCTAGGAGAGAACAAGGGATAAAGTCTGAGGTGTGGCAATGAAAAAATTCAGGGGAGATTCCATAGGTGGGTAGATATGATGAGCAGATGAATAGAACAGACTATAAAGACTTTAGGAGTTCATAGAAAGGATAGTTTTGCTCTGGAAGGGTTGATGGAAGAGGTGGCATCTGGACTGGGTCCTAAAAGAATGGGTAGAAAGGTATAGAGTACATGGGAGGTTGGAGGGCATGTAGGAAAAGGTGAGAGAGGAGGGCCAGGTGGGGAGGAAGCTAATCTGAGAAGTAGGAATTTGATGGGAAAGGAATTGAAGAACCAGAGAATGGTAGGTGCCCCCAAATTTGATAATTGTTGAATGGGAGAGGGTCATTAAACTATTCCTTCTACTTTTAATATATTTGAAAATTTTCATTAGAAAGCTTCCCACCTTAACTGACCTAGAGGATGAGCTTGCCTTCCCAACTCAGCTGGCCTGGCTTTCTGGTGATGGTAGAGAGGGAGGGGTGACAGGCAGACAGCAGCCACAGCTGTTGTTACCACCAGCATCTACTTTCACTTCCCTGTTCAAAGTGTGCTGTCGTATCAGGCCTTAAAGTTTGCCTAAGCAGATTCAACGTCTGCATGATTCCCAGCTGATTCATGAGGTCCTTTTTAAAAGTGAAGTGGTTGCACTTTGATTTATTGGCCTTGAATTGTTGGCAAGGCTACGGGGTTGAAGAAGAATGTGAATGAGAGGAAAATGGAAAGCTACAAATATGGAGAGCCTGTGAACCTTTGTACTTGTTATCCTTTTATTTTTATTTTTTTCTTTAAATTTTTTATTGTTATGTTAATCACCATACATTACATCATTAGTTTTTGATGTGGTGTTCCATGATTCATTGTTTGTGCATAACACCCAGTGCTCCATGCAGAACGTGCCCTCTTGAATACCCATCACCAGGCTAACCCATCCTCCCACCCTCCTCCCCTCTAGAACCCTCAGTTTGTTTTTCAGAGTCCATCATCTCTCATGGTTTGTCTCCCCCTCCGATTTACTCCCCTTCATTCTTCCCCTCCTGCTATCTTTTTTTTTCTTAACATATATTGCATTATTTGTTTCAGAGGTACAGATCTGTGATTCAACAGTCTTGCACAATTCACAGCGCTCTGTACTTGTTATCCTAATCACCCAGTGGACCAGAGCATCTGTCCCCACAGGATAGAGGAGGAAGCCAGCCTTGTGTGCTGTATTCCTACCAGGTCCAGGAGATAGCTAATCTCTCCTTTCTCTGTGCTTACGTAGCATTTTGTTAAAATGTCAGTGGTTATCCTGGTCATACTATTTTATGGTTAATAGTCTGTTGTGTCCTGTCTCCTCCCCTTCCCTGCCCCCCACCAACTGTGACTACTTCAAGGGCAAAGGTTGGGTTTATTCATCTCTAATTTTTATGAAAGAATGAAGTCTCTAGCTGCATGATTGATCAGTCTCTAACTTGGAAGGATCAGCTGGGACCTCTGAAATGCCAGTTTGCCCTGGTGGATGGGGTTCCAGAGTTTAGGGCCCTTTGCAGTTAGCAGGCACTTGAAGCCAGGACAAGAGGCCATTCCCTGACTGATAGATATTTCTGATGCATGCCTATGGTAGTCACTTAGTAAAGTTTCATTGATTTAATTTGGTAGCATCCTGTTAAATCACACCTTACCGCACTGAAGGCATTTTGTTTTTAGTTCTGTGGTAACTAAGGAAACTGTGGTAGTTCGGAAAGCCAGAGTATTACAGCTGACTCCAAAGCTTGGGAGTTAGACAGATTTGGTGTGAATTATTACAGCATTTTAGCTTTAAAGGGGCTCAAAAATCACCTAAGCTAACCCCATCATTTTATATATGGGGAAATTGAAGCATAGAGGAAGTTCTCTGTTTATTGACATAGAGCAATTAAATAGCTCTGCTGGATTATTGGCTCTTCTCAACTGCTCTTCTCTTCACTGAGAAAGGTAGTCATTGCCCTAAAGCCCTTTCTTGGGGTGAAAAGTGGGAATGAGATAAAACCCAAGGAACTAAGACATAGCACATGGGGTAAGTTTTACTGGCTGTCTCACCCAGCCTGGTTCTCATGTTGTTGGAAACCTTTTGGGGAAACGAGTATCTACAGTGTAGCAACAAAATAGTCTCCCTTTTCACTTTCTTCTCTTATCATGTTTTATTTTCCTTCATAACACTACCAGAATTTATTTCATATGTATAAATATATGTTTATTTACGTGTTTATTATCTGTCTTCTTATTAGAAGTTAAGTTTTATAAGGGAATAGACTTTGTTTTATGCTTGTCTTGTGATTGAATGAACAAACACATATTTATTGGGTACTTTCAAGATGCCAGGTACATGCTTCCCATGCCTTTGGTGTTTGCAGGTCAATGATATGTCTGTTTCTTTTTTTGGGGGGAGGGGGTGTGATTATTCATGAATGTATCTAAACCCATCCTGAACGCAGAATACACATTATTGTCAAGTGATTTTCTGATGACTTTATAGTGCTCATATGATTAGAGTGAGGCTACTTTTTATTGTGGATTTAGGCAGTGAGATTTAGTGTGAACTTAAACCTCATGCTGCTTGATCAGATAGGCCCAGGGGAGAAGAGACTCTTAGAAGCAGTAGAGCAAAGTAACTTGGCAGCTGGGGAGAGAACAGTTGCTCCATAGCTGTGGGGAGACGGCAGGACCCAGGGCTGACTTATCCATTAGGCATAGTAGACAAGTGCCCAGAGACCCACAAAAGTGTCTTTAATTTCCTTTAAGAAGAAAAAAGTGAATACAGTCCAGCTTGGATTATACATCTTTATAGCGATGCAGTCATAAAATACATTTTTGCATGTCATCCTTACACAGAATCATCTCTGTATTGCTCCAATAGTGAGCACTATATTTAAAAATATATCCGTATGTATTTTTTTTTTTTTAATGGAGAAAGGGGCCCACAAAGGCAGAAGTACCTGGGCCCCATGAAAATCATAATGTGACTCTAGGAGGACATTGTGACTAGTCATTGATTTGGTCATTTGAGGCCCTAAACACAGTCTTTGATATCTCCCGTAAGTTCTGTGTCCCTTTCCGCATCACTCTTTGCAACTGTGATCTTCAATGAGTCATTTCTTTCCTTTATATCTCATCTCTGCCTTTTGTAGAGTGGAAACACTTGTGCTCCCTGGGCTGAGTAAATTCATACTTTTGAATTATTTTATTTTTTATCTGTCTTCTCAAGGGCAAGAAAAAAGTCTGGTTCATCTGTGTATCCCCATACCTAGCCCCGGACCTGCACATTTAGAACAGGAGTACCTTACGTGAGAATTGAGTAAATGAATAAATGTATCAAACTTCACAGATAGCTTTGAGGCCTTATTTATTTGTTTTCTTGTTTATGTACTTATTTATGGTATTATATACAGTTCTCCAACTATCTCTTGGTCTTTTCTGATGTTCTGTCAGCAAATTTATAGAGCTGTGAGGATACTCAAGAAAATGATGTGGGAAACAAGGGTATTGTACCATCTTAGAAAAGAGCCAATGTGAAGAATCAGGTGCACATGGGGAATGAATGGTCTTCTCAACAAATGATGCTGAGACAACTAGTTAGCCACATGCAAAAGGATGAAGTTGATCCCTACCTCATACCATATACAAAAATTAACTCAAAATGGACCAATGACCTAAATATAATAACTAAAACTATTAAATTTTTAGAAGAAAACGTAGTCCTAAATCATGGCCAAATCATGATCGTTTCTTAGATATGACACCAAAAGCACAAGGAATTAAAAAAATAAATAAGTTGAACTTACCAAAATGAAAAACTTTGTGTTGCAAAGGACACCATCAAGAAAGTAAAGAGAACCCACAGAATGGGAGAAAATATTTGCAAGTCATATATCAGATAAAGGGACTTTGTATCTGGAATATATAAAGATCTTTTATGACTCAACAATAAAAATGTAAAATATGCCATTAAAAAATGGACAAAAGTTTCTGATACAGCATGTAAGAAGCTTGGAAATCACCACTTTGTCCTAACAACAAGTAAAAAACCAAACAAACCGAAAAATCAGTAATTCTTAGATTTGTAAGAGAAGTGAGTTCATAAGGGCAAATTGCTGCCTGGAAAATTGGAGAGACCAATAGTTGAATACAGAGAATCACAACTTACAGAGGCAGACATCTGTGGGAACCAATTCTGGAATAGGGAAACCTGGCCTGTAATTGTTGGTGAATTGCTGGAGGCTCACTTTGGACAACTCTGAGAGTTAAAAGCTCCCGGGAGACTCAGTCATTGAGCCCCCCCCCCCCCCAATTTTGTGAATTCTACCTTCTGCATATCCATTAGGTTCTTAAACTGAGTGTTAAGAAAAATCCCCTCATGCTTCTGGGGGGGATAAAGGAACTATGCAGAGCATTCTATTCTTAACAAGGTCTGCCATCAGGAGAAACTAGTTAGCCAGAGGCTAACTGACCCAGGGGAAGGGAAATACCCAACTCTAGCCAGCTCTGGGCTTTCATGTAGGAGAAGGGAAATGCCAAACTCCAGCCCACTCAAGCCATCCTCTCCCACCTAAGAGGGGTGAGTGAAGAACTGAGAAGCACTTGTGAAGTTCATACTGCAGAGGGCATAGGCTAACTAAAAGACTGAAATTCAGTCATTGGACTATAGGATGTTTCCCCTCCCTCCATACCTTACTACCACATTAGTAAAGGCCTATTTATAGCAGTGCCTTTTACTGGGCATATCATGCCCAGCTATCAAGAAAAAATTATAAGACATACCAAAAGACAAAAAGCATAGTTTTTTGTTTTTTCTTTTTTTAAGTAGGCTCCCTGCCCAGCATGGAGGCCATTGTGGGGCTTGAACTCACACGACCCTGGGATCAAGACCAGAGCTGAGATCAAGAGTTGGACGCTTAACTGACTGAGCCACCCAGGTGCCCCAAAAGCACAGTTTGAAAAGAAAAACCAAGCATCAGAATTAGACTCATATATGGCAGGGATGTTGGAATTATTAGACCAGGAATTTAAAACAACTATGATTAATATGCTTGTAGCTCTAATGGATAAAGTAGCATGCAAGAACAAGAGAGATGGAAATTCTAAGAAACACTAGAGATCAAAAACACTGTAGCAGAAATGAACAATGCCTTTGATGGGCTTATCAGTAGATTGGACATGGCTGAGGAAAGAATCTCTGAGCTTGAGGGTATCTCAGTAGGAACCTATAAAAGTGAAAAGTAAAGAGAAAAGACATTAGAAAAAAACAATATCTAAGAACCACGGGACAACTACAAAAGTTGTGTTATACATTGCTATAGTCTGAATGTTTGTGTTCCCCCCAAATTCATATGTTGAAATTTTAATTCCTAATGTGATGGTATTAGATGGTGGAGCTTTTGGGAAGTGATTAGGTCATAAGGGCAGAGCCCTCATAATTGGGATTTGTGAGCTTATAAAAGAGGCCCCACAGAGCTCCCTAGCGCCTTCTACCATTTGAGGACATGGCAAAAAGATGGCCATCTATGAACCCAGAAGCCTTTACCAGACACAAAATCTGGTGCCATCATCCTGGACGTCCCACCCTCCAGAAATGTGAGAAATAAATATTTGTTGTTTATAAGCCACACCCAATCTATTGCATTTTGTAACAGCAGTCCAGACTTAAGACATTCACATCATGGGAATACCAGAAGAAGAAAAGAGAGAGATACAGAAGAAATATTTGAAACAATAATGACAGAATTGCCCAAATTAATGTCAGACAGCAAACCACAGATCCAGGAAGCTCAGAAAATACCAAGCAAGATAAATGCCAAAACAACAACAATGAAACAGAAACCTTCCATGCCAAAAAAAACTACACCTAGACATATCATTTTTCAAACTAGAAAATCAAAAATAGAAAATCCTGAAAGAAACCAGAGGAAAAACCACCTTACCTACAGAGGAGCAAAGATAAGAATTATATCCAAGTTTTCCTCAGAAACCATGCAATCAAGAAGAGGTAGAATGAAATGTTTAAAGTGTTGAGAAAAGGGGCGCCTGAGTGACTCAAAGTGTCTGACTCTTGATTTCAGCTCAAGTGATGATCTCAGGCTCATGAGGTTGAGCCCCACGTTCGGCTCCGTGCTAGGCACGGTGCTTACTTAAGATTCTCTCTCTCCCTCTGTCCCCCCCACCAGGCCTGCTCATGCTGTCTCTCTTAAAAAAAAAAAACAAAACAAAAAACAGAAAAAACTCCACCAGCCTAGAATTCTTTACCCTTCAAGAGAGAAGAAGTAAAGACAAGCAAAAATGAGAGAATTTGGTCCCCCCGTAGACCTGTGCCTTGCAAGGAATGTTAAAAGAAGTTCTTTAGAGAGAAGGAAAATGATAGAGGTCAGAAGCTCAGATTTACATCTTTATGTAAATGGAAGGAAGTATCAGAAAGGAATAACTGAAAGTAGAATAGAAATATTTATTTTACTTATTTTTTTATGAATGATTGTAAATTTTGTATTAATTTCAGTTTTCATGTGTTCATTGCTAATATATAGAAGTGTATTTTTTGAGTGTGTTTATATTATATTCTCTCATATTGCTGAACTCTTAATTCTAGGATTTTTTTCTTTTTGTAGATTCTTTGGGATTTTCTACATAGGACATCATCTCATCTGCAAATAGGGGCAGTTTGATTTCTTTCCAATTTGTGTGCCTTTTATCTCCTTTTATTGCCTTATGCTGGCTAAAAACTTCAGTGTTATGTTGAATAGTAGTGGTCAGGGTAGACATGCTGACATTGTTTCTGATCTTAATGGAAAAGTATTTTGTCTTTCACCATTGAATATAATGTAAGCTATAGTATTTTTGTAGATGCTCCCTTTTTTTTTTTTTACTTTTAATTGAGCTAACATAGCAGTTTTTTCAGAATAATTGTACAACACTGCATTTGATTATGCATATGTGTGCATGTATAGATATGCTTATGAGAAAGTTAAGTGAATGACAGCAATGAAACAAAGGATGGGAGGGAGGAATTAGGATTATTTTGTTATAAGGTACTCATATTACCCATGAAGTGGTATAGTATTATTTGAAAGTGGACTTAATTAGTTGTAAATGTATACTGCAAACTCTAGGGCAACCATTAAAACAAATAAAAGCAGAAATATAAGTGATAAACTGAGAAAGGGGAGAAATTATAATCATATAAAATTCTCAATTAAAATCACAAAAGCTTGGGGGTGCCTGGGTGGCTGTTGGTTGAGCTTCCAACTCTTGATTTCAGCTCAGGTCTTGATCTCAGGGTTGTGAGTTCCAGCCCCGTGTTGGGCTCCACCCTGGGCATGGAGCCTACTTTAAAAAAAAAATCACAAAACTTGGACGAAAAAAACAGGAGCCAAGAATAAGGACAACAAACAAAATATTAACAGATATAGTGGATATTAATCCAACTATATCAGTAGTTGTTTTGAACATCAGTGGTCTAAATGCACCAATTAAAAGATGGTCAGAGTGGATAAAAAAATAAGATCCACTATATGTTGTCTATAAGAAACTCATTTTAAATAAAAGGACACATATAAATTAGAAGTAAATGAATGGAGAAAGATATACCATACTAATATTAATCAAAAGAAAACAAGACTAGCTATATTTCAGAAAGAGCAGACTTGAAAGATTTATTTATTTATTTTAGAGAGCACGAGCATGCGAACGGGTCGGGGGGGGCACGGGAGGGGCAAAGGGTGAGGGAGAAAATCTCAAGCAGACTCCCCACTGAGTGTGCAGCCTGATGCAGGGCTCGATCTCATGACCCTCAGATCATTACCCGAGCCAAAATGAAGAGTTGAGTGCTTAACAAACTGAACCACCCATGCACCCCAGAAAGAGCAGATTTCAGAGCAGGAAAGTTATTAGGGATCAAGAGGGGCATTATGTAGTGATGAAAGAGTCAGTCCTTCAAGAAGACATAACAATCTGTAATATGTATGTGCCTAACAAAAGGGTGTCAAAATATGTGAGGCAAAAACTGATAGAATTGCAAAGAGAAATAGACAAATCCACTTTTCTAGTTGGAGAGTTCAACATTCCTGTCAGAAATGAACAGATTCAGCATGCAGAAAGTCAGTAAAGACATAGCTGAATTCAGTAACACCGTCAATCAACTGGATATAATGGACATCTATAGACTGCTTCATCTGACAACAGCAGAATAGAGACATTCTCAAGTTTACATGGAACATTCACCAAGATAGACCACAAAGTGGGCCATAAAACACAACAAATTTAAAAGAATAGGAATCATACATTGTCCCCTGTCAGAGCATAATGGAATTCAGCTTAGAAATCAATAACAGAATGACAGCTAGAAAATCCATAAATACTTGAACATCAAGCAGCATACTTCTAAATATGGATCAAAGAAGAAATCTCAAGAGAAATTTAAATACATTTGAATTAAATGAAAATGAAAATACAACTTACCAAAATTTGTGGGATGCAGCAAAAACCATGCTTAGAGGGAAGAGAGGAAAGATCTAAAATCAATCACCTGGTCTGGGGCCTGAGCCTGCCAAGTTAGACTGTCCCAGGGCAGTGTTGGTAGGTGGAGGTGACAGACCTTCGCTGGCCCTAGTGACGATGGCTGTGTTTCATGATGAGGTGGAGATTGAGGACTTCCAGTATGATGAAGACTTGGAGACATTTCTACCCCTTCCCGTGTGGGGATAACTTGTGCATCACCAAGGAAGATTAGGAGAATGAGGAAGACATGGCAACGTGTTCTAGCTGCTTTCTCATTATAAAAGTGATTTATGACAAGGATCAGTTTATGTGTGGACAAACAGTCCCAGCTGCTTCCACCCACAAAGAATTAGTTAAATGCTGAAGAAGACTTTAGGAATCCAAATCTTAAACATTTGGGAATGAGCCAAGCTGGAAAAATCAAATGCAAGTTACTGGTTTCTTTGAGAGGACCACCATTCTGTAGTTGGCTCTTCTCTTAGAGTGTGGATCCTTGCCATTGGCTCCTGAGTTCATCTCCAATTAAAGAAGCAAGTCCACGACATGAAAAAATAAGAAAATGAAAATCAATCACCTAAGGATCCACCTTTGGAAACTAGAAAAAGAGCAAATTAAAACCTGATTAAGCAGAAGAAAAGAAGTAATGAAAAACAGCAGAAGTCAATGAATTAAAAGTAAGAAATCAGTAAAGAAAATAAAAATCAAAATCTGATCCTTTGAAAGATTGATAAAACTGGTAGGTCTGTAGCCAGGCTAACTAAGAAAAAAAGAGGACACAAATTACTAATAAGTGAAAGAGGGAACATCAGTGTCTCTCATGAACATCAATGTAAAAATCATCAGTAAAATATTAAATTGAATCTGACAGTGTATAAAAAGAATCATACACCATGACCAAGTGGGATTTATCCCAGGTATGTAAGTTGGTTCAACATTTGAAAGTCAGTTACTGTATTCCATCACATCAATAGGTTAAAGAAGAAAAATTTACATAAATGTATGAATAGATACAGAAAAACTTTTGACAAAATCCCATACTCATTTAAGATAAAAATTCTCAGAAAACTAGGAAGAGAGAGGAACTTCCTCAACATGGTAAAGAATATCTGCAGGGATGCCTGGGTGGCTCAGTCGGGTAAGCGTCTGCCTCCAGCTCAGGTCATCATCCCGGGGTCCTGGGACCGAGCCCTGTGTTGGGCTCCCTGCTTGGCATGCTTCTCCTTCTCACTCTGTGTGCACACACGCTCTGTCTCTCTCTCAAATAAAATCTTAAAAAAAAAATCTATAAAAAATTACAGATAACATCATCCTTGATGGTGAGAAGTTTGAAGCTTTCCCACTAAGCTTAGGAACAAGGTAAGGATGTCCCCTCTCACCATGCTTTTCAACGTCATACTGTGGAAGTCCTAATTAATGTAATGAGAAAAGAGTAAAATGTATACAGATTTGGAAGGAAGAAATAAAAACATCTTTATTCATAGATGACATAATTGTCTATGTAGAAAATCCAAAAGAATCAACAAAAAAACACCTGGAACTACTGTTTGATTATAGCAAGGTTTCAGGGTAATGTAAATTTAACAAGGTTAATATAAAAAAGCCAGTTGCATCCTATCTATCAGCAATGAACAAGTGGAATTTGAAATTAAAAACACAATACCATTTATTTTAGCTCCATAGAAGTGACATACAAGCATAAATAGTAATAAAAATCTAGCAAAATTTTATAAGATCTATATGAGGAAAACCATAAAGCTCTGATCAGAATATTAAAGAAGAACTGGGGTACCTGGGTGGTTCAGTCAGTTAAGTGTCCCACTCTTGGCTTCAGCTCAGGTCATGATCTCAGGGTCGTGAGATTGAGCCCCAATTTGGGCTCTGTGCTCAGTGCAGAGTCTGCTTGGGATTCTCTCTCTCCCTGCCCCTCTGCCCCTCTCCTGCTGTGCTCACTTTCTCTCTCTCTCAAATAAATAAAATCCTTAAAAATATACTAAAGGGGAACTAATTAAATGGAGTGTTCAGGTATAGGAAGACTCAATGTTGTCAACAAGTCAGTTCTTCCTAACTTGATTTATAAATGTAGTGCAATGCCTGTCTGAATCCCAGCAGGTTATCATGTGGATATTGACAAAGTGATTCTAAACTTGAAATGGAGAGACAGAAGACCCAGAATAGCCAATACAGTATTGAAGGAGAACAACACATACAATCCAGTAATTGTGTTCCCTAGTGTTTCCCCATAAGAGTTGAAAATCTATGCCCACACAGAGACCTGCACACAGATGTTTATAGCAGCTTTATTCACAGTTGCCAAATGTTGGAAGTAATCAAGATGTCCTTCAGTAGGTGAGTGGATAAATAAACTATGGTACATCCAGACAATGGAATATCTTTGTGAGTATTATTCACTAAGAAGAAATGAGTGATCAAACCATGAAAAGACAGAGGAATCTTAAATGCATATTACAAAGTCAAAGAAGCCAGTGTAAAGAGGCTACATCTGATTTTAACTATATGACATTCTAGAGAAGTCAAAACCATAGAGACAGTAAAAAGATAAGTGTGTGATAGGGGTTGGGGGGATAGAGGGATAAATAAGCAGAGCACAGAGGATTTTTAGGACAGGGAAGCTACTCTGTATGATACTTGAATGTTGCATACATCTCTGTATACATTATACATTTGCCCAAACCAGTAGGCTGTATAACATTAATAATGAACTTTGAGGTAAACTATGAACTTTGGGTGAAATGATGTGTCAGGGTAGGTTCATCAGTTGGAACAAAGGTACTACTCTGGTGGGGGATGTTGGATAATGGAGGCTCTGCATATTTGGGTGCAGGAGACATATGGGTAATCTCTGTATTTTCCATTCAGTTTTGCTGTGAGCCTAAAACTGATCTAAAATAGTCTTTTTTTTCTTTTTAAAGATTTTATTTATTTGAGAGAACGAATGAGAGAGAGAGAGCACATGAGAGGGGGCAGGGTCAGAGGGAGAAGCAGACTCCCCGCTGAGCAGGGAGACCGATGCGGGACCCGATCCCGGGACTCCAGGATCATGACCTGAGCCGAAGGCAGCCGCTCAACCAACTGAGCCACCCAGGCGCCGTCTATTTTTACAAAGGATCTGAATAACTTTTCTCCAGAGAAGATATATAAATGGCCAATAAGCATATGAAAAGGTGCTCAGCATTATTATCCTTCAGGGAAATGCAAAATTGAAAATACATTGCAATACCACTTCCCACCCACTTGGATGCTTTTATCGAGAAGAGAATAACAAGTGTTGCTGAGGATGTGGAGAAGCTGGAACTTTGATGCAGTGCTGGTGGGAATGTAAAATGGTACAGCTGCTGTGGAAAACAATTTGGCAGTTCCTCAAAAGGTTAAACATAGAGTTACCCTATGACCCAACAATTTCACTCCTAGGTATATATACTCAAGAGAAATGAAAACCTGTCTACACAAAGACTTGTAGATAAATGTTCATAACAGCATTATCTGTAATAGTTAAAAAGTATAAACAACCCAAATGTCCAGTAACTGATGAGTGGATAGCTATAATGTGGTATGTTCATACAGTGCAGTATTATTTGGAAATAAAAAGGAATGAACCACAATACGTGCTACAGCCTGATGAACACTGAAAACATTATGCAAATGAAAGAAGCCAGTTACAAAAGACTACATGTTTATGATCCCATTTATATGAAACATCTAGACTAGGCAGTCTGTAGATAGCAACAGAAAGTAAATTAGTGGTTTCTTAGGCTGGGGGGAGGATGGAGAGGGACTGCTAACTGGTATGTGGTTTCTTTTTGGGGTGGTAAAATGTTCTAAACTTAGAAGTGGTGGTGGCAGCACAACTCTGAATATACTAAAAAGCACTGAATAGTACACTTTAAATGGGTGGATTTTATGGTATGTGAATTAGATCTCAGTACAGCTGTTATTAAAAGAATCAGGTGCATTGAAGTGTATGATTGTAGGACAAGTTGTGAATGTGAGTGCTGGGGTGCAGTAGCAGGGCTTCTCAAACTTTTAAAGGGTATATGGATTACCTGTCTATCTTATTTAGTGTAGATTCTGATTCAGGAGGTCTCGAGTAGAGTCTGAGATTCTCTGTTTCTTAATAAGCTCTCAGGGTGCTGATGCTACTGGGCTATGGCCCATGCTTAGGAAGACGGTAAAGGATGTTTGTTTCTTCAGTGAATGGGGTCAGTCTGAAGAGCCTTCGAGCCAGGAGGATTTGGCCAGCATTTTGTAGGAAGGCATAATGTAGTTTGGTGGAAGAGAGGGCCTTAATGGACAAAGTAACCAGCCTGTGTAAAAGCTCAGACCACAGAGTATCCAATATTTGTGGGGTACAAGAGGCCTGTTGTTGGATTACAGGGGTGGGTCCCTGAATCTTCTGCACCTGAGCATTTTCTGTTTTTTATGAAATTTTCTCTAGCTCTGTGCCTGACATTTTTGATTTAACTTTTTCAAATCTGGACTTAGGTAGATTGGTACTACTAAGGGCCTTGTGAGCTTCTAGGAAGGGAGGGATTGGTTGGCAAGAAAATATTCTATGTGTGGGTCTTGGGAGTTGGATGTGAACCCATCAGTCAGTAACCATGCTTGGAGAGCCTCCTTAATTAGCTACCTGAGCTCTGGACAGGGCACAATCAGACTGACTTACTGCTTGGACCCAGATGAATAAACTCATTAATGAGGGAGCAAATAAAGATGTATTTCCAGATGGTACGGGTTAATTATAGCTATGGTTTACAGCTTTCCTTGTTTTTCCACTTGTGCTAGAAGACCAATATGGATGTAGTTTAAAGAATCATTTGGTTCAGGAGGCAAATACTAAAGCCAAATCATGTCTCTACTCTTTGCATTCATAGTACTTCATGAAGTGCTGAACAGTCCTCTAAGCCCAGGTCTAGTCTCCTCCTTAGTGCTTGCCCTTCTGAGGTATTTTCCCTGAGGCTCTGAAAAGCAGTAGTCTCCTGTGCTTCATCAGTATTCGGTTCCACAGCCTCTCCTGATACTTTATAAAGTGCTTCCACTCTCCCAGGAGGAAAGGCAAGGAAATCACTTGGTCACCTTGAATGTTCTTACCCTCACAGCCCCACAATGAAGTCAGAAGTCTTATTCTCTATTTTCTAGGCGGAGAGACTAAGGTATAGGTAGTAACATGCTTGACCACCATCATGGAGAGACACCCCATGGCTGGCCCAGTTCTTTGGATCTTCCTTAGTTTTCCCTTCAGTGGAGTCCTCTTGCTTCTTTGAAGATGTAGTTGTGTTGTTTCTTTTTGTTTTGACAAACGTGATTTTCTGGGTGCCTCCTGGTGTCAAATGAATACTTCTTTCCCGGATAGCTACTAAGTATTTTTCAAGTGTTTATTTACACTCCCATTTAAGCATCTCCAGGTGGGGTGCTGGTTTGTCAGCATACTTATTATCATAGTGGAGAGAATTCTGTTCAATTCCTCTAGTACTCACTGAGTGCTTAGTATATGCTCAGCTCTGTTCTCTTCTCCTTGAAAGACAGAAAGCAGTGTATTCTCCTTGGCTCTGGGGGAATCTTCCAGGTTTATGGGATGGAAGCAAGGTAGACATAAGCAGGCCAGGACTAGGGTGAAGCAAACAAGGCACTCACTTTTTTTTTTTAACTTTTTATTTATTTATTCATGAGAGACAGAGAGAGAGAGAGAGAGAGAGGCAGAGGGAGAAGCAGGCTCCCAAGGAGCAGGGAGCCTGATGCGGGACTCAATCCCAGGACCCTGGGATCATGACCTGAGCCGAAGGCAGACGCTTAACCATCTGAGCCACCCAGGCACCCAAGGCACTCACTTTCAAGGTCATGCGCATGGAGGGCCAGTACAATGAGTGCCTCCTTAAATTTTGAGCCCTAGGTCCCTTGGCTTACCCCCACCTTCCTTAGTCCTGGTCCTGGCCTTAAGAAGCAGTTACTTCGGGGTACCTGAGTGGCTCACTCAGTCAAGTGTCTGCCTTAGGCTCAGGTCATGATCCCAGGGTCCCGGGATTGAGCCCCGCATCAGGCCTCCTGCTCAGCGGGGAGCTTGCTTCTTCCTTTCCCTCTGCCTGCCCCTCTCACTGCTTATACACACAGTCTCTCTGTGTCAAATAAATAAATAAAATCTTTAAAAAAAAGCAGTTACATCACTTGGAAATCACATCTAAGATAAGACTATGAATGACTGGTATGGAACAGTGCTTCTCAGATTTAATGTGCATATGAATCATCCAGAGACCTTATTAAAAGGAGGATTCTGATTCAGTGGGTCTGGAGTGATGCCTGAGATTCTGCATTTCTAACAAGCACCCAGACAATGCTGATACTAGTCTTTGTGCCACACTTTGAGTAAGGAGAAAAATCCGTGTTTGAGAAAAGTAGAGGGCCAAATTCAGTAAACTAGGGAATCAGGGCAGGCTTCTTGAGGGAAGGTGAAATTGCAGCTGGGCTCTCAAAGGACAAGTTGGATTTGGATGGGATAAGAGAGGGAAACATTGCAAGCAGAAGGAAGAATATGCAAAGGCCCAGAGATAGGAATGAGTCCCATGTGTTTTGAGACTGTGAACAGACTTGCTTGGCAAGACACAGGTCCCAGTTGGAAAAAAGGAAAAGAGTTTTGATAGGTAGCATGAAACCTGTATTGGATTGTTTATTTAGAAGTGTGGTCCGGGGCTCCTGGGTGGCTCCGTCGGTTAAGCGTCTGCTTTTGGCTCAGGTCATGATCTCAGGGTTCTGGGATCAAGCCCCACATCGGGGCACTGTGCTCAGTGGGGAGTCTGCTTGTCTCCCTCTCTCTTTGCCTCTCCCCTGCTTGCATGCTCTTTCTTTCTCTCTCTCTCTCAAATAAATAAATCTTTAAAAAAAAGAAAGAAATGTCCTTAATTGTCAGCTAAGGTACCACCCAAATGGGCATTTCCATTTCTTATATCCACTTGGCCTGGGATATTATGGGACCTCTGTTATTCTAGGGAAATGAAGACCTGATTTAGGACACCTGAATACATTCTGTGAGGCATTGTGTGAAGTAGGAAAAGGGAGGAGGTGGTTGACTTCATTACCCTGGCAAAGCCTTGAGGTATTTTTTTTTTTTTTAAACTTAGCTGGGACATGTACAAATCAGAAAGCCCTCCCTAAATAGTGATGGGGGTACACAGTACACACACATAAAGGATGCCTGGTAAATACGTGCTGATTTGACTCAGTAGGAGAGTTCTGCCCATTTTACTTCAAACATTCTGTGTAAAGTACTTTTCTTAAGTTATCACAGGAACAGTGAGAAATTGGGCCTTGAACCTCATAAGTACTAAAGGAATATTTGTTGATTGATTCCTTTGAGGCCTTGTCTCTCTCCTCTGTATCAAGAAACATTTTCAGCTCAGGTCACTGTAAGAATGTGTGAATGTAATGTTTTTGACTTATGTACTGACACTTGGTTATGCTTTCGTATGGCTGTAAGGAAGTAGAAGACTTGAGTCATGAACTCAAAGAGTTTAGTATTATTCTTGAGCAGTGATTTTCAGCTGGAGGCAATTTTCATCCCACCGGGGACATTTTACAATGTCTGTAAACATTGTTGCTTCTGTGGCATCTAGTGGGTAGAGGCCAGGGATGCTGCTAAAACATCCTACAATGTACAGAGTGCTCCCCACCTCACCAAAGAATTATGCAGTCCCAAATGTCCATAGTGCCAAGGTTCAGAAACCCTGCTCTAAAGGACAAGAACTAACAAATAGAACCAGAACTTTGAAGTTGGAAGGTCATACTGCTAGTTAATAGCAGAGCAGGGACTAAAGCTTAATTCTCCCTAGTCTAATGTGCTGCCTGCTGCCATGGGGCCATTTAGAGTCAGATGGCATATGACAGAATATTTTATCTAGCTTCATCTCCCAGTAATCCTAATTCATACTTTTTGCCCTAGCCATACTCATTTATTTGTATGCTACGCAACTTTATTTCTTCATCTTTATGTTAGTTAGTCCCTTTGCCTGGAATGTATTTCTCTCATTTCTTCATCTGGATGATATTTCACGTCTTCTCCGGGAGGTCTTTGCCAGTCTATAACACTGCAAATTGGATCAGAAGCCATTTCTTTATTCTTCCATAGCTAGTCCTCAGCATATAATAAAGAAATTTTCTGTATATATGTGTGACTTCTTGACTAGGTTTAGGTTTACTCTCCTGTCCTCATTGCCCAGCATAGACATGCAATATACTGTCAGTCATAGACATGAGATAAAGTAAGTGGTTAGAGAAGGGAGAGATCAGTGGGAAGTAGAGTATTGGGGAAGGCTTCATAAAGATTGTGACACTTGAAGCTTCTCATAATTCCTTGAAGATAATGATGAATGTATGAGCACCTTATATTGGGCAGGCACAGTTCTAAGACAGTAATGGATTTTTTTGGTGTTGTTTTTCTATAGGTTGATATGTCAGACCTCTCCCCAGAGGAGCAGTGGAGGTAAGTGTGACAGTGTGGGCCCCTCAGGCTGGGAACTGTAAATTAATCCTACTAATAGAGTTGTATATCTACCCTTTTGCTTCCTTGTCTGTGGGGAAGCCATGACTCTTGACTAGTAGGAGAGGTCATTGACTAGAAGAAGAGGTGATCTTCTCCAGTACTTGGGTTACTCCTGGGTAGCTCCTTCAGTCCTGGGGAGTAAATAGGTAATTGCACCAAACTATTTATCTGGGTTTAAATACTACTAGTTCTGCCATTTCCTAGCTATGCTATCTTGGGCAAGTTACTTGATTTCTTACTACCTTAGTTTTCTCAGTTTGCACAATGAAGTTTGCAACAGTACCTACACCTCATAGAGTTGTTGTGAGGACTATTAATATATGTGAAATACTTAGAACAATGCCTGGCATGTGGTAAGCTTCCAGTAAGTGTTACCTGCTTTGCAGGTGACTATCATCATTAACATCATCATTATCCACGAAACAGAGCAGAGAGATCTGGCTGAAAAATGGGACTAGTGTCTTCTGATCTCAACTCTGCTACTAACTTGCTTTGTAACCGGAGTGAGTCAGCAATCAACAAATACCTTATTATCATGATTACTCATCAGAGAGCCTTCAGAGTGTTTGCCCCACAAGGGAGCTGACCAGTGAGCTGGAATCAACTATGTAAATTTGATTAATAGTACAAAAAAACCCTTTCATTTAGATTATTAAAATAGACAACAGCAAAGATACCAACTTACATGACAAACGCAAGATTTTAGAAAGCTTTAAACTTAATATGTACCAGTTGTGTATCTCAGCTACCAAAACATTCCAAAATTTGGAAGATGTTCATAGAAATATACTCTCTGCTTTAGGGAGGTGAAGTGCCACCGTGCTTCACTGAGTCCACACTAATTTTGTTGTAAACACTGCATATTAAGAAGATCTTCAGTTAGATAACATCTAGAAGAAGGCAGCCAGGATTAATGGTTTTCACATTATGTTATATGAATAGCATAGATCTAGAACTGTTAGCGTAAAAGGGCATAGAAAAGTGGTGGTAGGAAGAGGATTGTTTTGGTTTGGGTTTTTTAAATAAGATCATATAAATCTTTGAAAGAGCAGCATTGGGAAAGAAAAGTGATTATGTCCTCTGTTGTTCCAGAGTATAAAATTAGGTCCAATGGATTGAAGCTATAGAAAGATGGATTTTGTCTCATCAGGGACATTTTTAATAATCGTGGTATATTGAGAGGTAGTGAGCTCCTGCCCTTAAAGTATTGGAGTTTTATTCCTTTATTAGCACATGTGAGTACCTACAATGTGCCAGACAGATGGTCCTTGAATTACTTTAAGAGGCATATGTTCTCAGCCAGTGGAAGTATTCAAACAAAGATTGTAAAGATAATGTTTGCATTGGGTGGGAACCTGAACTAGAGTTGTTGTTCTCTGGTCTTTTCTCCATATTTGATATTTTTGTTGTGTACATCCATTTAGTCATATACTGTCCGAGAATAAGAAATTTATCTGTTATCTTTATAACTCCCCACAGTCCTTAGGTCTCTAAAGTGTCCTTTGCCCTTTTAGTTTAGCTTATCCTCACAACAACCCTATGAGGGAAGCAGCAAAGATACGGACCCCTTGGATAGATGAAGAAATTGTGATGTAGAGATGTGAATTTTCTTGGCCAAGGCCACATGGATGTCTGAACCTAAGTTTCTGACTCCCACCCGTGTTATTTTTTTGTCAGAATCTCTCACCCTGGATGAGTTGATGTAAGATGAACCCTGAGATGCTGTGGCTGGCTGCTGACATTTGGCTGCCCACTGCCCCTACCATGTTTCCTCCCTAACATTTTATTGTGAAAAAATCTCAGAAAAGTTGAAAGATTATACAGTAAACACCTTTAGGCCCACCACCTAGATTCTGCAGTTAACTTTTCACTGTATTTGCTTTATCGTTTGTTAGTCTGTAATTCATCCCATTGGGTTCTTCTTGAATAGTCTGTCATTGCCCTTGGGAACTCTATGAAGATACCATTTATGTTGTCCTTTCCCTGTCTCCCTAATAGCCCCAGGTATGGAGAATTGGCATAAAAGCTCCTCACTACAGGCTGTATTTGTATTTAGTTTTCTAACTCCTTCCTCATTTCTCTGTTGGCTGACTCTGACTCTATTCTTAAAGGAAGGTATTGGCCAAGAGAATCACCTGTTGCCAGTCCTCTGGACCAGAGAATGCCAGCCTTAGATTAAATAAGAGTTTCCAGTTGCACTCTTCCTTAAACTCTTGAGGAGGCTAATTACCTGTGGATGCTGATGGTGAAGACACCGTTGGATTAGTATAAAGTTGAAACAGTCCAGATTTTTCAGGCTTTAGCTAGTCTTAGACTAGGATCCCTGGTCCTGACAGAGAGGATAGGACAAATAAAGTAAGACTTTAACCCTGGAATTAGTACACATCTGCAGTAGTACTTCTTTATTGGTGTCATAAATATCATTGACTAAGAGTATAAGATTTTATGGCTATATCCTTCTCTCTGGGTTACTTTCTCCTTCCAGTGACAGGTTGAAATAGGACTGAAATGGGCAGTGACAACAGGTTTCTCCTGGGTCCTCTTTCCTACAGGAAAGGTGTCAGCTGCTTTTGCTCTTGGGGGTGGGTAGCAAACAACCCACCTTTATTTCCAATAGCTGAGCTTCTGACTGAGGCCCATAGAGCCCCTGTTCTATCCCAAAATGCCCGTTCTCTAGGGTGTGTGTTTTTCTAGCCCCTAATTAGTACCCTGCAGATGCAAAGCCCAAGAATGTGTTCTGAGCTATAGACTGGTGGAATATCCCTGGAAAGCACTGCCCTTTTACCAGCACACCTTCCCTGATCTGCCTCACCTCATCTGTTTGACTTTCAGGGTTGAGCACGCACGCATGCATGCCAAGCACCGCGGCCATGAAGCCATGCATGCTGAAATGGTCCTCATCCTCATCGCTACTTTGGTGGTGGCCCAGCTGCTCCTGGTGCAGTGGAAACAAAGGCACCCCCGCTCCTACAATGTAAGCCACTGCCTCTCACTTCTTTTTCTGACAGTTGTCAAAAGACCCTTCCTAAGTATTCTAGGGTCCAGCCTAACCCAGGCTGCATATAGGCAGGAAATAGACAATGATAGTAAACGTTATGTATGAATGGTGAATAGTGTATGGTGGGTATGCATTTAAGAGGCAAGTGATTCAAATGGTGAAAATAGGGATAGAACTTGAGACTACTTTCATGGCCAGGTCTTCCCTTTTAAACATTTTGGGACAGATCCATGAAGGAGATACTCATCAGGAACTATTCAAGTAGAGGGAGAGGTGGTCGCCTTGTTGGGAAGACCAAGCCTCCTAAGTGAATTTTACAGGTAGGATTTAGATTAATTAAAAAAAAAGGCAATGATAGAGGAAAAGAGGAACAAAACATATAAAACATACAGAAAACATATAGCTGAATGGCAGAAGTAAATCTTTCCTTATTGGTAATTACTTTAAATGGGTTAAATTCTTCTATTAAAAGGAGAGATTGGCAGATTGGTTAAAAAAACAAACAAACCATGAGAGACTCACTTTAAATACAAAGACAGAGAATAAAAGTAAAAGGATGGAGAAAGATATTCCATGTACATGATAATCAAAAGAGAGCTGGGTGGCTATTAAATATCAGACCAATAGACTTTAAATCAAAAAAATTTACAAGAGACAAAGTACATTATATATTGATAAAAGGTTTAAACCAACAAGAAGATACTACAATTATAAACATAACTAACAAAGGAGCCCCAGTATATGTGAAGCAAAAACTGACAGAATTGAAGAGGGATAGACAGTTCTACAATAGGTTGCAAAGTTCAGTACCTGACTTTTACTAACAAATAGAGCAACCAGATAGAATATCAATAGTTAATAGAGGACTTGAACAGCATTATAAACCAGTTAGACCTAACAGACACACAGGGCACACACTACCCAACAACAACAGAATACATTCTCTTCTCAAGTGCACGTGGACCGTTCTCCAGGAGAGAACATGTGTTAGGCCACAAAACAAGTCTCAATAAGTTGGAGAAGATTGAAATCATAGATTCAACCACTCTGGATTAGGACATGACAGGTGTAGTGTACTGGATTTTTTTTACGACTATTATCTTAGAAGTTTTTAACCTTTACAAGAGTAACAACCCTTTTTTAACATCAACTTGGCAAACACCTACCTGATAATACTTTGCATAGAATATACAAGTGCATATATAGCAGTAACAATAGCTAACATTTATTGAATTCTCACTATGCCAGCCACTGTTATAAGTACTTCACAAGTGTGGACTCAGCTAATCCTTGTAATAATCCAGTAAGATAATGTTTTCTCCAATTACAAATGAGGAACTGAGACAGAAAAGACTAAGTAATTTGCTCCATTGATAAAACCATTATTTGAACCCAGACAGTTTTATTCCAGGGTTTTTAATCTTAATCCCTGAATAGTTCTTTTTCTCTAGTATATGCTTTTTCAGACCTCTGGTGATATGGTCAGACATGCCCAGGGGTCTGTAGCCCACATGATGTGAACTGCTGAACTATCTCATTTAATCCTTCTGATAGCCCATGAGGTAAGTACCGTGAACAAACTGAGGCCCAGAGAGTTGAGGCATGAAGGGAATACTAATAGATAGAGCCAGGATTGGAACCCAGATCTTCTGTTTCATATTTCATAATTTCTGTTTTGTACCATATGTTGCTCCTGGAAAGGGTTTTCCATCAAGGGAACAAGGGATAACCTAGAGCATAGAAGGAAGAGAGGATAATCTTTGCCCTTGAGCAGACACAAGTTCCGAACATTACTGGCTTATAGCCAGCTCAGGTGTTGGCATGCACCACAAATAGAGACATCTGTACCTTCAGGTCACATTGCACTGAAGGACCACATGACACCAAGACTTTTTGAACTGGAGAGCATCCAACAGGCTAAGCCATCTGAGATGGGGCTTCACGTCTGGACCCTGGTCATGCTTTGCCCTGTTATCTGAGATAAGTCACTTGTTTGTCAGTGTGTGATTATAATGTGTACTCTATAGAATGGGGATTACCAAGATGGTTGAATTGAGCCTGGAAAAATAAGACCACCCGTAAACCAAGTGTAGAATGAGAGCCCCATTGACATTTCTGTGCTGGTATTGAGAGATAATCTTAATTATGTAATGTTGGCTAATCTGCAAAGATTTTTAAAAACCTCTATAGGAAGTGAGGATTCATGTATGTACTGTAGTGGTTTTCAATAAGTACTTTTTTAAAAAACTGTGGAATCCTTTCTTCAAATAATATCTTCAGGAAAAACCCAGTATGGAAAATAATTAAGAGGCTGCTCTGATTGATAGAGGGTTGGATAACCCTGACCCCTCTGCTTCTCAGGAACATATATAGGAGTCATCAGTGTTAGAAAACCACTGATAATGTCATTCATTAGCTAATCCTTAATAGGAAATGTGACTGTAACTTAATGAAGCCAGTTATATAAGGAACATGCACAATTATCCCATTGCTTTACTGCCATGCCCTGTAAACATTATGCTAAACTTCACTGATGAGTGAACACGCTAACATTATAAAATATATTGCACTGAGAAACTGAAACCCCTATCTTTCAAAAATTGGAAAAGGAAATCTGTAATGTCCACTTTATGCTGCTGTTATACAATAATCTAGATTGTTTTTTTAAAAAACTTTATTAACTTGTGTACAATGAATATTTTTACTGCTTTAATTAAAACACTAGCTTTGGAAGAAGAAAAATTGCCCAAGATGCTTGTACACAGTAACATCTCCTATCCTTTTTCAAGCTTATCAGAAGTTGGAGCTGTTTGCCTTGTAGGCAGTGTAATACAGTGGAGACAGCCCAATCTGATTTGCTCAGTCAGCTGTCTCACTTCCTAGCTATATGACTTTATATCTTGAGCCTGTTTTTCTTATCTCTAAGTTGGGGTGATATCTACCTCATGGGTTGTGAAGATTATATAAGATTCTATGGCAAAGTGTTTTGTAGACTTTAAAACTAATGGTAGTGACTATTGCTTCCACTCCTAAGAGAAAAAGTTCAAGGCGTAAAAGTTTTCAGATACTATGTGGAAGAAGAATAGAATTTTATTTTTATTGACAACAATTTCACAAAAAAATTCACTATTCTGTGGGGTGCCTGATAGGCACAGTTGGTTAAGCAGCCAACTCTTTCAGCTCAGGTCATGATCTTGGGGTCGTGAGATCAAGCCCCACGTCGGGCTCCATGCTCAGTACAGAGTGTTTTAGATTCTCTCTCCCTCTCCCTCTGTCCCTCCCGCTTTGTGCTCTCTCTTTCTCTTCTCAAATAAATAAATCTTTAAAAAGAAAAACCCATGGGGTGCCTGGGTTGCTCAGTTGGTTAAGCATCTGCCTTTGGCTCAGGTCATTATCTCAGGGTCCTGGGATAGAGCCCCGCATCGGGCTCCCTGCTCCGCGGGAAGCCTTCTTCTCCCTCTCCCACTCCCCCTGCTGTGTTCCCTCTCTTGCTGTGTCTCTCTCTGTCAAATAAATAAATAAAATCTTTAAAAATTAAAGAAAATTAAAAAACCTTGAAAAAATTGATTATTCTAACCATTTTAAAGTATATAATTCAGTGGCATTTAGCACATCTGGTATTGTGCAGGCATTGCCACTATTTAGTTCTAGAACACTTTCATTACCCCAAAAGGAAACCCCATATCCATTAAGCAGTTACTCCTCATTTCCCCCTCCCACCAGGCCCTGGCAACCACTAATCTGTTTCTGTGTATTTGCCTATTCTGAATATTCATATAAATGAAATTATATAATATGTAGCCTTTGTCTGGCTTCTTTCACATAGCATGATGTTTTCAGTATTGCAGTATCAGTACTTTATTCCTGTTTGTGACTGAATAATACTCTTGTATGGATATGCCACATTTTGTTTATCCCTTCATCAGTTGATGGACATTTGGGTTGTTTCCACCCTTTGGCTATTGTGAATAGTGCTGCTATGAACATTTGTTATAAACTTTTATTTGAACACCTGTATTCAATTCTTGGGTATGCCCTGGAGTAGAACTGTTTAACTTTTTTTTTTTAAAGATTTTATTTATTTATTTATGAGAGACAGAGGGAGAGAGAGAGAGAAGCAGAGGGAGAAGCAGGCTCCCAAGGAGCAGGGAGCCCGATGCGGGACTCGATCCCAGGACCCTGGGATCATGACCTGAGCCGAAGGCAGACGCTTAACCATCTGAGCCACCCAGGCGCCCAGAACTGTTTAACTTTTTGAGAACAGTTTTCCATAGCAGCTATACCATTTAACATTGTAACCCACAGTACATTGGGTTCCAGTTTCTCCACATTCTCACCAACATTTGTTCTTTTGCTTCTCTTCTCTTCTCTTCTCCCTCCCTCTTCCTCTTTCTTTTTTTCTTTTTTTTTTCCTTTTCTTTCATATAGTCACCCTAGTGGGCATGAAGTAGTATCTCATTGTGGTTTGAATTGTATTTCCCTAATGACTCATGATGTTGAGGATCTTTTGATGTGTTTATTGACAAAAAAAAAAATGATGTAAAAAATGTGTTTATTGGCCACATGTATATCTTCCATGGAGAAATCTCTTTGCCTATTTTTTAACTGCCTTTTGTTTGTTTATTTCTTTTTTCTCTTTGTGTGTGTGTGTTGTAAGAGTTCTTTGTATAGTCTGGATAGTAGACCATTATTAGACATGATTTATAAATATTTTCTCCCATTCCGTGGGTTGCCTTTTTACCTTCTCCATAGTGTCCTTTGGTGCATAAACATTTTAATGGATCAGTTATTAATTAGGTTCTTTGTAAGAAATTTAGAACACCAGTTTGTGAGGGTAAACTCCATTTGTGAGAGAAAACAGAGCAAAGGTAGCCTTGAAGCTGAGGAACAGCTTTGATTTTTGGCAGAATTTGTGAGTCCACAGCTTGCTTGCTTTTTTTTTTTTTAAAGATTTTATTTATTTATTTGATAGAGAGAGACACAGTGAGAGAGGGAACACAAGCAGGGGGAGTGGGAGAGGGAGAAGCAGGCTTCCCGCAGAGCAGGGATCCCGACGTGGGACTCGATCCCAGGACCCCAAGACCATGACCTGAGCTGAGGGCAGACGCTTCACAACTGAGCCACCCAGGCGCCCAGTCCACAGCTTTCTGATCAACCTTGCACTACTCTGCAAGTTCATATTTCTCCTCCTCTGTGTCGAAGATCTCACCTTCCTGGTGTCTGGGTTTATGTAGCTACTGCTTCTTGAAGTAAGCATCAGTGAGATGTTTTGGGATTTTCACACTGCTGATACCAATTTTGGTGTAGGTGGCAATAACAAATTTCTAGTGTGTTCTATGTAGAGAAGAGGGCTAGAGGTCTGGTTACAAGTAACAAGCCACTGCTCCGTGGCTTCAGGAGAACCACCCTCTTACCTCTGTGGCACCCAGTGAAGATGATCAAAATGGTCCCAGGAGTGATGCTAGCTCACAGTTTTCTTACAATGCTGACTAAAAGGTTTTTTGCTGTGGCTCAACAGCTTTCAGGGCACATCTTCAGTAGAATAATACCTCAGCATCTTGTGAAGTTTAACCACTCGGGTACTACCGTTCTTGTCACCACCAACTGATTTTGTAACAGTAGCAAGAACCTTCTCTTTCTTTTCTTAGCTGTTGACTAGTTCCTCTTGTAGATGGCCTTTCTGGACTACATAGCTGATCAGGAATAGCTGCCAATTGCTCTGACTAGGAGAGGGTTTCAACTGCGGTGGGGCTTCCCATTTGGCATTTTAGCCATGAGGTTACCCTTCTTAACCTTGCCACCAGCATCAGCCTTCTTGGCTTCAGATTTCTTCTCCTTAGTATCCAACTTCTCAGCTTTTTTACTCCCCGTCTTGCAAGATGGGAAAGAGGATGCATAAACATTTTTAAGTTTGATGTCCAGTTTATCTCTTTTTTCTTTTTTAATGAATATATTTGACATACAACATTGAGTACATTTTTTTTAGAGATTTTATTTATTCACTTGATAGAGAGCACAAGCAGGGGGAGTGGCAGAGGGAGAGGCAGAAGCAGGCTCCCCGTTGAGCAGGGAGCCCGATGCAGGACTCGATCCCGGGACCCCCGGATCATGACCTGAGCTGAAGGCAGATGATTAACCGACTGAGCCACCCAGGCACCCCTGACATTGGGTATATTTAAGGTGTACAACATGTTAACTGATACATTTATTTTTTGCAGTATGATTGCCGTTATAACAACATTAAGCAGCTCTGTCACATCATGTAATTATCCTTTTTAGTGGTTGAAATAATTAAGGTCTAGTCTCTTAGCAAGTCTGATGATTAGACTACAGTATTGGTGTCTGTATGCATTATACTTAGCATTAGATCTCTATGGTTTATTTTACTTGTTCCAAGTTTGTACCCTTAAACCTATTTTTTCTTTTGTTGCTTGTGCTTTTATTATTATATGTAAGAATCTGTTGCCAAATCCAAGACTATTAAGCTTTATTTCTATGTGTTCTTGGAAGGGTTTTATATTTTTAGCTCTTACTTACAGGTCTTTGGTCTATTTTGTGTTACTTTTTGTAAGTGGTGTGAGGTAAAAGTCTAACTTCAGTTTTTTGCATGTGGCTATCCAGTTGTCTTAGCACTATTTTCGAAGAGACTTCTTTTTCCATTGAATGATTTGTCACTCTTGTAAAAAATCAATTGACTGTAGATGTATGCATTTATTTTTGTACTCTCAGTTCTATTCCATTGAACTATATGACTATGCTTATGTCAGTACCACACTTTTTCTTTTTTAATTTTTTTATTTTAATTTCAATGTAGTTACAGTGTTACATTAGTTTCAGGTATAAAACAGTGATTCAGCAATTCTGTGTTACTCAGGGCTCATCACAATAAGTATACTATCAATTCTCTCCACCTATTTCACCCATCCCCCTACCCACCTCCCCTCTGGTAACCATCAGATTAAGAGTCTGTTTTTGATTTGTCTCTTTTTTTCTTTGTTCGTTTGTTTTGCTTTTTAAATTACACATGAAGGAAATCATATGGTATCTGTCTTTCTCAGACTGCTTTATTTCATTTAGCATTATACTCTCTAGATCCATCCATGTTGTTACAAATGGCGGGCTCCCATTCTTTTTTATGGCTGAGTAATATTTCTCTCTCTCTCTCTCTCTCTCTCTCTGTGTGTGTGTGTGTGTGTACCACATCATCTTTATTCATCTGTTGAGTCACACTTGGGCTGCTTCCATAATTTGGCTATTGTAAATAATACTGCAATAAACATAGGAGTGCATATATCTTTCCATTTAGTGTTTTTGTATTCTTTGGGTAAGTACCCAGGAGTGGAGTTACCAGATCATATAGTAATTCTCTTTTTAATTTTTTGAGGAACTTCCATATTGTTTTCCATAGTAGCTACACCAGTTTGCCTTCCTACCAACAGTGCACAAGGGTTCCTTTTTCTCCACATCCTCACTAACACTTGTTGTTTCTTGTGTTTTTGATTTTAGCCATTCTGACAGGTGTGGAGTCATATTTCATCATAGTTTTGATTTGCATTTCCCTGATGATGAGTGATGTTGAGCCTCTTTTCATGTGTCTGTTGCCATCAGTATGTCTTCTTTGGAGAAATACCTGTTCATGTGTTCTGCCCATTTCTAATTGGATTAATTGTTTCTTTTTGGTGTTGAGTTGTATAAATTCTTTATATATTTTGGATACTAACCCTTTATTGGATATGTCATTAGCAAACATCTTCTCCCATTCAGTAGGATGTCTTTTAATTTTGTTGATTGTTTCTTTTGCTGTGCAGAAGCTTTTTATTTTGATGTAATCCCAGTAGTTTATTTTTGCTTTTGTTTCTCTTGCCTCAGGAGACATATCTAGAAAATGTTTCTGTGGCTGATGTCAGAGAAGTTATTGCTTATGTTCTCTTTTAGGATTTTTATGGTTTTAGGTCTTACACTTAGATCCTTAATCCATTATGAGTTTATTTTTAATTTGTTGAGATGTGTTTTGTGGCCTCATATGTGATCTATTCTGGAGAACATTCCATATGCACTTGAAAAGAATGTGTATTCTGTTGTTTTAGGATGGCATGTTTTGAATATATCTGTTTGATCCATCTGGTCCAGTGTGTCATTCAAAACTGCTGTTTTCTTGTTGATTTTCTATCTGGATGATCTATCCATTGATGTAAGTGGGGTGTTAAACTCCCTTACTATTATTATATTACTGTCAGTTACTTCCTTTAAGTGTGTTATTAGCTGCTTTATGTATTTGGGTGCTCCCAGTCGGGTGCATAACTACTTACAATTGTTATATTTTCTTGTTGGATTGTCTCCTTTATGATTATTAGTGTCTTTCCTTATCTCTTGTTACAGTCTTTGTTTTAAAGTCTAGTTTGTCTGATATAAGTATGGCTACCCTTGTTTTCTTTTCACTTCCATTTGCATGAAAAATGCTTTTCCATCCCCTCACTTTCATTCTCTGTGTGTCTTTAGGTCTGAAATGCGTCTCTTGTGGCAGCATATAGATGGTCTTGTTTTTTTTATCCATTTTGTCATCCTATGTCTTTTGATTGGAGTGTTCAGTCCATTTACATTCGAAGTAATTATTGATAGGGGTGTCTGGCTGGCTCAGTAGGAGGAGTGTGTGACTCTTGATCTCAGGGTCATAAGTTTGAGCCCCGTATTGGGTGTAGACATTACTTAAAATAAATTTAAAAAAATTTTTAAATGTCTTATAAAAAAACAAAGTAGGGGCGCCTGGGTGTCTCAGTCAGTTGAGCGGCTGCCTTTGGCTCGGGTTGTGATCCTGGGGTCTTGGGATCAAGCCCCATGTCCGGCTCCCTGCTCAGTGGAGAGCCTGCTTCTACCTCTTCATCTGCCTGCCACTCTGCCTACTTTTGCTCTCTCTCTGTCTCTCTCTCCAATAAATAAAATCTTTAAAAAAAACAAAAACAAAGTAGGGGCTTCTAGGTGGCTCAGTCATTAAGTGCCTGCCTTTGGCTCAGGTCATGATCCCAGGGTCCTGGGATCGAGCCCCGCATCGGGCTCCCTGCTCAGCAGGAAGCCTGCTTCTCCCTCTCCCACCACGCCCTCTGCTTGTGTTCCCTGTCTTGCTGTGTCTCTGTCAAATAAACAAAATCTTAAAAAAAAAAAGTAATTATTGATAGGTATGTACTTATTTCCATTTTGTTACTTGTTTTGTGGTTGTTTTTATAGTTCCTCTCTGTTCCCTTCTTCTCTTTTTTTTTTTTTTTAAGATTTTTAATTATTAGTGAGGTTGAGCACATTTTCATGCTTACTAGTCATTGATTTCTTCTACCGGTTGTTCGTATTGTTGATTAGTTTTTGTATTTGTTATTTCAATTTCCTTGAAATGTTTATTGAAGTATGGTTGATACAGAATGTTATATTATTTTCAGGTGTTCAACATAGTGATTCAACAATTCCATACATTCTACAGTGCTCACTATGATAAGTGTATTTACTATCTGTCACTGTACATTATTACATTCTTATTAACTGTATTCCTTATGCTGTAATTTTCAGTCTCCTGACTTACTTATTTCATAACTGAAAGTTTGTACTTCTTAATCCCCTGCCCCTATTTTGCCCATCCCCATACACTTTTCCCCCCTGGCAACTCTTTATTCTCTGTATTTATGAGTCTGTTTCTTTTCGTTCATTTGTTTTCGTGGGTTTTTTTTAGATTCCACATATAAGTGAAGTTACATGGTATTTGTCTTTCTCTGTCTGACATATTTCACTTAGCATGATACCCTCTAGGTCCATCCATATTGTCACGAATGGCAAGATCTCATGGTTATTTATGGCTACATAATACTACACACATATATACCACATCTTTTTTATTCATTCATCTATCACTGGACACTTAGGTTGCTTCTATATCTTCACTATTGTAAATAATGCTGTGTTAAACATAGAGATTGCACATATCTTTTCAAATTATAGTTTCTTTTTGCGGGGGGGGACAGTAAGTAACCAATAGTGGAATTATTAGATCATATGATATTTCTATTTTAAATTTTTTGAGGAACTTCCACAATGTTTTCCGCAGTGGCGATACTAATAATTTACAGTATACCAGCCTTCCCTTTTCTTCACATCCTCACCAACACTTGTTATTTCTTTTCTTTTTGATACTAGCCATTCTATGTGAGGCCATGTCTCACTATAGTTTTGATTTGCATTCCCCTGATGATCAGTGATGTTGAGCATCTTTTCATGTACTTCTTGGCCATCTGTATGTCTTCTTTGGAAAAATGTCTATTCAGGTCCTCTGCCCAGTTTTTTTGATCTTTTTTTTTTTTAAGATTTATTTATTTATTTTAGAGAGAAAGAGAGAGGCTGCACACCCGTGCAAGAGTGGGGAGAGGGGATGCAGACTCCCTGCACCACAGGGAGCCTGAAGCAGGGTTCAATCCCAGGACCCTGAGATCATTACCCACGCTTAAACCCTCTAGGTCTACAGTGGGATGCTCAACCCACTGAGCCACCCAGGTGCCCCTCCTCTGCCCATTTTTAATCAGATTCTTTCATTATTATTTTTTGGTGTCAGGCTGTATAGGTTCTTTATATATCTTGGATATTAGCCCTTTATCAGATACATCATTTGCAAATATCCTCTTTCATTCAGTAGGTTGCCTTTTCATTTTGATCTTGGATTTTTGCAGATGCATCCTAGGAGGATGTACCAGAATTTCTATAACAGCATTATTTGTAATAGCAAAAACTTAAAAATGATTCAGTACCCAAATATGGGTGACTGGATAAGTTAGTTGTGATGTATTCACCAATGGAATATTATGTAACTTATAAAACCATGTATATAACATGAAATATATAAAACAACACGAAAAATAATTAACTGTAGTTACAAGTAATGGCAAGGATGAATCTTAGCCATTTAATATTGAGTGAAAAAAGATTCAGAAGGCTGCTCATAACTTGATACCTTTCATAGAAAGCTAAAAACAATGAAAACTAAAGAATATGTTTTAAAAATATGTATATGCATAATACAACCATATTTTAAGAAGCAAGGGAATGATAAGATGCAGGAGAAGGGTGATGTTGGTTGGAAGACTGGAGGATAGGCTAGAGAAGAGCACATAGATATAAATAGTTTTAGTTGTTCCAGTTTTTATGTTGGGTGGTGGGTTCAGTAGTTGTATTATTAAAAATAAAAAGGAAGGAAATTTTGTCATATGCTTCAACATGGTGATCCATCAGGACATTATGCTTAGTGAAATAAGCCAGTCACAAAATGACAAATGCTTATATTTGTCTTCCACTTATATGAAGTACCTAGAGTAGTCGGATTCACAGAGACAGAAAGTAGAAAGGTGGTTATCAGGAGAAGGGGCAGAGGGGGAGAGTAGGGAGTTGTTATTTAATGGGCATAGAAGTGTCTGTTTTGTAAGATGAAAAAGTTCTGGAGATCTGTTAGAAAGCAGTGAGAATATTACTTAGCACTACAGAACCATATATTTAAAAATGATTAAGATGGTTAATTTTATGAGTTTTTACCACAATTAAAAGTAATTTTTAAAAATTAAAAGTAGTCCATGCATGACTAATGATGGGACTATTCATGAGAGATTCTGATTAACTCATTTCCCCCCTCTACTTGAGGTTCAAAAATAAAAGCAAGAAAGAAAGCAATTCCTAAAACACAGACTTGCCTTTTCAGATAGTAAGACATATCATAAGAATAGACAAATAGACCAGTAGAACAGAGTAAAGATCTCAGAGACAGATCCCTGTATAATGGGAACTTAATATACAATAAAAGTGTAGGGGAGCCTGGATGGCTCAGTCAGGTAAAGCATCTGACTCTTAGTTTCGGCTCACGTCTTGATCTCAGGTCATGATCTCAGGGTTGTGAGAGTGAGCCCTGTGTCGGGCTCCATGCTCTGCTTGGAGTGTACTTAAGATTCTCTTCCCCTTTGCCCCTACCACTCATTCTCTCTCTCAAGTAAATAAATAAATCTTAAAAAAAAAAACATAATAAAAGTGTAACCACCAATCGGTGAAGAAAATAGTCATTGTTAAGTAGATTGTATTGAGAAAACTGACTCACCATATGGAGAAATATTAAAACTAGATACCTGTATCACACTGCATACAAAGGGGACTAAGGATAGATTAAAGATCTAATTATGAAAGGCAAAACTATGAAGTTAATAAAAATTATGTAGATAAATAAGATAAAAATATGATAAATTTGATTATTAAGATTAAGGCGAGGGGACCTGGGTGGCTCAGTCGGTTAAGTGTCTGACTCTTGAGTTTGGCTTGGTTCATGATCTCGGGGTTGTGGGATTGAGCCCCCACGTCAGACTCCATGCTGGGTGTGGAGTCTACTTGGGGTTTTCTCTCTCCCTGTCTCTATCTGCCCTTCCCACCCCCCTGTGTCCCTCTTTAAATAAATAAATAAATTATTTTAAAAAAAAGATTAAGGGGATTTGTTCTGTAAAGGGTACCATAGGGAAAGTTAACTGATAGCAGAATAGGAGTTTAGTAATGATTAAAACTGATGATAATTGATATTCTAGACTAACAAGCTGGATATGTCCAACTGCTGGCAGGGATCAGAGGTTTTAGGAACTTTTGTGTATTCTTTGTAGGTATGAAGATGGGGCAGGTATTATGGAGAGCAGCATGGCACTATTCAGTCAGATGGAATATATACATATCTTGTGACATACCCTAAAGGGGCATGTGAGAAGGTATTGATTTAAATGTTAATTATGGAGCACCTGGGTGGCTCAGTCATTAGGCGCCTGCCTTCGGCTCAGGTCATGATCCGGGGTCCTGGGATCGAGCCCTGCATCGGGCTCCCTGCTCCGCGGGAAGCTTGCTTCTCTCTCTCCCACTCCCCCTGCTTATGTTCCCTCTCTCGCGCTGTCTCTCTCTGTCAAACAAACAAACAAGCAAATAAATAAAATCTTTAACAAAAAAATAAAATAAATGTTAATTATGGCAGTTAATTGAAGAGTTGGAGGCAGTCTGGGTATTTGTATCTGGATAAATAAGTAAAATGTGGTGGATGCATATCATGACTCTGCATTGCAGTTAAAAGCAACACATTAGGTTTACCTGTAAGGACATGTGGATCTTAAAAGCAGACTACTGAGTGGAAAAAGTAACAAACAGAAAGACACAGGGCCAACTAATAAATCAAAACACATGTGCAAAAAATACAGTTTGTAAGAACAGATACAAACAAAAATATACGTATTAAACACATTAAATGTCTATGGGGCGAAGAATGGGACTAAAAAAGAATCAAAGCAAAATGGCTCCCCAGAGAATGTTGTGTAAAGGAGAGACACTGGGATTATTGTCAAGTAGTAGAAACATGAACTGTTTGAGATTAGCTACTGGAGCTTTAAAAAAAATGCTTCTTATGGGCATGCTGAGAAATGATGGAATTAATTGATAAGGCTCTGTTTCTCTCAAACTGAATGAAATTTTCTTTTCTTCCCTAGTGCTAGTTGGCAACCCAGACTTTCAGTTGGCACACATGACCCCTGGGTGGAAAAACACTAGTTCTACTCTCCTAGACCAGGTCTCTCAATAGGGAGACTATTCACATTTTGGGCCAGATGGTTATTTTTGTGGGTGACTATCATGTGTAGGATGTTTAGTGGCATGCCTGGCTTCTACCTACTAGATACCACTAGCATCCCCTCTCCTGATCATCACAACCAAAAATGTCTCCAAACTTCATCACATGTCCCCTGGGGAGGAAATTCACCCCTTATGAGAAGCACTGCCAGAGAGTGTGTGGATGCTGCCAGCCATTAGGCTGATTATGAGCAAGTACGCCAATCCACTGGTTTCACTGTGAAAAGTATCAAACATCTTTTTGTAACTTAGGAGTTCAAGTCCATCCTAAACGTTAAAAGAATTGCATCTAAATTAACTGCTATTTAGGAGCAAAAGGTCCTACTGTTTTCTGTATTTAAATTTCAGGGTACTGTTCTTTTCAGTCATAGCAACAGTAGTAATACCACCTTAAGCTGCTTATAGTTGCAATTTGTTGATATTTAAAAAAAATACTTTTCTCATCTGATATCTCATTGGAACCCCACAATGGCTTTATTCGGCAGTAAGGATAGGGACATACCTCCATTTTTCAGATTAGTAAGCCAAAGTGCAGAATCCTGAAGAGATTTGCTGGGAGCACATGACCATTAAATTGGGGAGTTGGACATAAAACCAAAATCTGATTCTGCTTGTGTTCCTGCTCTCGCTGTCTCTCTCTCTGTGTCACATAAATAAATGAAAATAAAATCTTTAAAAAAAAAAATCTGATTCTTGGTTAAGTACTCTTCTCATATGAGCACTCAACCATTTTTTGAGGTTTCTCAAAAGCTCTAGGAAATTGTCAGTTTCTGCCATGGTCATTTCTGTTTTTAACTCCCCTGATTTTTCCTTCTTTAGTGACTTTTGCCTAGGTCCATCATACTGCCTTCTCAGCCTTTCCAGGGTTTTATCACAAACTCAAAAGTGAATGGGTGCCAAGGAGGCAGGACTTGGGAGACAGAAGATCTGGATTAGAAACCTAGCCCAGGCCCAGCTTGCTTTTTGGCTTCTCTGTCGCTCAGTTTTCATCATCTGTTCAGAGTCTAATATTACTCACTCCTTAGCTCCCACAGGGATGTTAGGGGAAGGAGTAAGTTTATGCCTGGAAAAGTATCTATCCTGTTTTTAAAGATCTCCAAGGAGAAGCTTTCATCATTTTTGTTACCAGAAACAGTATCTTTTTAAACTCCTGTCCCCTGAACTGCAGTTCCCTTGTGGGATGGATGAATGGCAAAATCTCCTACCTTGAAATCTTTAAAGTACTATAGATTTTTCTTAGACCAACACATTAAGAGGGTTACTGGGATGTGACTAGAGAATATGGTCTAAGATGGTAAAGGGTGGTAATCCACTTTCTAGGCGAAAGGAAAACTTTTTTCCCCAGAGTATAATAAAAACTTCTCTATGTGTAATGCTGCATACAGCAGCCTTCTTTGAGCCTTGCCTACTCTTTAGGCTCATTTCTCACACCTCCCTCCTCATTTGTACTTTCTCAGACATACCATGTTCCCTCATCCTGAACACTCACTCATCGTGATGCCTTTACTTACACCTACTAGGTCATCAGGACAGAGGTCAAAGTTTGCTTTCTTCAGGAAGCCTTGGTTCCCCCATGTTGAGTGAAAGCCTCTCCTCCACTTTCTGGGCCACCAGGGCTTACTCCGTTATAGCTTTATCATACTGCATTATAATTGTTTTTTTTCTCCTTGGTAGTCTTAAGTTCTTGAGGAGGTTTAGTTTTTTATCTCTGGATTCTGCAGTCCTTAGTATGGTGCCTGGTAAGGGCTCAGTAAATGTTTGTTAAATTATTTCTTGACTGACTCTTCCCTGGAGAGAAGACTTGGGGAAAAAGACAAAATTTTGGGTATTAGAAGAGTAGTCATAAGAAACAGGGAGTAAATGTACTGTGTGCCTCTCTGGAGGACAAGAGTTGGACCCAGAGGCAGAAAGTACACAAAGGCAGATTTTTCATGTAGGCATCAGGGAAGAACTATCTAGCACATCTATTAGCAATGGAATGGTCTGCCTCATGTGGTAAGGTGACTGTTTGCAGGGGCATGGTAGGGTGGAATTGAAAACCAAATTTTTGTCCTGTAGGGTATTCTAGCGATGTGTGGGGTCATACTTGTTCACAAGAACTACACTGCATATATCTCCTTACTGGGCCTCTGGACAATCTTCAGATAACTGAAGGTAACAGCTATGCCTCCCTGTAGTTCTCCAGGTCTATTGTCCTAGTGCCTTCTGCTGTTCACTATGTAATTTGGTTTCTAGACCCTTTGTAATCCTGGCTGCTCCCTTATGGCCATGTTCCTTTGTCAGTGTTCTTTGTACAGTGTGGTCCCAAGACTTAATTGTAGGGCCCTAAGAATGCTTTGACAGAGCAGAGAACAGTAGAGCTGCTGCCTCCTTCATTCTGGGCATATTCCTAGTTAAGCAGCATAAGGGTGCGTTGGCTTTTTTGTCAGTGTCCCTCCTGGCATATATTCCCTGGCAATTTGTGGTCAGCTGAGACCCCTAGATCTGTTTCACATGAACTGCTGTTAAGCCACTCATTTTTCCATCTTATACTTGGGTAGTTGGTTGGGTTTCATCATATAGTTTTCATTCTTCATTTCAGCTTACTGGCTCATAGAATGTTAGAGCTAGAAGAACTGTAGAAACAAGCTTTATTCATTTTGGATCTTGCTTCTTCTGTCTTCCAAGTTCACTGTCTTGTTCTCTCCCAGCTCCTAAACTTTTTGCTGTCCACAGTTTGGTAAGCAGATCTTCTGTATTTTCATCCAAATTATTCATGAATATATTGACCAGAGCTGTGAAGCATGTCCTAGACACATTCCTCCAGTTGACCTCTGTCCATTTATCAGCATTTTTCCCCAAGCTGATTGTTCTGTTAGCTGCGAGTCTCTTACTTTGCTCTATTAGCTGGACTTGCAGTTTTCAGTTCATCCTTTATATTCCTTTTCAGCCACTCATGGTGGGTGATCACTACCCACACGACATAGAGCAATACAGAAGTGATGAGAATCCTGAAAGACAAAAGTGCCAAGCATGGCAGACCAGCAAGGCAGCTGGTGCCTAGGGGAGGATATGATATGGGAGCTGTTTTCTGGTTTTTCATGAATTCTAGTTTCTGAGGTGAAAAAAAAATCCAAAAGTCCATTTAAATATGGTCTAGCTCTTATTGTCAGCGCCTAACATCATCATTTCAACTGTATAGTCTTGTGGAGAGGTAGGTGGGATGTAGCTATTCTTAACTTTCCAGATCAGAGAAGCTGGGATTGTCCCTCAGTAAATGTTTGCAGTGAATCAATGAACGGGTTTCAGGCTAGTCTTCACTTTAGCTTTGTATTTGTAAATTCAGGGAAAAAAAGGTGAATGGCTTTCAGTTTCCCCCTTCAGCTGGCCAAATCCAAGCCCCCTCAGAAACAGCCAGAGTTCTGTCTCTTCCAGGCAGTCTTCCCTGATGGCTCCTGCTCACACTGCTACATCTTTCCTCTGAACTCTCATGTCAGTACTTGATGCTTTGCTGCTTGTACTCAGTGGCTGTTCAATTCATTGTATTTGTCTCACCATCCTAAATCCTGGGAGTGAAGTTAGGGGCAAAGCTTCCCATTACTTTGTACCAGCATCAGGCACAAGCACTTGAGCAAGTTACTGAACTTAATGTGTCTGCATGAAGTGTTGCCGGCAGATGGCACCAGAGTCCCCGACAGCGTTCTGAAAATCTTGGGAAACTTTCAGCAATTTACATATCGCCAAGCTTGCCACTAAAATGCCTTCCTTAATGAGGAAGCTTCAATTTACTTATTAAGCAGAATGCTAATAAATACTGCAGTAGAAATAAAGAAATTAACCAGGCATAGTTGTAACTTACCAGTTTTCACATGGGAGGCTGTTCTGTTCACTGGCCCCTCTGCTTTGCCCCTTGTCAGGCACTGCTTCTAGGCCCCGAACAGAATCTGGCTTTCAAGCCTACCTAATGGAGTGTGTCCGGGTAACTGAAAGTGACCTCAAGTCCTTGGTTTGTGTTTTTAGATAATTTATTTTTCCTGGAAAGGACAAATTAAACATTATAAAGAAATTGCTGTAACTCCACCACATTTTTCCCCCTGGAGGTTTTGGTGATTTTTTTAAAAAATTGGAGTATGGTTGGCACACAATTTTACATCAGTTTAGGTGTACGACATACTGACTCAAGTCTGTATGTTATGCCATGCTCGCCGCAAGTGTGAGCATAGTATCCATCTATGACCATACAGTATTACAATACCATTTACTGTATTCCTATGGTGTACCTTTTATCTCCATGACTTATTCATTCCAAAACTGGAGTTCTGTATTTCCTGCTCACTTTCATCCATTTACCCACCCCCCTCTCTCCTTCCCCCAGGCAGCCTTCAGTTGGTTCTATTTATGGGTCTGTTTCTGCTTTTTGTTTGTTTGTTCATGTATTTTGTTTTATTTTTTATTCCACATATAAGTAAAATCATATGGTATTTGTCTTTCTTTGTCTGAATTCCCTTAGCATAATACCCTCTAGATCTATCCATATTGTCACAAATGGCAAGATCTCCTCTTTCTATGGCTGAGTAATATTCCATTGTATATATAAACCACATCTTCTTTATTCCTTCATCTACAAATGGACACTTGGGCTGCTTGGCAACTAACTATAAATAACGCTGCAGTAAACATAGGAGTGCATATGTCTTTTCAAATTAGTGTTTTGGTTTTCTTTGGGTAAATACCTAATAGTGGAATTACTGGCAGTTCTATTTTTAATTTTTTGAGGAACCTCCATACTGTTTTCCAGTGGCTGCACCAATTTACATTCCACCAACAGTGCACAAAGGTTCCTTTTTCTTTTTTTTTTTTAAGATTTTATTTATTTATTTGAGAGGGAGAGAATGAGAGATAGAGAGCACGAGAGGGAAGAGGGTCAGAGGGAGAAGCAGACTCCCTGCTAAGCAGGGAGCCTGATGTGGGACTCGATCCCGGGACTCCAGGATCATGACCTGAGCCGAAGGCAGTCGCTTAACCAACTGAGCCACTCAGGCGCCCAAAGGTTCCTTTTTCTTTGTATCCTTGCCAACACTTCTCATTTCTCGTGTCTTTGACTTTAGCCATTCTGACAGGCATGTGATGATATCTCATTGTGGTTTTGACTTGCATCTATGATTAGTGACGTTGAGCACCTTTTCATGTATGTCTTCTTTGGAAAAATGTTCGTGTCTTCTGCCCATTTTTTTTTTTATTATTATGTTAGGTTAATCACCATACATTACATCATTGTTTTTGATGCAGTGTTCCATGATTCATTGTTTGCGTATAACACCCAGTGCTCCATGCAGAACATGCCCTCCTTAATACTCATCACCAGGCTAACCCATCCCCCCACCCCCCTCCCCTCTAGAACTCTGTTTGTTTTTCAGAGTCCATAGTCTCTCATGGTTCGACTCCCCCTCCGATTTCCCCCCATTCATTCTTCCCCTCCTGCTATCTTCTTCTTCTTTTTTTTTTTTAACATATAATGTATTATTTGTTTCAGAGGTACAGGTCTGTGATTCAACAGTCTTAAACAATTCACAGCGCTCACCATAACACACACCCTCCCCAATGTCTATCACCCAGGCACTCCATCCCTCCCACCCCCCACCACTCCAGCAACCCTCAGTTTGTTTCCTGAGATTAAGAATTCCTCATATCAGTGAGGTCATATTATACATGTCTTTCTGTTCTGCCCATTTTTAATCAGATTATTTGTTTTTTGGTGTTGAGTTGTAGAAGTGCCTTATGTGTTTATGAATATTAACCCCTTATTGGATATATCATTTGCAAATATCTTCTCCCATTTAGTAGGTTGCCTTTTTATTTTGTTAATGGTTTTATTTGCTCTACAGAAGCTCTTTTTTTTTTTTTTTAAGATTTCATTTATTTAGAGAGAGAGCAAGCAGGGGGAGGAGCAGAGGGGAGGGGCAGAGAGAGAATCTCCAGCAGAGACTCTGTGCTGAGTGCAGAGCCCGATGTGGGGCTCGATCCCAGGACCCTGAGATCATGACCTGAGCTGACACTTAATTGACTGAGCCACCAGGTGCCCCTCTACAGAAGCCTTTTATTTTGGTGTAGTCCAAATTAGTTTAGTTTTGCTTTTGTTTCCCTTGGCTGAGGAGACATACCTAGAAAAACGCTGCTAAAGCCAATGTCAAAGAAATTACTATGTTTTCTTTTAGGAGTTTTATGTAGGTCTTTAATCCATTTTGAGTTAATTTTTGTGTATAGTTTAAGTGGTCCAGTTTCATTCTTTTGCATGTGGCTGTCCAGTTTTCCCAATGCCAATTATTGAAGAGACGGTCTTCACTCCATTCTATATTCTTGCCTCCTTTGTTGTAGATTAATTGCCCATATAAACATGGGTTTATTTCTGAACTCTTAGTTATGTTCTGTTGATTTATGTGTCTGCTCTGCTTACTTTGGCAGCACATATACTAAAATTGGAATAATTTATGTGTCTGTTTTTATGCCAGTACCATACTGTTTTGATTATTATAGCTTTGTAGTATACCTTGAAACCTGGCATTATGAAGCCTCTAGCTTTGCTTTTCTTTCTTAAGATTGCTTTGGCTCTTTGGGGTCTTGGCAGTTTCATACAAATTTTAGCAGTTTTGTGAGAAATGCTGTTGGGGGCGCGTGGGTGGCTCAGTTGGTTAAGCGACTGCCTTTGGCTCAGGTCATGATACTGGAGTCCTGGGATCGAGTCCCACATCGGGCTCCCGGCTCAGCGGGGAGCCTGCTTCTCCCTCTGACCTTCTCCCCTCTCATACTGTTTCTCTCTCTCTCTCAAATAAATAAATAAAATCTTAAAAAAAAAGAGAGAGAAATGCTGTTGGTGTTTTGGTAGGGATTACATTGAATCTATAGATTGCTTTGGGTGATATGGACATTTTAATAATATTAATTCTTCCAATCCATGAGCAGGGCATATCTTTCCTTTTGTGTCATCTGCAGTTTCTTTCATCAGTGTCTTACAGTTTTCAGAGTATGGGCCTTTCACCTCCTCAAGTTTATTGCTAGGTGTTTTATTCTTTTTGGTACAATTGCAAATGGAATTTTTTATTTTCTCTTTCTGCTACTTCTTTATTAGTATATAGAAATGCAACAGATCTCTGTACATTAATTTTGTATCCTGAAACTTTACTGAATGCATATATTACTTCTAATAGGTTTTTGGTGAAATCTTTAGGGTTTTCTATATATACTGGTATGTCATCTGCAAATAGTAATAAAGTTCTTCCTTACCAACTTGGATGCTTTCTGTTCTTTTTCTTGCCTGCTTGCTGTGGCTAGGACTTCCAATACTATGTTGAGTAAAAGTGGCAAGAGTGGACATTCTTGTCTTGTTCCTGATCGTAGAGGAAGTTTTTGGTTTTTCTCCTTTGAGTATGATGTTGACTGTGGGTTTTTCACATATGGTCTTTATTATGTTGAAGTATATTTTCTCTACCCCTACTTTGTTGAGTTTGTATCATGAATGGATATTGCTTTGTTACATGCTTTTTCTGAATTTATTGAGATAATTGTATGATTTTTATCCTTCATTTTGTTAATGTGGAGTATGATTTGTGAATACTGAATCATCCTTGCAACCCTGGAATAAGTCCTGCCAGCTCATGATGCATTATCCTTTTAATGTTTGTTGGATGTGGTTTGCTAATACTTTTGTTGAGGGTTTTTTCATCTATGTATATGCCGGATATTGGCCTGTAGGTGTTGTTTGTTTGGTTTTTTGTTTTTTTGTAGAGTCTTTGTGTGGTTTTGTATCAGGGTAATGCTGGCCTCATAGAATGTATTTGGAAGCTTTCCTTTTCTTCTTTTTCAAATAGTTTGTGGAGAATAGGTATTATTCTTTAAATAGTAGGTATTAACTCTTTAAATAGTAGGACTCACCTGCGAAGCCATCTGGTCCTGGACTTTTGTTTGTTGGGAGGTTTTTGATTGCTGATTCAATTTCATTACTAGTAATCTGTCTGCTCAGATTTTCTGTTTCTACCAGATTGAGTTTTGAAAGATTATATGTTTGTAGGAATTTATCTACTTCTTCTAGGTTGTCCAGTTTTTTGGTATATAATTTTTTGTAGTGGTCTCTTACAGTTCTTTGTATTTCTGTGGTGTTGATTGTTCTTTTTTTGTTTCTAATTTTATTTGGGTCCTCTTTTTCTCTTCTTGTGTCTGGCTAAAGGTTTATCAATTTTCTTTATCTTTTCAAACAACCAGCTCTTGGTTTCATTGATCTTTTGTATTTTTTTTTTTTTTGGTCTCTATTTCATTATAACCCCACCACTTTCAGTATGTTGATTATTTTGGTTGCCTCATTGCAGTCTTTGCTCCCTTATTACATTTGACTTTATGCAATTTTGATCACGTGAAGACCTAGTGAGAGCTCTCATTTACTGAATGCTTACTATGAATTATGCACTCTGCTTGTTTTTTTTAAAGATTTTATTTATTTATTTGACAGAGAGAGATTGTGAGAGCAGGAACACTAGCAGTGGGAGTGGGAGAGGGAGAAGCAGGCTTCCTGCCGAGCAGGGAGCCCGATGCGGGGCTGGATCCCAGGACCTTGGGATCATGACCTGAGCCCAAGGCAGACGCTTAACTGACTGAGCCACCCAGGTGCCCCTCTATACAATCTTTTGAGAATAGATACTGTTAATCCCATTTTACAGTTCAGAAAACTTAGGCTTATCAGGGATAAATGACTTACCTAATATAATACAGTAAATAGCTATATTGGGATTCACATCTAGATCTCTTTAATTCTAAAATCTCCAGTCATTTCACTATACCAATCTACTTTATTTATTCACTCTTTAATGATTTCTATTTGAACTTCTAAAAAACATCTAAAGAGGGGTGCCTGTCTAAGTTGGTTTGTGGGTTTGAGCCCCATATTGGGTATAGAAATTACTTAAAAATAAAATCTCTAGGGGCTCCTGGGTGGCTCATTTGGTTAAGCGTCCAACTCTTGATCTCAGCTCAGAGTCCAGTCTTGATCTCAGGGTTGTGAGGTCAAGCCTTATCTTGGGCTCCATGCTGGGCGCGGAGCCTACCTTAAAAAAAAAAAACAACTTTAAAACAAAAATTTTTTTAAAAGCATCTAAAGATTAATAGAATCATTAAATTAAAGGTTTGGGTTTGATTTCTGTTTTTCTCCTGCTACTGGACTATTAGCCCCTTGAGGACAGGGACGAGGGGGTCATGTTTATTTCTGCATTCTTCTTTCTATTAAATGCAAAATAAATACTCGATGTACCAGTGATGAACACTGCCTTTGCTCTCCCAGGAAATTTGAGGTACAAGGCTGCTTAATAGAACCTTAGCATGTTAGTATTTAAAGGGGCTTGAAAAATCAAGTCAAACCTTTCCCTCAAGGAGGAAGGACCTCCTTAGGGTGGCCCAGTGAGTTGGAAGCACACAGAACTAGAATCTAGGTCTTTTGGTCTTCTACTTAGCCATCTGGTTTGAAAGAACCTAACCCTGTCCCTAAATTGCTCCCTCTTTCCCTACTTTCCTTCTTCTTTTTCTTTCCTTTTTTCTCTTTCTCTTTCTTTCATGATGTGAGTTGAGTAGCTTTATACACTTAAAGTTTTAAGCCTCACAGTTAACAAAGCAAGGCAAGATTTTTTTCATTCCTTTTACACTGATTTCTACTCCTGATTATGCCTTTATTTAACCCAGAATAGAATCCAGGTCCTTTGCCTCTCTCCGCACCCAAAGTATGCAGAGCTACAGCCCATGTAGAGAAAATTATCTTTACTAGATTCCTTCTTAGAACATGCTATTGATGATTGGTGAGGAGTGGGAAAAAGGCTGGTAGGGGACAGGCTGGTTTTTTGTTTTGTTTTGGTTTGGTTTGGTTTTTTGGTTTTTTTGCAATAGCCAGGTTTTTGGAGGAATTTTTTTTTTTTTTCTCAGAGAAGACAAATGTAACCAGACTCTGTAATTTATTCTTCTGTAGTCTCTGGGCCTGCTGTTTTGTAAGCAAACGATGTGAAGGCTAAAGACCCTGCAGCTCTTCTTTCCACATCTCACCACCATTTATTTATTCCCTTTGAATATCATGATTCCAGTTGTCTTATTCCCTAGTTTAAAGTATTTTTTTTTAAAGATTTTATTTATTTGACAGAGAGACAGTGAGGGAGGGAACACAAGCAGAGGGAGTGGGAGAGGGAGAAGCAGGCTTCCCGCCGAGCAGGGAGCCCGACGCGGAGCTCGATCCCAGGACCCTGGGATCATGACCTGAGCCGAAGGCAGACGCTTAACGACTGAGCCACCCAGGTGCCCCTGAAGTATTTTTTTTTTAAGATTTTAAAAAAATTTATTTACTGAGAGAGTGCATGCACAGGGGGAGGGGCAGAGGGAGAGAGAGAGAGAATCTCAAGCAGACTCCCCCACTGAGCACAGAGCCCAACATGGGCCTTGATCTTACAACCCTGAGATCATGACCTGAGCCGAAATCAAGAGTTGGACGCTTGACCAACTGAGCCACCCAGGCGTCCCTCTTATCCCCTAGCTTAAATAATATATGGTTTGTTACGATGTCCTTTCCTGGTCTCCCATTATCTTATAGAATGTTACCTGGAGTGTTATTTGGGTAGCCATTTGTTAGTATGTCCCAGTGCTCCTACACTTTTCATATAAGGCCAGAATATTTTAGGGTGTTTCATTCGGAGAGTTGGTTGGGGGTTCCTGTACAGTAGAACGGGTACTGAGACTACATTGTTCACTGACCATTAGCCTGCACCAGTGAGCACACGGAACCATAAGCTCTAAAGCAAAGTGGGATCTGCTCACCATTCTCCTCTCAGTGTTTCTCTCTCTTTTTTTTTCTCCTATGTAAAATAACACTAAAACACTAAGGCTTTTTCTTGCCACAGAGCAGTCTATTAGAAGCTACAGGAGACAACTAAATGCTAAAAAGATGCTCTAAGCTACACTGTCCAGTGTGGGAGCCACCATTACCATATGGCTATTGAGCACTTGAAATGTGGCTAGTCTCTCTTGAGGTATGCCATAAATATAAGGTACACATCAGATTTCAAAGCCTCAGTACAAAAAAAAGTAAAATATTTCATAAATAATTTTAATATGAAGTAAATGTTGGAATGATAATATTTTGGATCTATTGGATAAAATAAAATATATTATTTAATTTAATATCACCTGGGGCACCTGGGTGGCTCAGTCGGTTGAGCATCTGACTCTTGATTTCGGCTCAGGTCATGATCTCGGGGTCGTGAGCTCGAGCCCCACATCAGGCTCTGTGCTCAGCAGAGTCTGCTTCTCCCTCTCCCTCTGTCTCTCCCCCTGTTCGCTTGCTCTCTCTCTCTCAAATAAATAAAATCTTTAAAAATAACACCAGTGTTTCTTTTTCCTTTTTTAAATGTCACTACTAGATAACTTAAAATTACATATGTGACTCCCATTGTGTTTTGATTAGGTAGCACTGGTCTAGAAATCCCCAAGTAAATACTTTCTCAAAAGTTTTCTCCACTATGGAACTTTAGGAAACTATCATTTTCCTCTCTATAACTCATCCCTGCACGTTCTTTCATTTTATTTGATGACATCAGGAAGAAAGCCTCCATTAAGTACTAATTACCTTTTTTTTAACACCTGCTACTCACCTGAGCAGAGTAACAGCTAGTGAAAGCAGGGTGGTTGGTGGAGGGAGTTAGGAGGCACCAGGGAGTGGAAGACTGGTGATCAGTCCAAACTTCTGACTTAGAATCATTGTATACATTTGGAACTCTTCAGCTGACAAGTCCGAGTTCTGAGACACCCCTTACAGCAGAAACATGCCTCTGTTTGGGGTTCTAGTTTTGCTTTCTTCTCACATATCTAAGTTTATTGAGGATCTGTCGGGTGCTAGACTGTTTCCTAGCACATAGGAAACAGATGAATATGGCCTAGTCACTGCTCTCAAGGAGCTTACAATCAGGTAACGAATTTGAAGCACACTCTAGATAAGCACTGTAATGATGGTAGAAAAGAAAGTGCTTTTGGAGCACTAGAAAGTTATGACTCATTCTGCCTGGAAAGGAGATCGAAGGCTTCATGTATCTTGGATGTGATATTATCAGGCAGAAAGGCAGGTGGAAAGGATGTTTTAGCCTGAGGGGGACAACCTGACTAACGGCATGGGAAGTAGTAGAAGGTCACTCTTGAAATAGTAATTTGGGGCCACATTGTGGAGGATTTGACTGCCTAAGGATGTTGGGTGTTATCCTGTATGCAGGGGACCATTAGAAGGTTGTAAGCAGGGGAATGACATGTTCAAGACTGTATGTTAGAGATACCATTCCTGTGCTCCTGGGAAGGACAGATTGAAGAGGGGGATGCTGAATGCAGGGAGATTTAACAAAGAGGTCATTGTAGTGAGCCAGGCAAGGGATAGCCAGGGCTCACATGGAAAGGAAACAGGTAGGTGAGGAATGAAAGAGAGGTGTCAGGCATGGTCCTAAGTTTCTAAGTTAGATCACTAGGAGGTGCCTCTATCCAACATTGGAGATATAGGAGAAGATCAGGCTAAAATGGAACATACAACATACACTCTGGACTTGCAGATAGAGCACAGAGGGAGCTGGCTAGAGCTGAAGTGCTTGTGTTTGTGTTTCAGATGGTGACCCTCTTTCAGATGTGGGTTGTTCCCCTCTATTTCACAGTGAAGCTGCATTGGTGGAGGTTCCTAGTGATCTGGATCTTGTTCTCTGCTGTCACAGCTTTTGTCACCTTCCGAGCCACCCGAAAACCACTAGTACAGACAACCCCAAGGTGAGAGTTTAGGTAGTGGGGAAGAGCTAGGTTTCCTGAAGGGAGCGGGTTGAAATGCATGGGATTGGGGTGGGTTTAGGCTGAAAAAGTTGTAATTTTTGTTTGCCAAAATTATTTGGCATGGGCCCCCACCAAAACAAGCTGATTGGGAGAACTACCCGCCCCCTCATTCACAGATTAAAAACCCCAAAATATTTCCCTGTAGCTTACCTTAGAGTTTATATCAAGGTCTGTGTATATTTAAAGCAACCAAATAAGTAAGCAAATTCTGGGGATCATTGTGGTCTCATTTTAAATGTTATTTTGTGAACCCTTTTCTGATCTCTAAATTAGGTTTTCTGTTATATTCTTTCGTAGGCCCTATAGTTTTCCATCATAGAACATAACACAAAATCTTGAGTGTCTATCTCCCTCACTAAACTATAACTGTGAGATCAGGAACCACATGTATTTTGTTTGTCCCTGTATATCCAGGCCCTACCACAGGGCCTGGCACATAGTAGCCTACTCTGTGAATTTTTGTTGAATGAATGAATCTCAGCGAATTTGCAATTTTTCAACAAACAATACTTCTTTGGTCACAAAACAGTCCCTGCCTGTATTATTCTTTGTATTTTATCCAAATGCATTTCTAGTTTGATCCTCCCAACCAGCTTGTGAGGTCATTTCATATCTGTACTTGACAGAAAGATTTTCTCATTCATTCATTCATTCAACAAGCACCTGCTATGTGTCAGGCCCTGTGCTGAGCGCTGGGGATACAGAGCTGGATAAGACATGGTCCCTGCCCTCAAGGAATGCTCGGTTTAATGGAGGAGATGGACCAGAAAGCAGCTGTTTCAGTGCAGTTGGTAAGTGCTGTGAGAGACATGTGTACAGGTCCAGGAGAGCCTAGCAGAGGAACTAGCCAGCCTCAAAATTGTAACTACCAGAACCAAAGGCTTCCAAGTTGCAAGTTGTTCTTCTTCCCATGCATTTTATGTTCCGCTTCACTGTGAGGTTTTATTTTGGCCGTCTGAGTTTCCCTGTACATGGTAAAATTTATCTTCAAGGTGAAGTCGATGACTTGGAAGTTCCTCCCTGGCTGTGGTAGTTTACATTAAGGGCCATGATAGAAGATAAGAGACTCTGGAGCCAGATGGATGTGGATTGGAAACTCCAGCCCTGCCACTTAATTGCATGACCTGTATGGCTTCACCTTTCTGAGCCTTGAATTTTTTATCCTTAGAAATGTGACAATGATTGCTCCCTCATAAAGGGTGCTGTGAAGAAACGGTGTAAAAATATACTTTAAGTGTCAGTAAGTAACAACCAGTATCAACTTGTAGGTAAAATGACTAAAAATGTGTGTCTATGACATGGGAGGTTTTTGATGATAATAACTAACATTTGATAGTGCTTTATAATTTCACAGCACTTTCATAAACATCCATACTTATTCATGTAGCATTTATTGAGCATGTATTATATACACCAGGAAATGGGCTCTGTACAATCCATTGAGGAAGGTATCATGGTTTCCCCATTTTACAAATAAGTAAACTTGTCTTAGAGTGGTGATTTGATTTACCTGGGATTACCCAGCTAATAAAACTCACTTAATCCAGATTCTGCCTAAAATTCCACATCCTTTCCACTGTCTCACTCCTATCTGATGAGTGCAAACCCTGGATAATGGAGCTTTGTGTGGTTTCTGAGGGCAGGCACTACAAAATGTTTGGGGCCTTTCCCTTGCCTGAGAACCCATCACCACTTGCTTAGCCACAGCACGCAGGCACAGGGAAGGACCTTGAGCTTCCTCCCTGCGGCCCATCAAGGTTGGTGGTAACTTGGTCTCAGGAGCCAGACAGGCTTGAGCTGTTTATTCAAGTGAATTCAATTTGCTCTCACCATCCTGGTTTCACGCTGCTTTTTATTGAATTTTAGAGAGCATTGCTCCTCCTTCAAGAGCATTCTATGAACCCCCCCAATCCCCCCCACCATCACACACATACATCCATTCAAAGGTATTCTTTGAGTGCTTTTCTTATCTCTTCTTCTCCAGAAAGAAAATCATTTCAGAAGCAAATTCATTAGACACCATTTTATTATTGGCCTGTAGATAGGAGCAAAGCAGTATTCAGGTTAACCATTCCCAGTAGGAAAAGCCTGGGGGTGCCTTGCTGGCTCAGTTGGAAGAGCATGCACCTCTTGATCTCAGGAGCTTGAACTCGTGAGTTCGAGCCCCATGTTGGGTATAATGATGACTTAAATAAATAAATATTTAAAAAAAGAGGGGGAAGCCCATAGCTGATTCTATCTCTTTTTCACCTTCCCTTGAATTCTCTTTCCTGACAAGAACAGCTGGCCTTCCCCACCTCTTCCCATCTGAACATAGCTGTAGTTACTAGTTTTCACTTCCTTATCCAGCTAATCTGAATTTGAGAGGGCATAGCTGTCTGATGTCAGCTGTGCTTTCTTTGTTTGAAGCTGAAACCTTATAAGGCTCCCTTTTCTTCCCTTGGTCTGGGACCAGGAAAATAGAAAGCACTAGCTCCCTGGTATGTAGGGGTATTTCTACAATTAAGAGAGTGACCAGGTCTGTAACAGTAACTGAAGGTGCTTAGTAAGTCTTAGGCAAATAACCTAATGTCCCCACTGATGTAAGAATAAGAGATTCTGGTAATCCAGAGGCCCCTAAGCAAGTTTCCATGTCAGCTATGCTAATTTTCTTTCCTTTCTCCAGGTTGGTTTATAAGTGGTTCCTGTTGATCTATAAAATCAGCTATGCCACTGGCATTGTTGGCTACATGGCTGTCATGTTTACCCTCTTTGGTCTCAATTTATTATTCAAGTAAGTACTCTGCTTTTGTTTTTGTTTGTGTTTGGGGAGGAGGGGCTGGTAAGATGTACCTTTCCTCCTGAAGCCAAGTCCTGAATATTAACAAGGGGGCCATGGCACCCAGGATAGGAGACTTGGGCTTTGGGGAATGGGAAGGTGGGCCCTCCATGATTCGTGCTGGCAAAGAGGAAGGAATGTCTGGATATAGAGTTAGAGTCCCATCATTGGTTATGTTTTCCAAGAACCTATATTTTAATGGAAAAGTATCACAGCAGTTAAGCATAATAATGATTATAGCCAGTTATCCATCACCCTATCAGAGTCATTTTCCTTGTCCATGGGTTCACTGTTTATTGCAATGACTCTTCCTGAGTGGTCTTATGTTTAGGGAGACTAGGGGTTGGCAAACTGTCCTGTGGACCAAATTGGTCTACGTCCTGTTTTTACAAGATAAAAAAAAGCTTCTACTGGAACACCGTCATACTCATTTGTTTATGCATTGTTTATCGCAGTTTTTGCAGTATAACAATAGCAGAGTTGAGTATTTGTGGCAGAGACTATTTGGGCCACAAAACTCAAAATACTATCTGGCCCTTTCCACAAAAAGTTTGTCATCCCCTGAACTAGACAAACTCATGTGACACAGTTGGCCACACCTGGCAACAAGTGCACCTGGAAGGGTACAGGGCAGGAAACAGAGTGGTGTCCATAGGAGCCCTCACAGCAGTTCCAGGGCTGAGATGTGAGGGGGTGAGACCACACAGATGGGTGGCTTGGAAGCTTTCCCTCTCCTGGGAACACATCCAGTTTTAAGAATCTCCCAGTTCAGATGCACATGCATCATGTTTAACACATTGTTGCTTTTTAACGTAGCTGACATTCCAAAACTGTTTTTAGAAAGTTAACCCGTGGACATTTAACTCCTGCTCCATTGTTGGGCACTTACAGTGTTTTTCAATATTGTGCTATCATAGATAATATTAGCTGTGTTGCTTCTAAGGATACATTGCCAGGAGTTGGATTCTGACTATTGCTTCATATTGTCATAAAATTTCAAAAAGATTCCTATCGGGCACCTGGGTGGCTCAGTCAATTAAGTGTCTGCCTTCAGCTCAAGTCATGATCCCAGGGTCCTGGGATCAAGTCCTGTATTGGGCTCCCTGCTCAGCGGGGAGTCTGCTTCTCTCTCTCCCTCTACCCCTCCCCCCTGCTTGTGCTCTCTCTCTCTCTCATGCTCTCTCTCAAATAAAGTATTAAAAAAAGATCAGCATATAGGTTCGTATCAGCGTATAGGTTCCCCTGCTCCTAGTTGAGGCAGAAGCCAAGAAAACCAAGAAATCCTGGACTCTGAGACTGTAGGTTATAGTGAGTCAGCAGGACAGATGAGAATGGAAATGTGGTCTCCTGGCCGAGGTGATGGGGACTGTGGGCTGTGGATCATGAGGAATCTGAAGCCTAGGGCCGGGCACTTGAAGCTAGAGATTCAGGATTCAGGTTTATAGTCAGGACCACTGGCCTCTTTCCCAAATCTAGTGCACTGGAGGCAGGAGTCTCTTTGAAACTGAAAGGAGTAAGTCCTTACTTTATATAGTGAGAGCATACCCATGGAATTCTTTCTTCCAGGAAAAAGCATAACCAGTCTCCACAAAGGTTTATAGGAATTCATCAGTATAGAGTCTAGCAAGTCCCATCAAAGAAAGCCAAGATATTTCCAGATAGCTTCCTAATCTGTGTGGTTAAAAAATAAAAATCCAGATTCTGCATTGCATGGTGCCGGAGTGGCTCAGTTGGTTAAGCATCCAACTCTTGATCTTAGCTCAGGTCTTGATCTCAAGAGTTGTGAGTTCAAGCCCCACATTGGACTCCATGCCCAGCATGGAGCCTATTTTAAAAAAAAGGAAAAGGAAAAGATTCTGCATTGTATTAAAGATGGTTATTCTCTAATTACAGTTTGTTTTTACTTGCATAAACTATACAAGGAGGAAGATAGAATTGAGAATCTTGACCATTTTTATGCTACTAATCAGGTTAATTGGTATAAGATTATGATGTCTAGTGGGTTAAATATTATAAGATTGATGAATACACTCAACTTTCTAAGATAAATATAATTTACAACTTTAAGTAAACAGGGACAGTCCCTGGTACAAATTTTTGACAAAGGTTGTTTTCTATAATAAACATTCAAAGACTGAAGTTTGCAAATTATTGGTCCTTGGAATTATTAAAACAAGCCTCCTAATGTACAGGCAAGATCTTTGTCCTTAGTAAGTAGACTTGGACCCCCAATTTTTTTTTTAAAGATTTTGTTTATTTGAGAGAGCGAGCATGAGTTGGGGGGCAGAGGGAGAGGGAGAAGCAGACTCCATGCTGAGCAGGGAGCCCAGTGTGGGGTTCAATCCCAGGACTGTGAGATCATGACCTGAGCCAAAGGCAGACGCTTAGCCACCCTAGCATCCACCATTTTTTAAAGTCTATTTATTTAAGAGAGCACGAGTGGGGGCTTGGGGATAGGGGCAGAGGGAGAGGGAGAGAGCAGAAGAATCATTAAGCAGGCTCCTTGCTGAGTATGGACCCCGATGCAGGGCTCGATACAAGGACCCCGAGATCGTGACCTGGCCGCTTATCCAGCTGAGCCACCCAGGTGCCCCTGGACCAAAATTTAACTTTGATGACATGATACAGAATATGTATAGATACAGTTTAAAATTTTATGGTAACTGGTATGTATATATTTGCTAAGTGACTAATTTTATCTTTTATTTCTAAAGCTGTGGCTGGCAAACTTTTTCTGTAAGCAGCCAAATAATATTTTAGGCTTTGTGGACAAAAGGCAAAGTCTATAACAAGAGGGGAAACTCTTTCCTTGCCTCACCTTGTTTGATGGATGGGCTCTCTCAGGTGGGAGGCATACTTTGTGCTCACTTGCCATCAGATGAGACATCCTGGGAAGGAGGGGCCTGACAAGGGGGTGTGTGACCACTGGGATCATTTTCACTTTCTGTTCCAGTGACAACCCAGATCTTGGTGTGCCCTTGCCCCGCCATTTCAACTTGGGCAGCTGGCTGGAGGTGAGGCAACTTGGTGAGTTGCCAACTTCCAGACTGAAATTCCACTGGTTGGTGTCCAGTGATTGCCAACAGTAGAGTCTCCAATGCGTAGGTGCCAACCAGAGTGGGCCCTAGACAGCTGCAAGGCATGGTTGCCAGTTGGTGGAGGCAGGCACTGGGGACAGAGTGGGGAAGAGGGGCGGTAGGCAGTACCCTGGCTTGATCTTTGTAGCTCACAGTGCTAGCCTGTTCAGATGGTGCCAACAGGCCATATAAAAAACAGGCTTAAGATCTGGTCTTATTTTGCCAACACTTGATTTAGCCGTTAAGGCTTCCAACTTTAGGTGCCTCCTTATGTGTCCCAGAGTAGTAATCCAGAGCAGTTGTGTCTTAGGGCAGGCCTCACAGGCCATGCTGCTTTCCTTACAGGATCAAACCAGAAGACGCCATGGACTTTGGCATTTCTCTCCTCTTCTATGGCCTCTATTATGGAGTTCTTGAGCGAGACTTTGCAGAAATGTGTGCAGACTACATGGCATCTACCATAGGGGTAAGTTCACCTGGGCTTTCACTGCTGCCTCATGCCACTTCCAGAGAAGTCAGTATAGCATCACCGGCTTGATGGAAGAACTAAGCCATAAAAAAAAATCCTTCAAGATATCAGTAGTATGTATGGAGATTTCTTCCTTAAAATTTGGAAAACCAGATCTCAGATGTACCCTGGGATTTTAAACTTTAGGACCATTGTAGGAAAGAACCACTTGATCGTTCAGGAAGTTAACATTCATTCAGTAGATAATATTTAATGCCTCCTATGTGCCTGGGCACTGGGCTTGTGCTGGAATTACAAAGGTGTACATGGTCCTTGCCCAGATGGAGTTTACGCCCTAGTGACAGAGATGGGTATTAAAGTAATAAACACACAAATAAATATAAAATTATAACTTTTATGAATACTATGAAGGAAAGGTTCACAGTGCTATGAACAAATGCAGTAATGGCATTTGACCTCATCTGGGGGCCCAGAGATGGCTTCCCCAAAGAAGTGACTGTTGAGCGGATGCGTAGGTTAACCGTGGGTGGCAGATGGAGCAAACTACATGTGTAGATAAGAGTCCTGTAGTGAGAGAAAGGGTGGCCATTTGGAGGAACTAAGGCTAGTGTGATTGTAGGGCTGAGAATGTACTGGAAGTGTCTGGAGAAATAGAGGCTAGACTAGAAAAAAACCTTGAAAGCCAAAGGAAAGATTGTGGTTTTTATGCTAAAAACCCTGGGAGGCTAAGATTGAAAATGACATCTTCAGATTTGCACTTTAAAAAGATCATTCTGGCTGCTGGGTCTAGAACAGATTGGAGAGGGGTCCACTGCTTATAGTGAACCCCTGAAGACTAAGAGGCAGTTGTAGTAGTCTGGGCAAGATAAAGGTAGCTTGGGTTAGGGGACAGATGGTGCGAAGGAAGAGAGACAAGCTATTTGAGAAGTATTTTGGAGGTACATTTGCTAGGACTTGGATAGGACTTGAATATAGATTGGTTCTGAAGATTGAAGGAAAGTATGTATCAAAGCTGACATGTCTAACTGGAGCCACTCCTTGGCTGGTATACTTTCACTGAGATAGGAAATGCTATAAGGTGGAGACCAGGGAGGGATTCTTCAAGCTCAAAATGTGGGTAAAGTAACATCTAGTCTTAAGAAACTGGGCGCCTGGGTGGCTCAGTTGGTTAAGCAACTGCCTTTGGCTCAGGTCATGATCCCGGAGTCCCGGGATCGAGTCCCACATCGGACTCCTTGCTCAGCAGGGAGTCTGCTTCTCCCTCTGATCCTACCCCCTCTTGGGCTCTCCCTCTCTCTCTCTCTCTCTCTCTCTCAAATAAATAAATAAAATCTTTAAAAAAAACAAAAAAGAAAGAAACCCAAGTCAATATTCCTATTTCTTTTTTTCAAATGGAAATGTGTCTTTGTTGTTTTGCTGCTTATAAAAGTGCATGTTCTCTTTAATTATGTGAACAACACAGAAGTACTCCTCAATGTCAGCCCATTAGAAGACCCCACCCCAAGAAGGAGTATTTCCAAGTTCAATGGACGTTTCTCCAGTTCTGTGCTGAAATGTGTGTGGCTCTGTCTGATGCAAAAGGTCTGAAAGGCCTTCAGAAGTTCTTGCAACATGAGGTTTGGCAGTTTGGAGAGAAACCTTAAGAGAATGTCAGGGAAGTAGGTTCTCTTGGGGCAGCCAGATACCAGTCCTGGCTTTTAGGCAGCAGATACCAATGGAGACCAACTTCAAGGCACAGGAAAGGATTGGTGCTGACTTTGTATGCGGTCCCTCGGGAACTCTTGGAGAGTTCAAGGCAGTTTTGCAGGTGGGAAGATACTTGCTGGGCACATTTTTACAACAGTGCTACTGCTGTCTCGGTTGTGCCATGGACTGGTCAGCTTTGGGCAAGTCAGGTTAAGCAGAATCCTCAGCCATCGCCTTTGGTAACTTTCATCAAGTACAGTTTTGGATGTAGGACTTTGTTTCCCAGTGTCATGGGACTATTTTTATTTCTTCTGTAATGGATTAAAAGGAAAACAAAGTGTATTGGGTCACTTTATGGACAGCCCATTAGATTCTTGTTTGAAAACTGTCTTGTGTTTTAGCCACATTTCATGGTCTCTTATCTATTGGTATAGACTTCAGCTTTTCCTTTAACCACTTCACTGCCCAGAAGAGATTTCCAGATACTTGATTGTCTAATAGTTATCTTCACTTTCAACACCTTTTCTTGAAGTCTGCTTCTTTGGCACGCTCAGCTTTTCAAAATGACTCTTGCCAGTATCCTGCCCTTTACCCTCTTGTGATTTCTTTTTCTTCTCATTCTGTTTTTAAGGGGCCACTTTTCTGATTTTCCCAGGCTGTTGCCAGTTTTATCTCAAGGTTATTATCAGCTGCCAATTTAAGTGCAGCCTTAATTCCCTCAGGTGGGTCATTAATAACCAATATACAGAACCCACTTCAGTCCAAATGGAACTGAGCTCAGAATCGATCCACTAGTCAGCTTCTCCTGTAGGAGATGGAATCATTACATTGGCTTCCCAAAAATGGGATTTGAGCTGGACTTCTTTCTATGCTCTTGGGAAGGATTATTGGGTGTTCCATTGATTACAAATGATAATCCTTATTATGATAATTCCCTAATAATGATAAATTTCAGTATCACCAAGAGAGCTGGTGGGAGAATTTCTCATTAGGGTCGACAGTGCCTCAGGCACCAGCTCTTGACCCCTCATACCCTCCTTTCTTCTGTGAGTTCTCAGCAGTTACCTCCAACACCTGATGCTCATTCTATAATAGTCTGGCCCACGGATGAATCCACATACCTCCCTATACCTCTTAGTAGCTAGCACAAGAACACAAGGATCAACAATCACATTGAACTTTATTAAGGGAAAATAGACATGAGTACTTGAATGAGGTTAATCTGACATAGCAGGGTACCTGTTTTCCCAGGCTTTCAGACCCTACCCCATCCAACTCTCAGCCTACCTCTGTGTAGCAGGTGCCACCTTAGCATGCACCACCTCGAATCCACATCTAGACAACTACTGTCCTCCAGATGTCTAGACCTAGAGCCTGTGTTCTGATAAAAAAAGTACCTGTACCTCAGGCCAGCCTTCTGAATCCTGGTATCTGCACAAGGATCCACCTCTTCCCTAGGCAATTGACATTGAGAATGCCTCTCTCTCATAAGAGCTGCTCTGTCCAGCTCCTGTCCAACAGAATGTGACCTTGCTCACCCCAACTCTAACAGTTTGCTGTTTCCCCGGGCCCCCATTTCCGGAGCAGGGAGTAGGTCATAGGAACACTAGGCTGGCTGTGACAGTACTGGGTGAGTCACTAGTTCATTCATTCATTCTTTCTTATCCACAGCAAATGTTGCGGAGATTTAGTGGCAGCTTTTCTGCTAGGGCTCAGGATGCCCACAGATTAGACTAGGCAGGGATGTTGAGGAAGGGACTCACAACTCCAACTTGGGATAAAGGGATAGACTGCACTTACCTTTATAGTTCTTTCAGACCTGAGAATTCCAGGACTCTCCTATTTCTGCCCCAGTCTTTGGTCAAGTGGGCTGTGGTCTGCTTAGGAACACATGGGTCTCTGAGCCACGGCAGTCTGAATTCCAAGACCATCCCTGGCCTTGAAGCCAGAACCTGATCAGTGGTTTGGGGACGGTAGTATGAGGAAGCCAAGACACTCCAGCCTTCCACACATTTTTTAGCCAACTCATTCTTTCATTTATTCAGAGAACACTTACCAACCTTTCACAGTGTGCTAGGTATGACCACGTGTAACCTTTACTAGCTCCACCACTGCTCACTTCCAAGTAGCAGTCCTAGTAATTTTTTTAAACTGTGGTAAACCACACATAAAATTTACCATCTTAACCATTTTTAAAGCTACAGTTCAGTGGCATTAAATACATCTACATTGTTCTACAACCATCACCACATCTATCCATAAAACTCTTCATTTTGCAAAATAAAAGCTCTGTACCCCTTAAATAATAACTCCACAATCCCTTTCCCTAAATAATAACTCCACAATCCCTTTCCCTACAGCCCCTGGAAACAACCATTCTGTTTTCTGCCTCTATAAATTTGACCACTGTAGGTACCTCATGTAAATGGACTCATGCAATATTTGTCCCTTGTGACTGGCTTATTTCACTCAGCATAATGTCCTCAAGGTCCACCCATGTTGTAGCAGGTGTCAGAATTTCCTTCTTTTTTCAGGCTGAATCATACTCCATTGTATACCTCAATTTAAAAAGGGCTATAAATAGGGGCACCTGGGTGGCTCAGTCAGTTAAGTGTCTGCCTCTTGATCTTGGCTTGGGTCTTGATCTCAGGGTCTTGAGTTCAAGCTCCGTGTTTGGGGGGAGGGGTGCTAAATAAATAATCTCTTTGTGCGTGTGTGTCTGTGTCTGTGTGTGTGTGTGTGCACGTAGCCTCTTAGAAAAAAGAATTCCATTGTGTGTATATGCCACATTTTTAGTCCCAGGTGTTTTTTGTAGTCTTTTGTACATTCTGTGATCATAGCTCCGATCCCAGAGAGTTATAGTTGATTTTGGAGCTGTTATACCTACGAGGTGGGGAAGTAGGTCTGATTGATCTCTCGGTCCCCCTCCGAGAGTGGTTTGACCTACTAAGACCTGTGGTTAATTAATTTCAGGGTTCCTAAAATGAAATGATGAGGTTTACAGTTGTATTAACACACATTCTCAATTCCTGTTCATTATTTTACACTACTTTGTTTATTCTACACGACAGCTGTTTTGCCTCACATGGAGAAACTGTAATATGAACTAAAGTAACTCTTCTTAAGTCAGGGGAACCTTGGATGGTGTTTGTTTTTTTCTAGCTGGTCACTGTGAGATCATAAGCTTGTGACAGCCAGTCATTATAGTTTCCATTCACACCCAAAAGTCATGTTGGAGTGGGGGTGGAAGACAGAGGATTGCGAAATAAGCCAGTTTTCTGGGGCTCTCCACTCAGAGCTGTTGGGCAGGCAGGATAGTGGCACATTGTTTCTGCTCCATTGGGCCATGTGTCCTGCCTCACACTTTTCTTTCTTCTTTTTTTTTTTTTTAAAGATTTTTTTATTTATTTTTATTTGACACAGAGATAGAGAGCATAAGCAGGGGGAGCAACAGGCAGGCAGAGGGAGAGGGAGAAGCAGCAGGCCTCCCGCCGAGCAGGGAGCCCAATGCGGGGCTCGATCCCAGGACCCTGGGATCATGACCCGAGCTGAAGGCAGCCACTTAACCGACTGAGCCACCCGGGCGCCCCACTTTTCTTTCTTCTAAGTAAGTTCCTGTGCCCCAGATAACATTAGGACAGGACTAGCTGCCCATTCATCTGTTCTGAAGTAGTGGGAAGAGCTAGGGGGTTAGAGTCATGGACCTGGTTTCAAATCCTAATCCACTTTTAATTAGCTGTGAGCAATTTACTTTACCTCTCTGATCTTGTTTTCTCAGCTGTAATAATATTACCAGACATAAAGTGTTGTAAGGAACAAACGCATAAGGGAAAGCACCCTGCAGAGTAGCCTGGCCCGTGGCACTTAGTTGAGGATTGACGATAGTAGCCAACATTTATCAAGAATACCTTCTGTACAGTACTTCTGTACTAGAAAGTTACATATTTTATATCTGTAATCACCTGGAGCACAGAGACCCTGTAGGATTTCTTTGTATCTTCATCATACCCAACACACAGAGGAAGACACAGAACAGACAAATCCTAAGTCACCAGCAGATGCCAGTTCTCTGTTGGATGCTGTCTGTTGTCTGAAGTCATCTCAGACCACTCTGTGACATGGAATCTCATCTACTATAACCCTGAGAAATGGGTATTTTATTCCCTTTTTCAACAAGTTATTTCTGAAATTATCTGTTTGAACTGACCAGGCACCAGCTCTCTCTGACTTCCGGCGAGGCTCTCCTCCTCCGCCTGTGTCCTCACCGGTCGAGAGAGTGGGGCAGACTGGAGGAGCTCACAGGGCTTTCCTGGCGCACACATTCTCTGATGTGTGAAATGCAGCTCCTCTTTATTTCCTGAGCCCCTGCTATGTGCAGGCTCTTGTGCTGGGGTTTTCTGCTCACATATTTATACCCATCTTCTCCTTCCCTCCAGTTCTGGTGGAGAAAATGTCCTTTCTTCCATCACAAGCCAGCCCTGCCTGCACTGTGGATTCCATACCCTCTTTCCTTTTTTTAAAAAGATTTTATTTATTTGACGGATAGAGACACAACGAGAGAAGGAACACAAGCAAGGGGAGTAGAGGAGGGAGAAGCAGGCTTCCCGCTGAGCAGGGAGCCCGATGCAGGGCTCGATCCCAGGACCCCGGGATCATGACCTGAGCCGAAGGCAGATGCTTAACGACTGAGCCACCCAGCCGCCCCTTTTTCGTCCATTTTTAAATGTACAGTTCAGTGCGTTAGTTACATTCACAGTGTTGTTCAGCTGTCACCACTATTTCCAAAGTTTTTCATCAGCTCAAGCAGAAGCTCTGTGCCCAGTAAGCAGTAACATCCCATTCTCTTCCCCCACCCCTGGCTACCTCTGACCTACTTTTTGTCTCTATGAATTTGCCTATTCTAGGTATTTTATCATATCAAATGGAATCATATAATATTTGTCCTTTGGTGTTGGACATTTCACTTAGCCTACTGTTTCCAAGGTTTCATGCATTGTAGCATGAATCAGAACTTCATGATTTTTATGACTGAATAATATTCCATTGTGTGGATATACCACATTTTGTTTTGTCTGCTTCTCTTTTGATGGACACTTGGGTTGTTTCCACCTTTTGGATGTTGTGAATAATGTTTCCGTGAGTATTGGCTTACAAGTGTGTGTTTAGTCTTTGTTTTCATGGGAGGGGGCATATATGTAAAGATGGGATTGCTGTGTCATATGGTAATTCTGTTTAACTTTTTGAGAAATTGCTAAACTCTTTACTTCTTTAATTATAAATAATGCTTAAATGAATATCTGTATACATGAAACTTTTTTGATATTTTTACTTCTTTAATTACTTGAAGTGTCATTAATCAACAGTTAGAGGGCGTGGCAGTTTGAGAGACGTCATGCCAGATGCTGTCCAAAAGGATTGAACCCCCTTTCCTGCTTCCACAAGTGTTCGGGAATGCCCTTGTCACCAAACCCACATTGCACTGGGTATCTGACTGTTTTGAATCTTAGAGAAGAGATGTTGTCCATCTCCGATGGAAGCATAGTCTGGCCACAGAGTGGCATATCTGACATAGCTCCTGATCACCAGCCCTGAGTCCTTCTACCTCCCGGTCTCCTTGTCCCTGATGCTGACCAGCCAAGTGCTCAGATTCTGTTAGATCTGACTTCCCAACCCATCTTTGGTCTGTCCCTTTCTCCCCGCCATCTGCCCAGCAAAGATGAGGTCGATTTGGCATATAAAAGATGTTCTTTGGCTATAGGGCCTCCCCCTCCCTCTTTGCCTCCTCTTCAGAAGACCTAAGGCCTCTGTGGCACCGTCCTACTTGGGCTGATTCTCACACCTTTCCTGTCTTTTCCTCCTGTTCTTCCCTCTCAGTTCTACAGCGAGTCGGGCATGCCTACCAAACACCTCTCGGACAGTGTGTGTGCTGTGTGTGGGCAGCAGATCTTTGTGGATGTCAGTGAAGAGGGCATCATCGAGAACACATATAGGCTGTCTTGCAATCACGTGTATCCTGCCTGGAGCCCCTTGGGCCTCATCTCTCCTGCCACATGCACATGCCAGTCAGGGAGGAGAGGGGGCGGCCATGACCCTGGCGTACCATCTATACCTTTAAGTGCAGGAGAGTCACAAGAGGGCAGACATTTGGGTGATGTTCTCTGCCAGAGAAGCTGACACCCAGGAGTGGAAACTGCGGTCTCCCTCCCTCTTTCCCACAGCTGGGAGCCCCTCCCATGTAAGCAGAGTTTATAGCTTGGCTGGATCCGAAAGGAGCCTGAAGGTGCACCAGCTGCCTCGAGGCTGGATCACTTACTGGGAGGAGCAGCCTCTAGCCGGATCCCTCAGTTTCAGAATCCAGTCCTCCTGAATAACATTTCCAGTATTTATCATGTGCTTGGGCAGCTCCTGTTCTGTGCCATGTATTATCTCCATTTTGCCCCATAACAACCCTGTAAGATGGAGATCATTATCCTCACTTCACATGTGAGGAAGCAGGGTCAGAGAGAGGGGTGTGCCCAAGATTATACAGCTAAAAAGAGGAGAAGCCAGGATTTGAACCTTTCTCCAGAGCTCGTGCACAGGCACCTTGATGACGGGTATGGGGCTCAAGTGCCATCCCGGCTGCCCACCATTTCCCTTGACCAGTGGTGCTCAGATTCCACGAGTTCTGCATCCGTGGCTGGTGCATCGTGGGAAAGAAGCAGACGTGTCCCTACTGCAAAGAGAAGGTAGACCTCAAGAGGATGTTCAGCAACCCGTATCCTTTGTTTGGGAATGGGCAATGGGAAGAAAGTCCTGGCCAGTGTCACTCTGCCTTTGGGTCCTCCTGGGACCCTTCCTTGTCCCCCCTTACCCTGGTACATACCCACCGTTCCATTTGACTTGTGATCAAGGGAAGTTGGGGGTGGCACACAGGGCAAGACTAACAGCTCAGATTCTCATCATCATTCTGGATCCCTCAGGGGTAAATTGGTAGTAGTAGCAGCCCATTTACTGTTTGCTTACTCTGCGCCTGGCACTGTGTTAAGTGCTTTGGCCCGTATTATCTCTAGCAACTTGATGACGTAGGTAATGTTATCCTCATTTTACAAATGAAATGGTTTCGAGGTTGAAAAACCTATTCAAGGTTACATAACTAATGAGTGGGGCCTGAGGCCGACTCTGCCTGTGCAGAGCCTGCAAGGTGCAAGGATGGCTGAGGGAGCCCTGTTCCATCCCCTCTCAACACGGGGCCGCTGCTCCTCCGAGCTACTGCTCTGTGCCCCCACCGGCCCTCCCCACTCTGCCCTCCCTCACCTTCCTCTTCCTCCTCACCACCTGTCTGTTGGAAGTTGCCGAGCCACTGCTCTGGTCCCCCCTTCGCTTCCCCTGGGATCCAGGGGCCCAGCTCTCTCCCCTCCCCTCTCCCGGCTGCCCTGTGTGCCAGGGTTCCCTATCCCCTGGACACTAGCTGGGCTGGGCAGGGACCACTGCATTCCCAGCACATTCCCACAGCCCCCGAACCAGAGGCTCTGGCCTGTCCCCTTGAGGTTCTTTGCTTGGTTCCTCTAGAGTCTAGTTCAAGAACGGTTAAGTAACTCCATGGTGAGGCTGAGGCTTGGGGCTTCCCCGTAGTTCCCAGGGATTGGGCCAGGCTGCTCTTTTCTGATGCTTTTGGAGAGGCTCCCCCACAGTGTCATGAGGTTTAATCTGTGCTTTCCCCAGAGCTGGATTCCCAGACTCCTTCTCTGAGTGTCTTGCCCAGCATTTAGCTCTAAAGTGAAAGGAAGCGAACTCCTCTCTGGGGCCGCTGGGCCTCAGTAGGGCCTGGTGTTAGCGGTGCGTGGGGAGTCCTTAGAGCCTCTGCCAGGGGTTATCCCCTGTGACTAGCCTCTTGCTCCCTGTTCCCTTCTGCCTTGGTCCCTAGACTCAGCCCCTTCCTTGACCTAGAAAATCTTCCATTTGGGACACTACAAGAACCTGTGAGGTTACCTTATCCCACTGCCCACGTCTCTGCAGCCATTGACACAGGGATTCACAGCAGTCTCAGACCCTGCTCTCACACCAGCAGGCCCATCTTCGAGAAGGCGTTATGGGAGGCCCTGTCTGCATGTTAGTCCTCGAGAGCTTAGTGTCACCTCTCCACCCTTCTCCCATGTCTGTCCTGCCTTTTGCACTGGTCCCCTCTCCCCTCCATCCCCCAGCCTCTGGGTTCAGCCCTCCTTTCTAACATGGAGAGGCTGGTGAGGGGCCTCCCTCTCACCCATCCCCAAGTCCAGCCGTAGCAGCTCTGACACATAGCCTCTTTAACGCACTGACAGCTGGGAGAGGCCTCACGTCATGTATGGGCAACTGCTGGATTGGCTTCGGTACTTGGTAGCCTGGCAGCCTGTCATCATTGGCCTGGTGCAAGGCATCAACTACGTCCTGGGCCTGGAGTAGCCAGGAAGAAGAGCATCCGCCCACTGCGGACCTCAGGGCACTCTCCTCCCTGCCCTCCAAGACCTCCTGGGTGGGAAGGACTCAAAAGGGGCCCTTGGGCCACTCAGGACCCCTCCGGCTGTGCCCGGGCTGGGGAGGGAGATGATGGAGAGCCAGCCGGTGGGGCTGTCAGCAGTGGGGGCTTTTTAAAAGAAAACTATTTTGATGAATATATTTAAAAACCTTTTTTATTGTGAAGCATAGGAATTGCCCCAACTCCTCCGGGCCTCGCCCTCCTTGCTTGAGCACGGCAGGAGCAGAGCCACATTTTTGGTTTAAAGGAGCCTTCTCATCTCTGGCTGAGAGCCTCAGCCTCCACTCTCCCCCCCCCGCCCCCGCCAGCCCTTCCTTCCCTCTGTGGGGCTCCAGCCTGCTTCAGTCCCGTGTGGGAGAGCTCATGGGCTCTGCCTCGTACCACAGATGCACACTGAGGGAGGGGAGGTGTCTTCCTTCCTCCCTGTCTGGGCCCGGCAGTCGGTGTTGTGCCCGACTCTGTCGTCCCTTGTCCAGGACCCGGAGACTGGTTTAGGCAAGTGGAACCTTGTCCTGACTTTTCCAGGGAGGGAAGCCCTGGGATCTCACAGTTCACTGAGGATCTGTTTGGGGGCAGCAGCTTGGGTAACCTGCCCCCAGCCAAGAACAGAGTCTCTGTGTGTAGTTGGGCCATGAGGACTGTTACTGGCTGCAGTGATTGAAGGCGTCTTGTGCAATCTGACCCTTTAGGCCGGAAGTGGTGACACGCGCCAAAAGCCACTCTGCCACGTCACTTCCTGGAAAGCATGCGTGAGAGTGTGCGTGTGTGTGTTCGTGTGCCGCAGTAGAGCTATGACAGGACTTCTCCCTGTCATCAGTGTTCCCTTGAAGCCGCCAGGGGATTCCCAGCCCAGGGAATATCCCTCTGTCAACTTCCACATGTGTGGGTCCTGCCTGGGCCTGGCAGCAGGGGTGCCAGGTGGTGGGTGGGAAGAGAGGACGGCAAGGCCCAGGCAAGTGTGGGTTCTAAAAAGAGGTTCCAGGTAGGCCCCAGCCCTGGCCCTAGGAGTTTTGAAGGAAGTGGGAGGGCAAACATGGGCCTCCAGCACTGGGTTCCTAGGGAATGTGGCCCGGCTGGGCCTGCCCTTCAAGCACAGCAAGAGCCAAGCAGGATCTTGTCACTCCATTCTGAATAAAGCTCCATGAGCTGGGTTGGAAAGCTGAACATCCATCTTGCTTTATTCTTCCCTGGGGTTCCTGGGAGTGCCTTGTCTTTGGTGCCTTTTGCTATTCCCATTTGAAAGCTGGATCTGAGGGGTGGCTGGCCCTGCCCCTTACCTGTGGGAATGGTGGGATGCCAGACTGCTGTCCTGTGGCAGAAGGGCCCTGGAGCATCACTGGGTGACTCCTCACCACCTGAGGTGAGGTCTGTGCCCTGCCTGCTACCAACGCACCTTCTCCCGGGCCACCCTCAACTTTGGCGTTTCTCACCCGGCTGTGGCTTCCCCTGGCCGCCCACTGCTCATGTCAGTGGGCCCATCCTCAGAGAGTGGAATGAGGACCAGTTGAAGGGTCCAGGGATCATCCTTTCACTCTTGTCCCCCTACACGTCAGGCTCATGTGAGAAGCCGAGACTAGGCTGTCCAAGGCTCTCTTGTCGTACTTGAGCAAGTCTGGGTCCCATGTCCTCCCCACAGCCCGACTCTTATCTTGGTTCCACTCCAAGGCAGAGTCCTGTCTCCTCTCCCTCCCATCCCCCAATGCCATCCCCAAAAGACTGTGTCTCAGAAGCCCCAAGCAGCCTTGCCTCCTGACCTAACACAGCTGAGATACTGGCATTCCCAGGGAGGAGTTTCATGACGCGTCCGCCAAGCCGAGCTCCATCTCCTGGCTTCCCTGGCTCCGTGCCCAGCATCCCAGCCCCCTGATCACAGAGACCACAAACCTCAGACACTTGGCTCTTGGCCTTCATGCTTGATCTGTGTGTGGACTGGGTCACCTGTCCTGGTCTTTCTGCCTCCACAGGCACTGGCACGACCCCGACCATGAGTGCCTCCTCCAGCTTTGCATCCCCGGTGCCTCACGCGCCTCACCCTAGTCCTGGCCCTGCCACAGCCCCAGCTCCGCCTGTCCCGTCAGCCACCAGACTGGTGCGTTTACATAGCTCTGTTGTTGCTGGAGCCGGCGCTAGGCTGCTTGCTCCTCCTCTTCCCCGGGAAGTGCCCCCCCCTCGTTTTAGGGCCAGTGCTCCAGCTCGTGGTCCAAGTCCTCAGCCTGGCTCGGAGCGGTTCCTGCACACGAGGCTGAAGAGTGTGGTCAGCACAGTTCCCGAGGCATGGCTCACGTGGGGCCGGACACAGCTGGACTGAGTGGAGCTTCAAGAAGGGGGTATTCTGAAAAAGAGGGCTCTTCAGGGCTTCTCGAGAGCCAGGTAGGGAGAAATCTACACTTCCTAGTGGACCTAGACCTGTAGTTCTGGCCAAGGGGCTGGGATGATGAGAGAGAAGCGAGGCTTTGGGGGGGGGGGGGGCGGGGAGAAGGCGATGGAGGGGGTTGGTGGTTGGAGGAAGTGGAGAGCCTGAGAAAGGCCAGGATGACAGGCTGGTGTGACATTGAGCCTGAAATGGGCAAAGTGATCGAACTTGGGGTCCCCAGTGCCCAGGAGAGTTGACTCGACCCCTTGAACAGAGGTGTGAATGTGAAAGAAGAAACATGAGCCCTGCTCACATGGACATGAGGGCTGGTTCTGAAGAGCAAAGGTGGACGCCGAAGTCCTGACTCTTGGCTGGGACGGAAGAATCCACCTGTGAGAGACTCTTTCCTGAGTTCATCCCATCTGGGCCCCTGGGAGGGTGAAGCTGAGGGGGCATTAACGACCCAGTCTGATACCATGGGGAAACCTGGGAGTTAGCAGGAAGATTCCAAGCCAGCGCGGATTTTGGCTTCAGAAGAGGTGCCGAGTACAGGCTGGTGTCATGCTTGTGTAACCTCTGTCAGTAACTCAGTGCTTGCTGATTCCCTGGCTACAAAAAAGCGAAAGTGAAATAGAGGGGAGAGGGACAGTGCTTTCCCAGAAGGACTTCACTAATCCTGCCCTTCCCAGAACCAGCTCCAGCGAAGAGGGCTTTGCTTCTCTTTGTGACGGGGTAAGTTCCTGGCCCCTCTGTGGGTCCGTTTCTCCATCCCTATAATGAAGGGGTTAGGGTGGACTCATAATCAGCATAATGTTAATGGTACTAAGAGCTAGGGTGGTGAAGACTGTCACTAGACGGTCTGCAGCTTTGTTGCCAAGTGCTGAAAGAGCCCCAACCTCTGCGGGATGCCTGGAGTGCCTGGCAGCCCATTCAGAGTTCAGACCAAGGGAGGGCTGTGGAGCCCCCAGGAAGGACAGGCCTATAGGAATGGCTGGGATCCAGCCACTGAGAAATTGAGAAGTAGTTTATTCATGTTCTCCTCCCCCACCAGCCCAGAGAGGAAGTTGTTACAGATAAATAGAACCAGGCACGCCAGCTCCTGACACATCCCATCAAGACCATGAGACAGAACTGGACACCAGGTGGGACTTGAGGCTGGCATGGGCGGGCGGGATGGGGTCTGAGGACAGAAGGGAGCGGTGTGGGCGGCTCTGAGCCTTACGCCCCAGGGGAACTCCATTCTGCTATTGTGTTATGGCTTTCAGCCTCTGTCCAGATGCTGTGGTTCTGGTTCCAGTCCAACGTCTCCCTGTGCTCCTTTCAAAAAGGGCCAAGATGTGGGTGGGGCCTGAGGACCCCCTTCTGCTCCTCCCGATTCCCTGGGCAGAGCCCAGGAATCTCTGGGCCAGAGTTGCATCCAGGCCAGGATGCTGAGCATTCCTGGCAGTCAGACAGCAGTTGGCCTCTCTCCTGTCCTGCCCTCAGATCGCAGCCCTTTGCGGGTCCTGCTTCTGTGTGCCCACATGGTCTGTCAGCTGGCTGGAGCCGCACCTATGCCTCAGGCCACTGCCAGTGCCTCAGCTGGGATCACAAAGGACCCCTGCCCCTCCTGGCTCCCAACAGCTAAGCGGTGCCCAGCATTGGAGGTGACCTGGCCAGAAGTGGAAGTCCCACTGAGTAAGGAGCAATTCTGATGGGTGCCCAAAAGGACACAGGGGTCAGGGGGTGTGGGTTGTGGGCACAGAGAGTCCAAGGGTGGGGGGTTGACTCCTGAGCTGCCCCCTACCCCCACCTTCTGCCATGTAGCCGCACCAGCCAGGCCAGCTTCCCAGAGCGTTCGGCATGGTCCCTCCCACCCAGCATCAAGTGTGGGTGCAGGGCCCAGCTCCCGAGATGCTCTCTATCCAATGGGATGGAGAGAATTCAGACAGGATGATCAGAGGACTCCTAGAGCCTTGACTGCAATAGGCTCTGAGGCCCAGCCTGCGCCCCGCCCCTCCCCCCCCAGCCCCCTTGCCCTCCGGCCACCTCAGAGGAGCAGTGGTCTGCTGCTGCTGCCTCCTTGGCCAGGGCTCCTAGAGTCACCAGAGCCGAGCATTAGAAAAGGTCATCCTGAAGAAACAGGCTCAGGAGTCCTCACCTGAACCAAGGGACCCGTCCCCAGATCCCTCTTGTTCAGCCCTGGGCCTCCCTGTAGACAACCACACTTCCCCATTAGCAGACTTCTGCACCTGGTGGGTGTTCACAGCAGCACTCCAGGTTCCTGAACTGTGGGGCCTGGGAGGCAGGGCAGCATGGCAGAGGGGAGGGTGTGCTCTGCGCAAGAGCTAACAGCCACACCCGTCCCTAGGTGGAACGCTGACCTTGTCCTGTGCCGCCTGCAGCCGCTTCCCCTTCAGCATCCTCTACTGGCTGGGCAATGGCTCCTTCATCGAGCACCTCCCAGGTCGGCTGAGAGAGGGCAGCACCAGGTGAGGGTCACAGTGGTGAGGCCAGCAGGAGGTCGGGGGGGCCCTTCTCCTGCGGTCCTCTCTCATGGCCTTCCGTCCTCTGCTTCAGCAGGGAGTACCGGGGTGCACGCACCCAGCTACGGAGGGCCCTGGTGCTAGAGGAGCTGAGCCCCACCCTCCGCAACACCAACTTCTCCTGTGTCTTTGCTGATCCTGAGCAGACCGCCCAGCGTCACGTCGTCCCGGCTCAGCTCTGGGTGAGAAACCTGAGGGAAGGTTTCCACGGACAGGAGGAGCAGTATGGGGAGGAAAGGGTGGGCTCGGCCCAGAGTGGCCTCCAGCTACTGTCCACGGTGCCCCCAAGTGGAACTTAAGACTCAGGCAGGGGAGGCGTGGCCTACAGGAAGGTGACAAGAGAAGTCCCCACCCTTGGGCCTGATCCTTGTCTGCCTTCCCTTCCCCAGGCTGGGCTGAAGACCGTCACGCCTTCTGTTCAAGAAGCCCCGCCCTCCAGCAGGTCCCCCCTGCCTCGTCATCGCGACAGGTGAACTCCAAAGCCTGGTTGAGTCGTCACCTCTTCACTGAGGTCTACATGCTCTTGCATCTCAGGCCTCCCTCTAATGGACTGTCCCAGGGAAGGGATGTGGGTAAATGCTGCTTCTGATCCACAGCTGCATCTTTGTCACACCTGGCAGGGCCCACAGGGGCATATGCATAAATGGTTTTTCAGTGGAGGCATGACAACACCTGCTGTCGTTTAAACCATCATTCCGCTTACAGGCCTTGGCTCATCCTAGGAGGGAGTGTGGGACGAGAGGGACTGTCACTCAGAATCTAAAGACAAAACCAGGGGACACTGGCCCTCAAAAGAGAAGTGTAAGATCCTATGGCCCTAGAAAGGATTGGAGAGAAGGCAGGTACTTGTTGGGAAAACTTGGCAGGGACAAAGATGTGCTCTAAAGAGCCTCAGTTTCCCTTTTCCCACACAGATCAAGACAGCTCAGCACTTAAGGGAGAAAAATAGACTTTATTTACAAGTAATAACATTTAGAAAAGATCCATCCCTGGCCCTTAAAAACCTTCCCATCACTCCAAATCCCACCCCAGTGTAAGTCTGGGGAAGGTGGGGGAGGAGCTGCAGCCGAAGGCTGCCCCCCACCCCTGCTGCCGCACCCAGGCTTGGGGCCCACCTGTTCTGGAAAAGAGCATCTTCTGGGCATCTGAGCCCTTGGGTGGATGGGAGCACCTCTGGGTGCACCCCCTAGGGTCAATACCCAGTCCTGGACTTCAAAAGCAAAAGGGCCCTGCGGGTGCAGCAGGGACCAGGGCCTGCTCCTCCAGTGGTCCCTCTTCTGGATCCAGAGGCGGACTGACTTGGCCCTTAGGCCCAGCCACTCAAAGCCAGCCTCAAGTCTGGTTATGATGGAGAAGTGACTTTGCTCTAAGAAAACATGAGGCAAGGTAGGGAGAAGACCCAGACTCTCCAGGCCTCCGGGGCCAACTCTGAGGACACATCTGTTCACCTGGTGAAGGCTCTGGTGAAGATCCAGGTACCAGGCCGGGGTGTGGGCAGGCATCACTGTCTCTAGGGGTCTGGCCACTGTTGGCCTGGGAGCTGAGAGAAGGCACTGAAAGGGACAGTAGAAGGAAAAGGACCAGGCGAGGTCGGCATTGAGGACACAGGTGGGGCCTCTCGCTGGTCCTGGCCCTTTAGTGCTTTGCCTGAAAGAGAGAAAAACACCGTCACGTGGCTGGAGCCTTGGGATGCCTGCCTGTACCAGCTGGCTCAAAGAGGCCTCTTTCGACTTCCGCGCCCCCCCCCCCCCCCCCCCCCCGCCGCCCCGTGACTCGGATCCCTTCCTTTGGGGCTGAGCTGGACACATCCACCTTGAGCTTATCATGCCAGCTTAGGCCTAAGCAGCCCCGGGTCTCCTCTCCTCCACAAGCAGGTAACCTAGACAGGGAGCGCCCACACTTAGCCCACCTCCAGTGGCCTAGCCGGGCCCTGCCTTCACCCACTTTCCTAAGAGTCCACCAGCCCCTTCCCTGTCAGTGCCTCCACCTTGCCCTTGGCCCGAGGGGTGGCAGCGAGAGCGGCGGCCGTGGCGGCGCTGGCTGCTGTGGTGGCGATGCGCGGAGAGCGGCGGGTGCCGCCACGGCTGGTGGGGGAGGCCTTGGACAGGGCTTTCTTGGAGGCTCCCCTCCGCAGTAGGCTGTTCCCGAGCTTCTTGGGCGTGTTGAGGATGCTGAAAGCCATGGACTGGCGGCGGTCAGCCTGTCGCAGAGGGAGGGGCTGTCAAATTGGGCTGTACTTGGGCCCTGCCACCAAGGCCCCTCCAAGGGCTCCCTCCAGCCACACACCCCCCCCCGACTCACCTGTTTAACAGCCGGAGCGGCGGCTTTCTTCTGGGCCTCCGTAGTGCTCTGTTTGCGCCCTTCATGTCGGTCCCGGGGAGTCACAGGGCGGGGGAAACAGCTGGTGGCCTTCTTAGACTATGGGGAAGAGAGGGTCGCATCCAAAGCCAGACATGGGTCTCAGAGCTGAGTGGACCTTGTAAGTCAGTACTGCCCCACCCCCACCCCCCCGGTTCCTAACAGTCCCCGCATCAGGCCCTCGGACAGCGAAGGCTCCCCTTCAATCCACTTTTCCAACTGGGGGAACTGGGCTAGACCTGGGCAGGCTGCTAGACAGAACAAAAGAGGAGCCGGGGTCGCATACCTCAGGGGTCCCGGGGCCCTGCTGGGGCTCCGAGGAGACCCGTTTGCGCTGCTGCCGGGTGGTGATGCCCGCGGCCTCGGCTATCTGGGCCGGCTGCATGCTGGCTCGGCGCAGGGTCTCCCGGGGGTCCCCGGTCTTCATCTCCTCGTCTGTGATGGTAGCCAGGCTCAGGGAAGGCTGTATGGAGCGGAAGGGAGTGGTCAGGGGGGCAGGCCCACCCAGCAACTCCTCATGGTCCTGGCGCGGAGGGCCGCTCAGGCCTTCCTGGGGCCGAAGGCCTCCCTTGCCAGTGTCTTCCTTTTTGCCCTGTAGGATGGCCGCAGGAGGCTGGGGCAGACCTCCTCCTCGCACTCAGGCCCGCCTGTGGTGACTTCACCCCAACCCCTTCTCTGCCAGCTAGTGCATGGACGCAGAAGGTCACCCTCCGCAGCAGGCCAGAGACCTGGGGCCCAAGCTCACCCTGGACTCCAGGGGGTAGCAGGTCTTCAAGTGGGGGGGGCACACCCGGTTGCGCTGCTGCAGCTCCGCAATGCGGTTCCAGTCGTCCAGCTGCTCAGGCTCATCTTGGCAAGTGCCCACGTAGAAGCTGTTCCTTCCTGTGGAGGGCAGGGAGACAGGAGCAGGGGGGGCTGGAAGGCCAGGAAGAGTGAGGGTAGTGGCAGCGGGCCACCCCCTGGTCCCGGGCCTCTTGCCAGCTGTTGTGTCCACCACTCCTGTCCCGTGGACTTCAGGCTTAGGGCCTGAGAGTCCTGGCAGATCCAGGGGTGGGGCTCGCAGACCATTTCCACCCTGGGGGCTGGCTCACTGCTCTCCCCGCTGAGGTCGAAAGAGATCCTCTGGAGAGACTGTGACACCTTAGAGGAACTGAGGACCAGGAATTGATACCTAGGGGGTCCTGGAGGCCACGAGCCTTCAAGAAGAATCTAAGAATAGAACACTGGCCCAGCAGGGCTCTTCCGGCACCCCTTACCCCCTTGAGACAGGGTGAACAGAGGACCTGAGCTGAGCATCACTATCAGGCTGGGAATCCCAGGCTCCTTGCACGAACATTTCCCGTTCACCCTGGCTGAGATGAGCAGCAGCCTGAGGGGCAGGCAAGGTGCTGGAAGGTAACCAGCCTTGGGATTGTCAAAGTGTGTCCCTTTCCTATGCCAGGATCTGCTCCTTGTCTCATTTTTGTTGTGTTTCAAGCCCCTATGGTCCCCTCACCTGGAGGGACCCCACTGGATACCCCAGCCTGGGAGCGGCGAGCAGAGCTGCGAGTGGTGGGCCGGTAGCCAGGCAGGCTGAGCAGAGCCGAGTTGCCATCGTCAGGAGAGCCCAGGCGGGCTAGAGACTGGGTAGAAGAGGTGGCTCGTGGGCCGGCCTGGGAGGCAGGGGCTGACTGTGTGCTGTAGAAGGATGAATTGGCGCTGTCCGGCTCTTCCACATCTAGCTTCTGGAAGAGAGAATGAATCTAGTGGGGTGAGCCCCTGACAGTATAAAGCAGCCTCCTGTTCCTCTTCCTAAAATGCCTGTGTTCCCATACCGCTTTGCAGGGATCCTTAGCTGCACATCCGCAAGAAATGGGCCTTGTTGCTAAGAATCCTGCATTCTCCCTTGCTTATTGACAATACTTTGAAGGAGGAAAGGCAGAGTGTGTATTAGACCATTTTAGAATCCAGGTGTAAAAAATAGTGATCAGCCTCCAGGTCACAGCTAGCAAGTGGCAGAGCCAGGGCTGGAATGCTTGTCTCCTGGGCTAGTCAGGCTCATCCCACAGCCTTCACTGTCCCTCACCCCGAGCTTGCCATGGCCCTGCCCACCTTTCAGTTCTCCAGCTTCTTGGCAGCAGAGGACAACCCACACGAAAGAGGTACCTGCTGCATCAAAGGTACCTCCCCACTCCCCAACCTCCTCAGGATACGGAAACAAGGGCCAGCCAGAGTCCCCAGCCTAGCGGGCAGCCCTCTGGGTGGCTACAACACATTTAAGCCACCCAGAAGGTGTGCTGGAGGCCCAGGGCTGGGCTGTTACTTCTCCATAGTCTCTCCCTGCAGCCTGCACAGGGTCAGTGCTACCCATGGAAAGAGACCAGCCTTAGAGCCAGCAGGCATCCAATTCCAGCCTTGCCCCTTCCCTACAAAAGAGGCCTTGCAAGTCCCTGTGTTTCTGGGGATCTCAGTTTTCCCATCTGTAAGATATGGACCCTCGGGAGGCTATTGCAAGGACCTGATGGGAAAGATGCCCTTAACGAGCAAGTGAGCATGACTGGCCTGGAGCCCCACTCCTGGCAGCCTGACCTTGGTCATGGTGATGTTGATGATTTGCGTGGTGCGTCGACGAGCAGAGCGTGTCTTCCTGCCTGAGTCCAGGAAGACGTCCCCCAGGGAGTCCAGGCTGCTTTCCAGTGGGGCCTGTCCCCGAGCAGGGATTGGGGTGAAGTAGAGAGACTCCAGGGATTCTACCTTGGGGGGCAGGCGCTGGGAGATGGGTGAGGCTGGCTCTCCAGGGATGCTGGTGCCATCTGGCTGAGTTCGAGGCAGCTTGCTGTAGAAAAGGCATTTTGGTTCATCCCTTTGCTCCAAAGTGACCAATCCCTACATTTACTACAAGCAGACCAGGTCAAGCCCCATTCTCGCTCTGATTTTTGAGAGGTACCCAGGAAAGCCCTCACGTTGGGCCCTCCCTTCGCTCCACTCTCCATTCCTGGTGAGCCCCTCTACTCCCAGGGTTCTCTAGCTCCTTAACACTGGCAACTCCCGGACTCCACTGTTCCAGACATCCCCACCTGGACACCCAGCTCCATGGTGAGTATGTCCAAACTAGGTCCATCCGTCTATTCCTCCTGGATCTCCTACTTCATGGAACGGGAGCAGCCTCCAGCTGGGCCGCCCCAGCCATGAACATGGGCACAGTCCTACCCAACAGCTCGCCTAACCAACACCCTAATCCGCTCACATCCCCTTGGCCCGGTCCGCCTTCTCCTCTCACCTAGACCTGGTGGCACCTGAGGGGAGGCGCCAGCCTGGTGACAAGCAGGGACTCAAGCCAGGCTGCCCGGGGTGCGAGCCTGCCTCTGCCACTGTGGGACCTTGGACAAATGACTGCCCCTCTATGCCCCAGTCTCATCTGTTGAAGGAGATAATCATGGAACCTACCTCAAGAGGACTATGAGGGGTAAATAAACGCATTAATATTTTGCGGGTGTTTTTGTAACAGTATTGACACGTTTCTCTCAGCTTCTTCGCTGGCTATGAGAGTAAGCTTTCTAAGATGCAAACTGGACCACATACTCCATCATTTCAGACTCTTTCGAGGTACCTCTGCCTCTAGGATCAAGTCTAAACTTCAATGGGGATCCCAGCCAGCACTCCTCACCTCACTTGCCAGCCCAGCCAGGCTCTCAGCCCCTACCCTCTGCTCCCCTCTGTTCACCGGGCATACACACCTTCAGCTCCTTTGCAGACTCCGAGCAGAAGTGACAGCCTCCAGGAAGCCCCTTCTGACCACTCATTTCCTTTAACTCCCATCATGCCCTATACAAACATGCACCTACCACCTGGGACTAGTTTCCTTACTCTTCTCTATGAATAAGCTCCCGAAGGGCAAAGGGACCACATCTTTATCTCACTAGGCCCAGCGGCCAGGACACAGCCTGACAAACGGTAGGCACTCAGTGACAAAAGGGCAGCAGCGTGCCTCACCTGGTGATAGTGAGGGGAGTCCCCTCCTCACAGCTCAAATCCAGGCTGTCAATACTCAAGTCCAGCTGAGGCTTAGCCTGGGGCTCCCGGCTCTTTAGGGCATCAGTTGCCACCTGGAACTTGCCCAGATCTCGAAGCTGCTGGTCAGCGTGGGCAACCTGCGAAGGAGAGGGCCAGGGAGAGTGAAGACAAGCCTCAGGCAGGGGCAGCCTGGGAGAGGGGGGCACAGGGGTCCAACGTGACAGGGGTGAGGGAGTCAGTCCAAGCGGACACTTACCTGTGCCTCCAGGCTGCGCACCTGGGCGGTGAGGTGGCGGCAGGTCTGCTCAGCCTCCTTGGTCTTCAGCCCAGCCTGCTGCAGCTCCCGGCCCAGCCGCTCAGCTTCAGCCCGCAGCTCTTTGTTTTCCTTCTGCAGCTGCTCCAGGCCCCGGAGCTGTTCCTGTAGCTCTTGGTTCTGCTGTTTCTTGGCATCATAGTGGGTCTTGGCTTTTTCCATCTACGTGGGCAGACAGGATGCGTGGGGTGGTGGTGGGGGCGGGGCAGGGACTAGGGAGGGGGGGAAGCGTGGGCAGTGGGGTGCTGGGGGCGCCTCACCTGTAGCTTGTAGTGCTCAGCTGCCTGCTCCTTCTGGTTCAGCTGGGCCTGCAGCTCATTCAGCTGGGCCTGGAGGCGTTGGGCCTCTTGCTGGCTCTCCCCTCCCTGGGCCTGGAAGGCATGACAAACACTGATCGGGGTGGCTGGTATGTCTGCTCCACCCAAATCCCTGACTTGCCCTAGGATCCTGGGCTCTGTGGGTGTTCTCAGACTGCTGTATTCTCTCTCAGGACATGCACAAAAAATCCTGCCCCCAACTCCTACCTAATTTGGACACACCACACACCCCTCAAGGTCCACATTCTGCAGGAGCTTTCCCTGTACAGCTAATGCCATTTCTGGCAGAGTTCTGACAGCCCTATCTTTGCTTTCTTTGCAACCAAGCACAAGCTTGGCACCCTCGTACTTGGCAGTCATCACCTCCAGCTCCCGGGCAGTGTTCTGTGCTTCCCTCCCCAAGGAGACTCCCTACTCCCCAACAGGGACCGAGCCTCAGGAACACTTGGGTACAGAGCATGGAGCTAGGCACTTGGCACATGAGCTCTCTGAGGGCTCGTGAACTCTCTTTCTCCTCAAAACCACTGTGGGAAGTAACTTCATCCCCATTTCAGAGATGAAGAAAATGTGCTCAGAAATGTAAACATACTGACCAGGATCGTAGCACAGTTAAGATTTGAAGCCTGGTCCACCTGACTCCAAAGCCTGTGCGGGCTCATTTACGATGCTGCACTGCCTTCTGTCCAGACCACAGACTCCTTGGGAGCAGGGCCCATATCCAGTTCTTGGACCCTCTGTGCAATGCGCCACTGAATGCTTAGCTCGTAGTAGACACTGGACTAGCTGGCCTTACCTCTCCTACATCTCCTAGCCCCAGAAAGGCCCCCAAATGGAAAATAAGCACCTGGGTTGTTTTTAAGATTTTATTTATTTATATGAGAGAGAGAGAGAGAAAGCGAGAGAGAGCACAAGTGAGGAGGAGAGGGAGAAGTAGGCTCCCCACTGAGCAGGGAGCCCGATGCGGGGCTCGATCCCAGGACTCCGGGATCATGACCTGAGCCAAAGGCAGGTGCTTAACTGACTGAACCACCCAGGAGCCCCAGTTTGTTTGTTTTTAAGATTTATGTATTTGAGAGAGAGAGAACGAGCGGGAGGGGCAGAGGGAGAGTGAATCTCAAGCAGACTCCACGCTGAGTGCAGAGCCCGACATGGGGCTCGATCTCATGACCGAGATCACGACCTGAACCCAGACCAAGAGTCGGACACTTAACTGCCTGTGATACCCAGGTGCCCTGATAAACATGTTTATCACACAATTATGACACGGAAGGGAGCTGAAATATAAGAATATTAAGTTGCTGGGATGCCTGGGTGGCTCAGTCGGTTAAGCGTCTGCCTTCGGCTCAGGTCATGATCCCAGGGTCCTGGGATGGAGCCCTGCATCGGGCTCCCTGCTCAGCGGGAAGTCTGCTTCTCCCTCTCCCTCTGCCCCTCCCCCCTGCTTGTGTTCTCTCACGCTCTGTCAAATAAATAAAATCTTTAAAAAGTATATTAAGTTGCACTGTCATATTAAATGTTGAGGACATTCCTCGAGGCTAGGCTGTCTAGAGCAGTGCTATCCAAAGAACTTGCTAGTGATGGAAATGTTCTGTATGTGCCCTGTCCAGTATGATAGCCCTAGCCATACGTAGCTACTAAGCAAGGGAAATGAAACTAGTGTGACTGAGGAGCGGAATTTTTAATTAATCAAACCACACAGGACTAGGAGCTACTGTAGTGGAAAATGAAGGCCTGAGGAATGGGAGTCATTCTCGTCTTCCCTCGAGAGCTCCAAGAAGGCACACAAGGGCTCCTGGAGCCACAGGAGGTATATGGCTGTCAGGCCCTCTGCCCCGACGCCCACCACAGCCCAAGGGCTTACAGAGCACCTTCCCTCCCCCAGCCTTGCTCTGGGGCTGAGGGAGGATGACCCACCCCCCACTGTATCCTACCTTCAGCTTCTGTTGTTGCACCTTGCTGGCTTGGTCATGGTCAGCTAACTTCTTACTCAGTTCTTCCACCTGGAGCAGGGGAAGAAAAGAAGAGAAGACTCAGGAGGCCTTCCCCTGGATGTCCAGAGAGATTAGGAGCTTTCCCCCAGATAAATCCCCAGTGTTCCTAGAAGAAACTCTGGTCCTTTCTCTGGCCTCCAATTAGGGAACAGCCTTCACTTAGGCTGGTTGGCAGGACCTGAGTGAGGCGACCCAACAGGCAGGGGCTGCCAGATGACCCATGCTCACCTTTGTCCCCAGCCTGCAGAGACAGGCCTGCCAGAGCCCTGCAGCCTCCAGATTCAGCAGAACTGAAATCTGGGGAGCTGACATCCCACTACCACCCTACTGCCACTCTTCCCAGCCCCAGCCTTCCTGGGTTGGGGACGGGCACAGGGGACCGAGTCTGTAATTCTAGCAGACAATAATGAATACCCAACACTCCTCCCCCAAACTGCCAAGGCCCACAGATGCTCAGACCTCTTCTCAATCTCCACAGGCTGTTAGGGCTGGTGCCAGCAATGTGGCCGCTGGGGTTATCACTGGGAAGCAGATTGCCAGAAAACAGCAGGGGCAGCCCTTCTACCCCAAGGCCACCCCACTCCCACAGAGAAGAAGAGCAGAGGGAGGGAGGAGTCGAGAGGGAGCCTAACAGCCACGAGCACTGCTGGCTCCTCCAGGCGTTGCAGGAGCTCAAGCAGGAACTGCAGAGATGAGAGGCAAGAGGCCATTGCTGTTTGCTATTCGGTGTGACTGTCCCCATCATCTCAGGTTCCCTGGAGGCGGCAACGCAAGGAGGAGAGGGTCCGATTCCTCAGCAGGCCCGAGGTGACTGAGTAGGAGGTGTGGTGGAGAAAGGGCGCTCCCGCTAAATACCAGCCCGACAGCCTCGACATCGAGGGCAGCACAGGGAGACCCTTGTGAGGGCGTGGCAGCCAGGCCCAGCCACCTCCTGTCTCCCGCCAGGCTTGGCCTTCCTGCTCCCAGACAGCTCTAGCTCATGCTCGGGGTTAAAGGCCCAGAGGGTGACGGGCAGGCATCCCACGCTCACAACCCTCCCTGACCTGAAAGGGCTGCTTTCGTATCACCTTTAGGGCTTCGGCGAGAAAGAAGGGGGCCGCGTTAAACGAGGCCCACAGTCGCTTTGCTGCTCCTTAGTTTGGCACTCAGGCTCGGAACAGAGCTTGGAGATTTGGTAATCCTAAGGAATGCCGGTCACCAGTTCGGACATGGGAAAGATGAAGCCTACCCTACCCCTCATCGCTGACAGGCAGATGAGAGAAGGGATGGAAGGAGGGGGGCGCCGACCTGGGCTGGGTGGGATGAAGCCCGAGAGAGGGCCCAGCACACTGCAGTCCTGGGCAGCCCGGGCCTGGACTCCATGGCTTGACCCTGCCCCCTTTACAAACAGTTCACAACAGGAGCGGGCGGAGGCGAGCTGCGGCCGGGATCATGCACTGAGACAGGTCACCGCTTAAGCAGCCAGCATTTATCGGGGACCCCAGGCTTTACCTGCTTAGTCTGCTCTCTCTGAAATACCTCTAGCTGCTCCACCTGTGCGTGGGGGAGGGGCAACGGAGACAGAGTGAGATGGGGGCCCAAGACGCACCAGGCCTGCAGCCAGGCCGATCTCACTGAGGCTCTGACACTTCCCTCCAAGGAAGGAGACTTCTAGTCGTTTAAAAAAAAAAAAAAAATGCCAATTCGGCTCACTCTTGTCCCCGGTAGCTCCTAGGGTCTCTACCGCCGGCACACCTGCCTAGCACCGAGTGCTTCTAGAATGGGCTGATAGCCTTCACAACTTGACTCTCCAGGGACGGAGACTTCAGGGAGGAAGAAACTACTGGTATTTTCTTTAGGACCGTAGGGGGCAACATACTTGAACGCTACCAGCCACCCTGCGAGTGAGGGGCAACACGACAGGAGGGAATCTCGGGGGGCAAGGCTGAGCTGGGCATCTCACCTGGGCAGTGAGTTTCTGCCTCTCGTCCTGGAACCGCTGCCTCTCCTCCAGGACCTTGACCTTGGCACCCTCGTACTTGGCAGTCATCACCTCCAGCTCCCGGGCAGTGTTCTGTGCTTCCCGCTGCAGCTCAGCCAGGCGGGTCTCGGCGTCAGCACGCACGGCTGCCAGCTCTTGGCCGTACTTCTCCCTGGCCTGGTCCAGCTCCACTTCCAGAAACTGCCGGCCAAGGCTGGCCCGCTCGCCCAGCCCCCGGTTCTCCTCCGCCAGCAGGCCGTGGGCCTTCTTCAGCATGCTCAGCTGCTCCACGTAGCTGGCCTTCTCAGCCCGCAGCTGCTGCGCCGCCCGCTCTTGCTCTGCCACCTTCTGCCGCAGGGGCACCAGCTCCCCGAGCTCCCGCTGGGCCCGCACCAGCTCGGCCCGCAGCCCGCCAGCCGCCTGCTTGCTCTGCTCTAGCTCCTCGTGATGGCGTTTCTCGGCAGCCGCCTGCTCGGCCTGCAGCTGCTGGCACAGGTGCTTAGCGGGCAGGAGCTCGCTCACAAGGGCCTGTGTGCTGGCGTGCTCCAGCTGCAGGGCGGAGAGGGCCTGCTCCTTCTGGAAGAACTTCTCCTGCCATGTCTTCAATTCTTGGCCCAGCTCCTCCGCTCGCTCTGCCTGCGAGGCCAGCTCCTGCCGGAGGCTCTCCGAAGCCACCCGCTGTTTGTCCGCCTCCTCCCGGAGGGTGTGCACCTCCTCCCGCAGAGCGGAGCTGCGTTCGGCAGCCCTGGCGCTGTTGCTGGCGGTCTCTGCCTGCAGCAGGCGCAGCCTCTCCTCCAGCTTCTGGCTCTTCTCCGACTCAGCTACGACCAGCCGCTTCAACTCCTTGCTCTCCCCCTCTTTCTCCAGGACCTGGCGGTTCAGGATGGACACCTCCTCCTCCAAGCTGCTGATGAGGCTGTTTTTCCTCTCAGCCTCCTGCTGGCCCCGGGCCACCTGGGTCTTCCACTCGTCCTCAGCCTTGCCATGGTCTTGGGCCTTGGCGCGGAGGGCGGCCAGCTCCCTTTGGGCTGTGGCTAAGGTGTCCTGACTGCGCCCCAGCTCCTGGGCCTTCTCCTCTAACCGGCCCTGCAAAGCCTCCAGAGCACTGGCCTGCTCAGCGTGGGAGGCGCGCTCACACTGCAGGCTGCGCTCCAGGCCAGAGGCCCTCTCCTGGTGCTCCCGGCACTGCCGCTCCAGCTTGCTCACCTCTGCCCGCAGAGCCTCGAGCTCAGGGCCTTTCCGCTCGCTCCTCCCAGCAGACTCCGACTGTGCCCCTGACCCAGAAGGGTCTTCTCCACTGGCCGGCCCTAGAGACTGCTGGCGCTCCTCCTCCTTCTTGGCCAGCTGTTCCTTCAGGCGCTGCACAGTTTGCTGAAGCTCCCCCAGCTCTGTTCTCTGCGCTGCCTCCTGCCCACGAAGCTTGGCCAGCTCCTGGTCCTTCCCTTCCTTTTCCATCAGGGCGTGGGCCAGGGCTTCCTGCAGGGTCGCAAACTCCACACGCTGCTCATTGAGGGCATTCTGCAGCCGCATCTCCAGCTCTGCCTTGGCGGCCTTCTCCAGGGCAAGATCAGCTTGGGCCCGGCCCCGCTCCTGGGTCAGGCGTGCCACCTCCCTCTCCTGCTGCCCGCGTTCCTCCTGCTGCTGGCCCTGGCTCTCGATCAGCGCAGCCCGCAGCCTCTCCAGTTCACTGCCCATCTGCTCGGCCTCCCGCTCCATGGCCTGCAGCGCTGCCTGCGTGCTGCAGAACTGGCGTCCCTGCTGCTCTTCCGGCCACTCGGCCTCTCTGGCTCCGGCCCTCGGCAACTCCTTGCGCAGCTCCCGGGAGGCCGTTTCCTGCCGCTCTCCTGCCTTGCGCACCAAGGCCTCCAGGCGGGCCACCTCCTTGCCAGTGGCAGCCATCTTCTCCTGCAGAGCGGAGAGGTCGTCCGCAAGCCTCTGGGCCCTGACCTCCTTCTCCTGCACCTGCTGGAGCGCTCTGGCCAGGCTGGCATGAAGCTGAGCGACTTCACTCTGCTGCCGGCTGATCTGGAGCTCGCTGTGGGCCTCGATCCCCGCCACCTTCTCCTTGGCCTCCTGTAGTTCCTGGCGGGCCTTCTCGCATTCCTCCTTCAGGGTCATCAGCTGCTCCTGGAACACGGCACCGTACTGGGCCTCCTCTTGCTGGCTCTCCTCGTACCGCTCCCGCCAGGTGGCCACTTCCTTGGCAAGCTGTTCACACTCCCCCTCCGCCTCACGCTGGGAGGCTACGGCCTCTGCCAGCTCCCGCCGCAGGGCTGCCATCTCGGCTTGATGGGCCTCGCCCAGCTGCCTTAATCGGGCCTCCAGCCCCTTGCGCCCAGCCCTCTCTTCTTCTAGCTCCTTCCGTTCCAGCTTATGCTGTTCCACCAGACACCGGGTCTCCGCCTCCAGCTTGGAGATGTGATGCTGCTGCTCTTCCAGGGCATCCGAGGCCCTGCGCTTCTCCTCCTCCAGGCTGCCCTGGGTGATCTTCAAGGACTCCTCAAGAGCCCGGACCTGCTCCTGGAACTGGCCCTTCTCCTGGGCCACCCTTTCTCTCTCGGTTGCTTTTTGCTGCTCAGACCTCAGCTGGGCCTTTAGCTCTTCCACCTGGGCCTGGGCCTCACACTGTTCCAGGCGGGCTGCCTCAACACAGGCATGGAGTTCCTCCACCTTTTGGCTCAGCTCTGCCTTCTCCCGCTGGGCCTGAGTCACCGAGGCCTGGGCACTATCCCGGGCTTCATTAGCGGCCTGAAGTTGCTGTTGCAGGACCTCTAGCTTGGCAGTCTTCTCCTTCTCCAATGCTTCCAGCTGCTGGAGGGCCAAATCCCTCTCCTTTAAAGAAGCCTGCCGCTCCTCGGCGGCAGTGGCCAGTCGCTGGGCATGGTCTCGCCTGGCGGCCTCCTGCCCCTGAGCAGCTTCCTCCAACTGCTGCTCTTTTTGCTTCAGGCTGCTGCTCAGCTGCTCCACCTGCTGGCGAAGGCCCTGCGAGGCCTGTTCTTGCTGCTGGAGGGTCTGCACGAGCTGGGCCTGCTCCGTTTTGGCCTGCTGCTTCAGGCCGGCCAGTTCTTGATCCTGCTGCTGGAGAGCGGCATTGAGGGTGGTGAGCTCAGAAGTCAGTGTGGCCACTTGGGCAGACAGCCGGGCCCCCTGAGCCTGAGAGGCCTGCTCCAGCTCTTCCTTTGCCTGGCTGAGGTTGGACAGGGAGCCCTGCAGCTCGGCAATCAGGCCAGCCAGCTGCTGCTTTTCTTCTTCGAAGTGGCCCCGCTCGGCAAGCAGCGTGGCTTCCCGCTGGCCCTGCTCAGCCTCCAGCGCCTCCACCCTGGCTTGGAGCTGGGTGTTGTCTGCAGCAAGAGAGGCTGCCTCTTGCTTCAGGGTTTCCAGCTGGTGAAATAAAGAGACAAATGAGGATCAGCATGACTCCTCGATCACCACAGCGCCTGTGAGAACTAAGGAAAAGGAACCTGACGTACCAAACACAGGTCCACACCAGCCCAGGACACGGGTCCTCACCGCTGCCCCTGTGCGCTCCTACCTGCAAGACGTCCCCCAACACTTCGCCCTTCTCCCGGGCTGGGTTTTCCCGCAGCTGGGCCAGATGCTCTTCCAGCTGTGAAAGTTTTCCCCGAAGGATTTCATTCTTCTCTTCAAGGCATTTCTGAGAGTAAACAAGAGCCTCATGTGAACAGAGGTGGAACAGGCACTAGGTTACCAATAACATACGGAGCCCTAGCACCCTGTTATCAAGATCTCCTTTTGCCCTGACCTTGGGAAAAACTCAGAAACCATGCACCTGGGTTCATGATGGACCTGATTTTCTAGCCCTAATTTCAGGGTTGAATTAAGTCATGGGACCTGTTAATTTCTTCTTCCAGGCCACTGAGTTTACTTCAAATTTCCTTACTTAAAAAAAAATTTCCTTACTCTATACCCTTCCTCAGGCAAGTCTTGGCTCCCAGATTATCTAAACACTCACCAGCTTAAAAACATCCCCAGCCATGCCTGGGTGGCTCAGTCAGTTAAGGTCCAACTCTTGATTTCGGCTCAGATCGTGATCTCAGGGTTGTGAGATTAAGCCCCACATCAGGCTCCCTGAACTCTGAGATTCTCTCTCTCCCTCTCCCCCTCCCCCCCTGCTTGCTCATGCTCTCTCTAAAATAAATAAATCTTTAAAAAAATTTAAAAAAAAATCTTGGGGCGCCTGGGTGGCTCAGATGGTTGGGCGTCTGCCTTCGGCTCGGGTCATGATCCCAGGGTCCTGGGATCAAGCCCCGCATCGAGCTCCCTGCTCGGCAGGAAGCCTGCTTCTCCCTCTCCTACTCCCCCTGCTTGTGTTCCCTCTCTCGCCATGTCTCTGTCAAATAAATAAATAAAATCTCTAAAAAAAAAAATCCTTTCTTAAAAAATATATATAAATATATATAAACACATAATACACGCACACAGACACACATACATACATATATATATAATCTCCCCAGCCTGCCTGGGCATCAACAGCAGCAGCCATAGCACCTCCCACCCCTGTCTTCCAGCCCTATTCTCCCCTCCCCACTGTGCACTAAGCCAAGGCCAGGACTGTGCTGGGTCCTCTCTGAGTTCCTAATCCACCGGGCAGATATGGGAGGTAGCTATTACTAGCCTTCTTTTGCAGAGCAAGATCTGAAGCTCAGATGTTAAGTACCTTGCCCTAGGGCTACAGGGTTAATAAGTGGTAGAGTTGGGTTCTTAAAAATAGCAATAAAAATAATAGTGGGGGCACCCGGCCAGCTCAGTGGGTGGAGCGTGCAACTCTTGATCTCAGGGTTGTAAGCTCGAGCCCCACATTGGGTGTAGAGATTACTTTTAAAAAAAATATACGTATGTATGTATGTATTTATTTATTTATTTATTTGAGAAAGAGAGAGAGAGAGAGCACGAGCTGGAGGGGCAGAGGGAAGGGAGGGAAAATCTCAAGCAAACTCTGACTCTGTGCTGAGCAAGGAGCCCAAAGCAGGGCTCCATCTCACCACCCTAAGATCATGACCTGAGCTGAAACCAAGAGTTGGACACTTAACTGATTGCACCACCTAGGTATCCCTAAAAATAAAATCTTAAAAAAAATAATAGTAACGAATTCACTGAAAGCTTACTTTGCACTACACAATGTGTTAAGCACTTTGTATATAGTATCTGACAATGGGTGATGAGGCAGCTACTCATTATTTTTCCTGCTTTACAGAAAGCATGCTTAGAGAGAAAAGAGGTCAAGTAACTTGTCCAAGATCCCACACCTTGTAAACAGCAAAGACAGGATTCAAAGGTGTACTGGACTTAAGCCCACAATCTTTCCATTACAGCACACTATTAAACCTTGAAGAGGAGTCAGCTTACTTCCCAAAGGCCCCAAAGAATAGAGTGGTAAATGGAACTCAGCTGTTGGAACAGGTAGTCAAGACCGTGGCCCTGGCACCCCAAAGCAGAGGGGTTACCTTGTCCTGCACAGTCGTGCTGAGCTCCTTCTCGAGATGGGTCTGTTTCTCCACCCACTCTCGAGTGGCCTTGCTGTGCTCTTCTGTCAGGTCGTTGAGGGCACCCTGTAGCTGCTGCAGGTGACTGGCAAACTCCCGGAGCTGAGACAGACAAGTGCGAGTCCCCGTCACCCAAGATCAAAGCCAGTACCACCACTGCTGTGTGTTTCCCCAACTCCAGGGGCTGCAGGTGTCTGACTATCCGTCTGACCCGCCCCAAACCAATTACAACTAGTCACATCTTTAACTCAAGACTCAAAATTCAGGGCCACAACCCCATCCTGGCAGCAGCCAATTATGGGACAAGGAAAGGGCCAAAGTATGCAGGTCTCTGGAAAGACTGAAGCACAGGACAGGTGCCGGGACATTCTTCTCAACCCTGTCTTGGAGAATCCTCCAGACCAACTCAGCCCCAGCGGGCCTCCAGGTGGGAACAGACCCCTCCCCCCAACACTCACCTTAAAGGAAAGGTCCCCATTCTCCTCAGAAAGCTGGTTAATTTTGCGATCCATCTGGCTCTTCTCCGTCTTCAGGTCCTGGCACTGCTTCAGAGTTTCATGGAGACGCACAGTGAGGCTGTGAGGGAGGGAAGTGGTCAGAAAAGACAGTAGCACCTTTCCCCGCAACCCCACGGGTGCAGGGCGGGGTGGGGAGCTGGGAAGAGAGCAGGGAGAATCCTACCTCTCGTTCTTGCCACGGAGCTCCTCAAGCTCCCTGGGCTCCAGCGGGCTGGCCGCCTGCTTCTCGTTCAACAGAGCCAGGCGGTCAATGCGCTGCTGCATCACAGCTATCTGTGCGTCTGCCCCCGGGGAGGGGAGAGGGGAGGGAAAGGAGAGTCAGCACAGAACGACGGGAAGAGAGGAGGGGGGGGAGGCATCCATTCTAAGGAAAAGGAGGATATGGCAAGGGCAGAACCAGCTTCCAGGAGGTCAGCCTGACTGGCCCAAGGCTGAGCACTAAGCTCCTAGGCCAGCAGAACGGACAATAATGGAAGAGGGGGGCCGTTCCTCACACAAGCCCAGCACTTCCTGGGATGAAAATCCCAAATGCTGCTCATTCGCACATTATCTGCCAGCGTACTAGGTACCTACCCTTCTCAGTGAGGAGCCTGCGGTTCTCAGCCAGCTCCAGCTCCAGTTCATCCCTATTATTTCTCTCATCTGCAAGCTGCTTCTTCAGCCGTCTCATCTGGAATTGTGGGGTCTGCAGGATGTCGCCCATGGGGGAGGCTGGAGAACCTGAGAGAAAGCTGAAGAAGGAGATGGCCCAGATGCCACGGTCAGAGCCTGAAGCGTGAGGACTGAAGGGAAGAGCACCGGGCGGGGACGGGTGAGCACGGCTCTAGGGTTATGAGCACCAGCTGGGAGGCTCTGTTCACGGTGCCATCTCCCGCCTCATGACACGACCGTGAGCAAACAGTTCTTCCCCCTCCTCCAAGCCTTAACTTGTCAAAAAAAAAAAAAAAATCATCTTGCCTCTGCAGAGCTGCACTGAGAGAAGGGACTTTAGCAGTCTCCATGGGAGAAAGGAATTCCATAAACAGGGAACAGCCTCTGAGGAAGGCCTTCTGCCAAAAATGGATCCCAACCAATTCCCCTAATTAGTACTGGGGCAAGTGAGAACATCTACCAGGTGCTCCAAGCACTGTCTGCTGGTGAATAGTGTTAGCCTCTAGAATGAAGGGGTCTGAGGACCTGATGTTGAGGTCCCGTCCCAGGAGAGGAGGCACAGCACATACTTGTTCCCACTGGAAGAGGCGACCTTCTGTAGCTCTAGGAAGCGAACCTCCCTCCTGGCCTGGTGGCTGGGTGGGGACAGCTCTTCAGAGATGGTGCTGGAACAGGTAGAAGGGACAGGAGCTAGGGGAAAGAAGCAAACCACCATATAAAGGTTAGTAAGAATGTGAACAGATTTGCATCTTTACCCAATTTGAGAACTCGCCTTAGTGGAAGTGAAGCCACAGACACTTACATGTAACCTACAGAGGGAGGCCACTGGGCAGAACCTGAATCACAGTGTCTGGGTCATCCAGAGGTCAGTGGCACTAAGCCGAGTCAAGCAAGTGGCTTCTGTTTCCACAGGTCATCAAGTGCTCATGCTTTTCCCTGCATTCAACACTGCAGAGGCAGCTTGGGAGCTGCCCTGAGCACGATCTCCTCTTAGCCCAACAACTTCTCAGGTCAGAGCCACTGGCCTCCTTCCTGAACTCCTCCATTCTGAAATCTTGCACTGCCAACACAACCTCTTTCTCAAAACCTCTGCCTCCCCTGGTTCCCACGACCACGTTCACATAGCTATCCTACCCCTAAACACCCATTCTTGGTCTCCCTATCTGCCCTCCCTCCTACCCCCCCCCAAGCTCCCAGAGTTCTGATGGGGCCTCCCTGCTCTGCCCACAGTGGCCATCCACACACTGACTTGCGAACCCATAACCTGGCCAGAGCCCTCGCCTACACTCTAGACTCACATTTCCAACATCCCCATTTGAAGGGCTGAAGAGAAACTTGAATATGAGGAACATCAAATTCAGTGGCTGGAAGAGAACCTGCCTAGAGCCACATACTTAACCTATCCTCACTGGATAGCCTCTTCTTCAGAAGACATGCAGAGCTCTCAGTCTTTCTCCTGTACTTCCAGCAACACATTTGGTAGATGATGTACCTCTCTGTTCTAGCACTTATTCTTTATCCTACTTATTGATTTACGTATCTGCCTTCCCACCTAGAACATGAGCTTCATGTGGGGAAAAGCCTTTCTTTTAGGTGCCACTCCCAGCTTCTAAGCCTACAGGAGCAATTGCTTAAAAAATAAAAAACAGGGTGCCTGGGTGGCTCAGCCGGTTAAGCGTCTGCCTTCAGCTCAGATCTTGATCCAAGGGTCCTGGGATTGAGTGCCGCATCGGGCTCCCTGCTCCGCGGGGAGCCTGCTTCTCCCTCTTCCTGCTGCTCTGCCTACTTGTGCTCTCTATCTCTCTGTCAAATAAATAAATAAAATCTTAAAAAAAAAAAAAGTATGTGTGGAGTGATCAAGGACAACCTACCAGCAGACACGATCACTTATCTTGTCCTGCTCAGGCGCTGCCACGCAACAAGGAAGAGCTCCAAAGGAATTGGGATGATGGCAACATGGCCCAGAAATCAACCTATTTATTCCATTACACACACTTTTCCTGAGCGCAGACCCTGTGCCTGGTTTTGGGACTGAAACAAACCCCCACTGTATTTCTTAATAATTCAGGATCCTAGCAGTTCCCAGCTCAGACCAGAGGGAATCCTCAGGAGTAAGCCTTACTTACCTTTCTGTAAGAAGTTCTCTAGGTCCTCATTTAAGTTTAGCCCATCCTCATGGTCCAGCACAAATTTGAGAATGACTGCTAACTCAGCCTGGGCCACAGAGAGAGAAAAGGAGCATCACTGAAGTGTCAGACCTGAAGAGATGGAGGGCACCACACTGGCAGTGGCAGCCCCAGGAGCCTGCTGGAGCTCAGTCTTCCTCTCAAAGCCTAAAGCCCCACATTCCAGGTGAGAACATTCTAGCAGAGACATGTTGACCCTGCTTGCCCTCGCCTCCTCAGTTCCTCTAAAGATGCACCTGGGTTCAGACAGAGTTCCTATCTGACTTCACTCCTGACCACAGAGAAGAAAATGGGCAAAGAAAGTAGTGCAGTCAGAAGGCTTTTATATATAACTATGTTGCCCTCTTCCAAATGACCCTCACTGTTGTTCTTTGTCTAAGTGAGAACCGAGAACCCTCCAGGGCTCATTCAAAGCTTATCCACCAGCTCAGCTGTAAAATCTGCCCTTCACTGTCTGAATTCCAAAGTCACAGAGTTGATCTAATTTTTCTGGCCAACCCTGCCATAGTTTCTTATCCTTGTGAATTTCTATTTCTACCAGGTCTATGACCAGCCTGGAGCAGAGAAAAGGTTGAAAGAGGAGCCACCCATTCCTCCCATGCCACTACAGTCCCAACCTCAGAGAGGAGCCAGGAACTAAGTGAGTTTAAAATGGGATGATTCAACATTGTTACCACTATGCGAAAGGCCACAGCTCTCTGGACACTGCCCCCGCAGTCACCTACATCACCCCCTGTGGCATCCCAGCTCCTCCTGCTCTGGGAAATGAAGGACAGCTGCTCAGGCAGGAAGCAAAGCCAACATGTGGACCCACATGACAGGTAGGTCCTGGAAACCATGCCAATTCCCGCTAAAGTCAAGTGGAGGTGCCAACTCAGGCAGACCAGGCAGAGGAGGGGAGAGAAGGTAACCGCTTTGGGCTGGGCTGGTGTGGTGGGCAAAGACATTCTCTCTCACTAAGCCTTCCCACTAGAGGAAAAGAGCAGACAAATGGAGTGACAGCTTGTGTAACAAATATACACACTCACATGGGAACACATACATGAGGAGAGAACAATTTCTGCATATTATCCCATCCCAGGACAGTTATGACTACAGTTAAATATACGTACGTAAAAAAGTACTTGGAAGTATAGCCTTTAAAAGTTAACAGTTCTCTCTGGGGATGAGATTGCTGGAAACTGCTATTTCCTCCTTTTGCACTTTTCAGTATTTTCTGGACTTTCTATAATGAATGGCTAGGGAATTACTACAACATAATTTTTTAAAACAACGCTATATGCTATTTAAAGAAAAGCAACGGAGTGAGGTGAAGCAAAGACTAGGCCCACCAATCAGAGCGGAGGAGGCACAGAACTTACCTGAATCTTATATTCAAATTGTTCCCAGTCCCTGGGACTTTTGGAGCTCATGGTGGAGTGGTATAAGAGCAACATGGTCATCTAGAAGCCAAAGAAGAGATATAGTCACTGAGCGGGGCTGCCTCTCTTCTCAGTGCTCCCCTCTCTGGGCTGTTCTGGGGACTCTGAGCTATTCTGGAGGCTCTGCCGAAGCTCCTAGAATTCCGCCCTAGGTCCCTGCCCTTAACTGCACCCAGAAACACCTGATTGAGGACACCTGATTGTGCAAAAAGCCTGGTGCACACCTGAATTCCTGAACTCATGGAACCTAACTATGAAGCTTAAGCTACCCTCTACTGGCCAGCATCCAGAAACAGGAGAGGGAATGAAGGAGACTGAGCTAAAAAGACTATGACAGCTGGGTGAGGCCTAATTCCTGCCAGGTCTTCGAGGCCCACAGTAGTAAGCACCCACCACTTCCCCTGGGTTAAGAGAAGGCCCAGCAGGTCCCTCTGGTGCCACCCTCTAACCCCCACATCTGGTATTCCATTCATACCTTGGCCAATTCCAGCTCTGACCCTTCTATCACTTTCTGCACGGACACCAGGCATTCCGGAGAAGAGGGATGTTTTCGGTTTTCTGTAATGACGACAATGTAGAAAACAGGGTGAACTTCCTGGACACCATCCCTGAGATCATCAGAATACCTCAGAGTAGAAAAAAATCACTGTCTCTGGTGGGTCCAGGAGATGCAGGGCTCCTTAATCCTATGTCCTCTCTCCCCCAACATACACATTTCCATCTGAAGTTAGTTCTATCCTAGGTCAGTCCAAGGACTACAGGGAAAGTTCAAAAAAAAAAAAAAAAAAAGGCAGGCTAGGAATTCAGAGCAGCTCTGGGGCATGACCTTGCTTGCACTCACCCACCCAACTCATCAACTCCGGCTCAGCACTACAGAGAAGCAGCCCAGAGATTCCAGGTTACTCTAGAGTCTTATTCCAAGTAAGGTCACAGAGGAAGCCTGAAGCTGAGCCAAACTAGGAGGACTAGGGACACCTGGTTCTTATGCTGGAATGCCAATTATCAACCTCTGCTTTATCTAAATCTATTATCACCTTTCCCATAATTCTCTTGAGGGGGAGATGGCAGACAGCTCCCATGTCACAGATGAGGACTCCGTGGTCCATGACTGCACAAGGGAGGGGACTGACAAGCACTGTGCTAGCTTTTCATCTCTTCCTACTACCTATCAGCCTTAGGAGAAATTATCATTCTCTTCATTTTGCAGACAAGGAACCTATGGCCAGAAAGGTCACACAGGCTATGAGAAGGACCAAGACCTCAACCTAAATCTGCCTCTGCTCCACATCTATTGCCTAGGCAATTAATTCGAAGTTATCCAGGGGAAATGTTTCTCTCGCAAGGGAAAGAGGGTAACATGGATCCATCCCTCTCCTCCAACTCCCTGCAGTGGGTGGGGGACAAGAGTGGGTTTGGGGACTCATCACGAGTCCCCAAAACTGACCCTCTGGCTCTACCTGGATCTCAGAGACGGACTGTGGGACTGAAGGGACACTCTTCTTCCCTGACCGACATCAGCATCACCAGACCCAGGAAAACAGCTGTACTCATCCCTGTGGTACAGAGTCAGCGGTCTTGAGCCTTTGCTCCTCCAGACACTGAGCTGGGTCCCCTGGACTTCCAAAGTCCCACAAGTTGAGGAAGCAGCTCTTTCTTAGCTAGATAAAGAAAGGTGCTTACTTTGCAAAAAACTGCACACAAATTCCAGTCTCTCTGGCACCGGCTGCTGCAGGATTTGCTGCCCCTCGTCAGTGCCATGGCTAGAAAAAGAACAAATATCAGAACCAGAGTAGTTAGCAGTCCTTCCTTCCTTGCTACTCCATTACATTCCACCTTCCCATTCCTTCAGGCCTGATCTGCACTGCATCTGGGAGAGAAGCAGACCAGACGCTGGAGGCAGGGGAGAAGACACCAAAACACTACTTGGTCAGAAGGAACTGTGTGGTAGATGAGAAGTGGGAACTGGAGGTGTGCGGTCCTTCTGAAAAAGATGGCACTCTGCCACCCTGACCGTAACATGAAAAAGCTCCGTGGGAAGGGGCCGAGAGGGGAGGATGGCAGCACGGAAAAGGGGAAGCTAGGTTCAACAGTCTGGAATGGCTCCACTGGAAAACATCAGGAAGCCGGGGAAACGTGGCTAGAGTAAGACAGACAATGTAAAGGGAAAAACAGGCCCAAGATTGAAAGAACAGGAGGAAATTCCCAAGACTCTGAAGTGCCAGGGCAAAGTACAACAGACTGAAGGGTGAGATGGCTAAAGCCAAGGGACAACACTTTTTGTTTTTAAGATTTTATTTATGTATTAGAGAGAGAGAGAGCAGGAACAAGCGGCGGGGTTGGGGGAGGCAGAGAGAGAGAGAGAGAGAGAATCTCAAGCGGACTCCCTGCTGAGCACAGACGACCCTGAGACCATGACCTGAGCCAAAATCAAGAGTTGGACACTTAACCAACTGAGCCGCCCAGGCGCCCGGGGACAGCTCTGATCAGGGGCTGTCGCTGTGCTAGTCTGTTTAACTGCAGGGCAAGCCACAGGCTGAGAGAGCAAGGAGGGCAGGGAGGCAGCAGGGGGAGCTCTCACACAGCCCAGGCCCCTGGCCCGGGGTGCTCAGACTAACTGCAGTTTCAATTTCAGGGGTGAATAGCTCCACTTCCAGTCAGAAAGCGGACTTTTCTTCTTGGGCTACTACAGCTGGAGATACTGATTAAAGGGGCCTCTTGTTCCTCAGTCTCCAGGTTCTACTGAATCTACACGTTCCAGCCAACCTTCTGAAGGGCAGGGCAGGCCCTAGAACCAGAGAACTTGCACTGCCAGATATCCTGAAAAGCATCAGCAGCATCCAAGCCAAGACCATGAATGTACCTCCCTCCCTCTCTCATGGGATTACAAAGGTTTCTTCCAAGTGAATCCCCTATTTTCCGGATAGCTGGCTTGTGATTAGGGACTCCTACAGAGCCTTCAGGAGATGCTCATCTCCTCCCAGACGCCTAAGAGAGCCACCTTCCCTACCCACCCACAATCTGGAACACTGTGACTCCTTGACTCAGCACAGAGCAGCAATTTCCTTAAGTGTATTCCATTAGATAAAAATAGAAAGGGTTCTTGCGTTAAATGTTTGGGAAATGCTGGGTTAAACCAAACTGAACATTTTCTAAAGAAGAGAATATAACATGCATTATTTCCCAAACCTGTCTGACCACAAAACCTCTTTTTTCCTTACTAAGCCCCTGGGATAAGTTGCACGGAACACGCTTTAAAAATGCTGACCTGGAGCCATCCAACCAGTCCTTTAAAACTGAGTTCAAGGGGCGCCTGGGTGGCTCAGTCGTTAAGCGTCTGCCTTCGGCTCAGGTCATGAACCCAGGGTCCTGGGATCGAGCCCCGCATTGGGCTCCCTGCTCCGCGGGAAGCCTGCTTCTCCCTCTCCCACTCCCCCTACTTGTGTTCCCTCTCTCGCTGTGTCTCTGTCAAATAAATAAATAAGATCTTTAAAAAATAAACAAATAATAAAACCGAGTTCAAGTCTTTCTCTGGCAGGAAGCCACCCAGAACCACTGCCAGTCATGCCTCCTCACTCCTCAGGAATTCCTCCAGCACTGACTGATACAAGGGCATCATTTACAATTGACCACACCAACTGCGCGCCTGGAAGCTAGGGTATAGGAGGTGCTCAGTACATATGGGTTGACTGACAGATGAAGGAGGCTCTGTAATAGGAAGAGCAGAGGTCAACATCAGTAACACAAACGTCAGGGCTTTAGGTTTTCTGGCAAAATGGACTCCACTAAATTTTGCTATTCAGGCCTCACAGATATCAAAGAGATGGGACAGCCTTTTTGCTTCAGGCTATTCATACACAAAACAGAAAGGGAAATTTGCTAGAGAGGTGGATGCCAATGTATTTTCCCAGAGAGAAGGCTAAGTGGCCAAGGAACAAGCCCTGTTCAATTCCCACAGCTGCTATCTCCACCAGCCCGGCCATCCTCCACCGTCTTCCCCTGAGAACCAGCATCTGATTTAGGTTAGCAACCGTAGCAGCATCGCAATGAAAAAGCCAGAACACCTTCACCAAGAACATCTATTTTCCCAAAGTAAGGTGGTCTGCACTGTCCTGGATCAGAGATGGAGATTAGGGTTAACCTGAAATTTCAACAGCCGCTCCCGTAGAACGAACGAACACACACACACACACACACACTCACACACACACACACTCACACACTCACACACACTGTGTTGTCTTTCCCTCTCTCACCTTCCCTCCACCTCCCCTCCTCCTACTCTAAGGCTCAGGCAGTGCACCAGAAGACAACTTGGAAAATGTGCATCTTGAATTTGTGACCCTTCCTATGAAAATTTCCCACCAGGTTATAAACCTACATTAGCTAAACCAAGGACACACATCCTTACCCATGGACATATCTACTACTCTTGTCATTAAGCCAAGGAAATTTATCTCCTCAAAAGCAAAAGCTCCTTGATCTATGCTTTTTTTTGGAAAGCAAAGCAAGGTTTATTGAGCGATAGCAAAGTGATAGTACAAAGCTCCCAAGGAGGGAGGGGATCCGAGAGGGTTGCCCTTTTTTTTTTTCAGATTTTATTTTTTTAAGTAACCTCTACCCCCAGCGTAGAGCTCAAACTCCCAACCCCAAAATCAGTAGTCACATGCTCCAACTGAGCCAGCTAGGCGGTGCCCCACCTTGACCTATTCTTATGTCAAAAAAAAAAAAAGCATGCTGCACCCTATTGTATGTTACAACACAAGGGGTATCATACCTGGCTGCCCCTCTTTCAGTGATGTTAAAATTAAGTAGTAGGTTAGATATTGTCAGCGTAATGGTTTTACCAGCCACTGATGTGAACAGTCTAGATTTACTACTTTGTTAGGGTTTGAAAAATAATTATTTTCATTAGGAATTGCAAAATGCTGACTCATAAGTGGTGCACAATTCCACCTATGAAGTTTCCTTACAAAATACAAAACAAAAAACAGCAATAAAAAACCCCTTAAGTTAATCAAGCTTGGCTCTCATCACCAGTTTACAGGCAACAAGGGGGACAAGAAGAACAAGCTGAACAGCACTGGGATTATACAATTAATAAAATCCAGAACTTAGGAAATTCTATAAAATTGGAAGAAAAGAAAATGGGGTAAGGTATGGGGGTAAAAATGAGTAGGAAACAAGACTGGTGGGAGGAGAGGAGCCCCTGATGAAAGCTCTTCAATACCAAGGCTGAAGATTTTCGATTTCAACCTCCTGGCGACGAAGAGTCACTGAGGTCCAGCAGCTGTGGGGCGTCACAGTGTGAGCAGGACGGCAGGAAGGAATGCCCTGGAATATGCACAGACTAGAGACCGAGGTCATGAGGACCTGGTATCCAGCATGAGGCAGAGGCAGGGATGTGAGAAGTCTTCAAAGGACAAACTGAGAGGATGGTGACTGAGTAGAATCACTGCCAAGGAGAGGGAGGAATTCAAGATGCTGCTGAAAGGTCCTGCCTGGGTAACTGGGAGACAAAATGGTACACTCTATATACCAAAATAAGAAAACGGTAACTTCTTTTCACTAAGGCAGGTGCTGGTTAGAGCCACAGGGACCTTCAAAACATAAGACATCCCAGCACCAACATACATTTCAAAAATTACATTCAGAAGATTAAAAACAAAAACCACTCTGTTCCAGGCTACTCAGCCCCACTAGACTTTGCTGAAGAAGAGTATCAACTACATTTTTGTTCCTTTACTTACTCAACAAACATTAACCAATGCAGTGTGTTAAGCCAGGTGCAGAGGACCCCACAGGGAATCAGTTCTACCTTCTTTCCCTATGAACGGGTGGCCAGGCTGCTTCACACAGATGCCGATTCCCTGGCACTGGTTCCTACCTGCTGTGTGTGCAACAGAAACACCCTCAACACCTCAGTCTGTCCCTGACCTAGGGGCTCAGAATCAACTGTGCTTTCCTTTAAAAAGGGAGGGTCCTCTCCACTGTCTCCGCAATCCTTTATATTATGGCTGACTTCTACTTTTGCCTGCAGCACGAAGAAGTGAAAAGGTCAGTTTTGCCCTCCATAATTCCTGAAAGTTGATGAGAGAGGAAAAAGGATGAACTATATGAGCCTAGAATAATAACTGCAGGTTATAGCTTGACCCATCTTTGCTTGGTTCCAGAGTGGTAAGATATAAGGCAGAAGCCCCACTCCACTGATTTCCCAGGTAACTGTGATGTTCAAAGGAACCGTGCTACAGACAGACATAAAACAAAGCTCACTAGGGGCGCCTGGGTGGCTCAGTTGGTTAAGTGACTGCCTTCGGCTCAGGTCATGATCCTGGAGTCCCGGGACTGAGTCCCACATCGGGCTCCCTGCTTAGCAGGGAGTCTGCTTCTCCCTCTGACCCTCCCCTCTCTTGTGCTCTCTCTCATGCTCTCTCTCTCAAATAAATAAAATCTTTAAAAAAAAAAAAAAAAATCAAAACAAAACAATGCTCACTAGAATCCTGGCTACATGACAACAAGCAGTTTATCAAATGCTAATCAATCTCACAAAGCAAGTTAATGAGGCAGATGAAAACCCCAGAAATGCTGTAATGATTTAGAAAGGAGCATATGTGTGCTGTGCTAACAGGTTAGAGATAAGATTTCTAGGTGCTGCTTATTTCCCTCAAGTACAAGAGCTTCCCCTTTCTTCTTCCTGACCCTACAAGTTGCCAGGAGGGCCTGTGAGAAAAGGACAAGCCCCAAGAAGAGGGTAGGGAAGACTTGTTGAGACAAGAGGGCAGCGAGCTCCAGAGTAGGCTCTTGGAACACTGTGACAGCAATGAGACTTGCAGGCTCTTCCAGGCAAGCGTGAGGAAGCCTTAGGGTGGGGACAAGAGCGAAACCTCTCCCACAGACAGACTAGACTCAGTGACCGGAACAGGAGGCTGGTGTGTCCTTGCCTCTGGCTCCACGCTGGCAGTGGAGCTGCCCATGCCTTCTGCTCACAGCCGTCAGCAAGGAAAGGGAGCAAATGCCGTCCCCAGCCCAGCACACCCAACACACAGCTTCACCTGAGAGGCTGGCGAGGGGTGTGGCGCATACTCACATGCTGTCAATGATCTTGATGAAGACGCTGCAGTCCTGGAGCTGCAGCATGGCCTCCACAGGGCTGGCCACATGCAGACTGTTCACCTGCAAAACACAGGGAGGAGCCTGCTCAAACAGATGAAGTGACAGAAGCTCTGCAGCTTGCTCCTCACTCCAGAGGCAGACAACCCACCGGCTAGCTGGGAGTGCCCACAGCTGTAGGCCTCAGGCCTTCAGGAGCATTCACTTCAGCCAAGGAGAGCTGCTGTCCCCACTCGTCCAGTGACAGCCACCTGAATGCTGCCGTCAGAGTCTTTCCTCTGGCTTCAACTAAATGAGAGCTTAAATTCTAGGACGTTCCAGCACTAGGGATACACTTTAACTATAACTCGGCATAAAATGTTTTTTTTTTTTAAGATTTTATTTATTTACTTGACAGAGAGAGAGAGAGAGAGTGCGCGAGCGAGTGAGCACAAGCAGGTGAGAGGGAGAAGCAGGCTCCCCACTGAACAGGGAGCAGGATGCGGGGCCCAATCCCAGGAACCCTGGGATCGTGACCTGAGCCGAAGGCAGTCGCTTAACCAACTGAGCCACCCAGGCACCCCATAAAATGGTTTTCTGGAAGGATACACGAGAAACTGTACCACTACTGCCTCTAGGGACAGGAACTTGATGGCTGGAAGTCAGATGTGGGAAAAAGAAAGGCTTTTTATATTATTGCCCTTTGTGTCTCTTGTATGTTTACACTGTAACCCTCTGTAGCTCAAATTATCACACTACAACCCTTTCTATCTCAAGAATTTTGAACTATCTATTCAAAACTTACATTAAATACTACATATGCTTTATATACTCCCACACGGATATAAAATCTTGTTATTAATGCATTTTAAAAATTCTTTCCAGACATAAAACTTTGGCTGTCACAGGGAGAAATGATGAGGCAATAAGATAATAAGAAAAAAATGAGGAAGGAAAAGAAGAGCTGGGAACCCTAGGGAAAAACTTGTCAATTCCAATTTAATCGCCTGCTTTTCTTTGTCTTCAGGCTGCCATCCCTCTAACTCAGTCTTTACAACTAGGAAATTCACCAGCAGTCACCTGTAAATGAGTCAGGTACACAGGTTATTCAACAAGCATATACGGTCAACTTCTACAGAAAAACCTCACGAATTCCAAAACCACCAAGTTCAGAAGAAGCCTGGGCTGAACTTCACCTTTGTTACTTCCACAGGAAAAAAAAGGGGTTGCTAAATCAATCAATCCTATGTGCAAGGCTGAGGAAGGAGGGAACTCAAGCTGCTTGACAAGGTATTTGTAAGAACTTCAGCACAGTGGTTACGTGCAATGAGTAGATTCTACTGTTTATAAATGCATTCTTTAAAAGGTACTGGACTATGGGGCACCTGGCTGGCTCAGTCGGAAGCACATGCATCTCTTGATCTCAGGGTTGTGAGTTCGAGCCCCACGCTGCGGGGGGAGGGCCTTTTCTTTTTTAGTAATCCAAAAAAAGAAATAAGGGATGCCCGGGTGGCTCAGTTGGTTAAGCGACTGCCTTCAGCTCAGGTCATAATCCCAGAGTCCTGGGATCGAGTCCCGCATCGGGCTCCTTGCTCAGCAGGGAGTCTGCTTCTCCCTCTGACCCTCCCCCCTCTCATGTGTGCGCTCTCTCTCAAATAAATAAATAAATAAATAAATAAAAAAGAAATAAAACATTACTAAAAAAAAATAAAAATATGCATAGATAGTACTGGGCTGGGAGCTCCCAGATTAAGATTTTGAATCTAACTCCTCCACTAACTTGCCAGGTACCTTTGTTATCAACTTATTTCTCTCTGTGCCTACTTTCTCACTTGCCAAATGGATGGAATCCCTACAATGTTTACTTCAGAGGACCAGTGTGGGTTCAAATGGGATTATGATTGCAAGAACACATTACAAAATAAAAGTGCTAAATGCAAAGCGCTATTATGGTTAATAAAATAAAAATAATGAAGCAGATGCAGCAAAACTACTTAGTAGTTTAATTAGCTGACTGCACTAGAGAATCAAGAGTATTAAAAAAAATGACTCAGCCACAGATACTATTTTTTCAGTTAAATACTTATATATATATATATATATATATAAAGATTTTATTTATTTATTTGAGTGAGAGCAGGAGCAGGGGGAGGAGCAGAGGGAGAGGGACAAACCGACTCCCTGCTGGGTGGGGAGCCCCACTCGGGACTCGATCCCAGGACCCTGAGATCATGACCTGAGCTGAAGTGAGAGGCTTAACTGACTGAGTTACCCAGGTGCTCCTACATACTTTTATATTATAAACAACTTCTAGGGGCGCCTGGGTGGCTCAGTCGTTAGGCGTCTGCCTTCGGCTCAGGTCATCGTCCCAGGGTTCTGGGATCAAGCCCCGCATCGGGCTCACTGCTCAGTGGGAAGATCAACTTAAAGATCAACTTAAAACAGTGTGGCTAAAGGATCCCCCAATATTCAGTTAATCCACTGAACTGGAGACAAAGCTCACAGTCCCCCAAACCCAACCAGGCCCCTCTTAGGGATGAGGGGAGGAAAAGGAAGAGACAATGTTTCTAACATAGATCTAAAACACTGAAATTTAATATAAATATAAAATATGTAAAACATAATTATAAAAATACCCATTTAAAACTATACAACTAAAATTCACATTTATTTCAGAAACTGAACACAAAGAATGCACATTTTGTATATTAAACACATTTCCTGTCTAGAGATCTAACAGTAATTAAGACAGTGTCTTTTTTTTTTTACGATTTTATTTATTTTTTTGACAGAGAGAGAGCATGCACAAGCAGGGAGAGTGGCAGGGAGAGGGAAAAGCAGGCTCCCCACTGAGCAAGGAGCCCCACGCGGGACTTGGGACTCAATCCCAGGACTCTGGGATCATGACCTGAGCCAAAAATAGATGCTTAACTGACAGCCACCCAGGTGCCCCAAACACAGTGTCTTATTAAATCCACCCTACTTAGAAATTAAACATTTGGGGTGCCTGGGTGGCTCAGTTGTTAAGTGTCTGCCTTCGGCTCAGATCATGATCCCAGAGTCCTGGGATCGAGCCCCACATCGGGCTCCCTGCTCAGCAGGAAGCCTGCTTCTCCCTCTCCCACTCCCCCTGCTTGTGTTCCCTCCTCTCTCACTGTTTCTGTCATATAAATAAAATCTTTAAAAAAAAGGAAGAAAAAAGAAATTAAACATTCATTTCCTTTAAAATATTCTATAATTTTTTTTTAAGCTGGCTTTTTCATTGGCCCTAATTGATCAGTAGTCAGGTGACTACTAAAATACCCTGTACCACATAACATGCCCCAGCAATACTTTAAGTATCAAGAATTATTATTTATTCAGAAACAGTGCTAGATGTTTTCTACACACATTATGTCCTCATCCTCATCATAACACCATGAGGTATTTTTATTGTTTCCATTTTAAAAATAAGGCGCTGAGGGGCGCTCAGTCGGTTAGGCATCTGCCTTCAGCTCAGGTCATGATCCCAGGGTCCTGGGATCGAGCCCCGCATCGGGCTCCCTGCTCGGTGGAAAGCCTGCTTCTCCCTCTCCCTCTGTCTGCCGCTCTGCCTACTTGTGCTCTCTATCTCTGTTAAATAAATAAATAAAAATCTAAAAAAAAAAAAAAAAAAGGAATTCTTTAAAAATAAATAAATAAATAAAAATAAAAATAAGGCGCTGAGAGGCTAAGTAACTTGCCCTGGGTCACACACCCCAGCCACAGCAGTGATTCTAAGTCAGGCTGTCTGACTCCATCAGGTCTGTCATCACTACACTCTGTGTCCTCTTCTGCTTCCCTGCAGCTTTATGTTCCCAATGCTTGGTATTACTCCTTCATTTGCCATTGTTCATCTTGGACAGAAGATATATGAAAAGACCTAGCACAAAGATTTAAGTAATCAAGAAGGCAACAGGAGGACAATGGAAGCAGACAGAAACATGGTAAAGAAAGCGAGGAGAACCTTGCCCTATGATAAAAAGCCTTTCAAGACCAGTCCCTGAATGTCAGTGAAGCTCAGGATAAACCCTTCTAGTCAGGAAAATGCACGGGAAGCAAATGAAGATGGGTCTCCATGCCACCCTGCAGCCAACTAGGGTTTCCATGACCAAAAGTAAATACAGACCTCTCCTAAGAGGTATATAGAAGCTTAGAAGGGAGTTTTCTTCTAAGCTACACGAGTGGTGTCATGGATCACTGTCAGGAGCAACATCGCCAGAAATTGTAAAAGTTAACAACTAAGGGGAAAGGCAAGGGAAAACTGTTATTTCCTTCATCTGGAGATGAGAAGACTTCACATAGCCGTGGCTCCTAAAAAACTCCTCTTCCGCCCCTGCAAACCTCCTGGAGAATCTCAGACCAAAAAGAGGAACACTACTCACCCAAGAGAGGAGTGCAGCTGCCCGGGTGGCATGGAGCGTCATCTTGGTGACACCAAATAGTCACCCCAATGCTCCTGGAAACCAAGAGAAGAAGAGCAGTTAATTATATCAGATATCCATGATGAAGGACAAGAAGGGAAGTGGTTCAATATACTGGCTCTGAATACTTAAATCTCTCTTCCCTCAGCATTTAACCCAACAAGGCACATGGGAATTTTTAGAAAGCTCAAAGTACACATTAAAATTACTATAAAACTTATCATAACAGGGGCACCTGGGTGGCTCAGTTGGTTAAGCGACTGCCTTCGGCTCAGGTCATGATCCTGGAGTCCCGGGATCGAGTCCCGCATCGGGCTCCCTGCTCAACAGGGAGTCTGCTTCTCCCTCTGACCCTCCCCTCTCTCATGTTCTCTCTCTCTCTCTCAAATAAATAAAATCTTTAAAAAAAAAAACAACTTATCATAACAGTAAAGAGTCCTGCATTTAATTCAATGTCCACAAACTCTACACACAATCTTTCTGTTCCACAGAAAATGTAACACTCAAGGCTGTCCTCCAACGCTGTTCTTTGGGACATGGTGCCCTTAAAACATGGAACAAACATGGTTTCTCAGCCAGAGGTGTGTCTGAATGGTGATTCCATATGACCTTGGACAAGTAGCTTAACTTCTTTTAGTCTCAGTTTCCTCATCCGCAAAATGGGATTTGCAAACACCTCTCTGGGTTACTGTGAGGCTTCAAGACAAAGCGGGTAACACAAATAGCCTGTGTTAACATAGTGTTAACAGCGCCTGGCACATGGTAGGTATACGCTAAATGATCACTTATCTTAAGCAGAAAGATTGATTTCTGGCTCCTTCTGTAGGTGCCCAAATTCTACCTAACAATAACCAAGTTCTTGAGGGAAACCTCTCCAAATTCTGGATTTTTGTATCTCCCACAGAAATGTCAAAGATACAGTTCAAATGAGGGACTGGATGATGCCAGATTCAATTCTGGCAGAGATCTCATGAGCCATTTAATGAAAGATTAGGTACCTATCCTGGTATTCCTACTCCCAATTTCCCTTCCCACTGGGAATCGGCCATCTGCCTGCCAACCTGCCCAAGAAACCACAGACCTGGTAACTAAATATTCCTCAACATCTCCCAGCAGCCCCCACAATTCCTATAAATCATGGGAGCAATCAGCCCCACCTCCCCCTCCTGTCACAGGTACTCAGTCTGTCACTATTCCATGAAGAACATGAGTGGTTAAGTCACATCACCTGTATCTCTCCCTGTATATTAGCATCCCCAACGTGTGGGACCTATGGACCCAACATTTGTTAAGCACTTTTTTTTTTTTAAAGATTTTATTTACTTGAGAAAGAGAGCATGTGCACGAGCAGAGGGAGAGAGAGAAGCAGGCTCCCCCAACTTGGGGCTTGATCCCAGGACCCCAAGATCACAATCTGAACCGAAGTCAGACACAATGAACTGAGCCACCTAGGTGCCCCATATTTGCTAAGCACCTTCTGTACACAATGTGTTGGGGATAAGAAAGACACCATTCTTGTCCGTAAGGTACTTACTGTCTAGCAGGGGAAAGATATACATAAATCTGATGATAATCCACTCCCCATCATTCTTAGTCCTTCCTATGTAACTGTACTGTGTTTACCAACCAAGCAAAAAAGTCCATACATATGTTCCTCCTGTGCTGGAAGCTACATGGGAAATGGGACCCACTGACATGGTGACTGCCTCTGAGGAGCTTACAGCAAGATGAGGACTGAAATTAAACATACATGAAGCTTTAAATAATGGAAAATAATTAAATGCTAAATATAACTAAATGCTAATTATAATTAAGTGCTTCCTGACCCCACAAAACCCAACAAGATTCCACCTGTCATACCAACGTCACAGTCTTGGAAATGAGCCAGTTCACCTGGGCTTTGGCAAGAGCAAGAGAAGTGGTTAAGGGAGCTCTCAGGAGGGCAGAGAAGCTAAAGGGCCTACGTGTTCCTCAGTCTTGGATGATTTTCACCCAGCATGGCCTACCCATCGGCACCAAATGCTTAGCTCCCTGGGGCCAGGCAAGGATACAGACAGATGATCTCAACTACTGCACTGCAAAAAGACTTTTCTGGTTGGTTGGCAAGCCTAAAGTTAGAGGGACCATGCCTGGCCCTTGTGGTGAAGGCAGCAATAGTGAAATGCTCTACTGGGGTATCTTAAAAAAAAAAAAAAAAAAGTCTGTATGTTAATTGAATTTAAATACATAAAAATTTTAAAATAAAAAAAAAAGTCTGTGCTAGTCAGCAACAAGGGAAATGAGGCCCAGATCACCTCTCCCTCATCCCCACTGTTGCCTCTAGACTTGCTATCCTTTTGAAGAGGTCCAAAATTTCAGTCAGAAATTTTATTTATTTGTAACCGGAGGTAGATCTTGCCCCCTCTGAGAGATTCCACAGCTGTGTTGCTAAAAATGACCTGAGGTTTAACCAACCTCTTCCCTTCATCTCAGAGGCAAAACATACAATCCTTATGTCCTCCCCAGGGGAAGCCTATCTAAAACTAGTTCCACTGCTCAGGAAAACCGGTGTCAAGGCCAAATGCCTTCTTCTATGCTCCCCAGACACAGAAACAGGAGGAATCCAATAATCAACATGAGGAACTCCAGAATGACCTTGTCAGTTCAAAGCCCATAAAGAAGCATTTTCCCAGACACAGGACACTGGAGTGGGACCTGCTAGGACAGCCAGCCATTCACTTCTCCGTGTAATGAATGATTGAAGCCAGTGGCACAGCTAGTCCTTGGACTGAGACTACAGCTTTAAGAAGGCCTTGGCTTGAAACCCAAGGGCTCCCAGCCAAAGCACCATCCTCCCCACCCTCCCCCTGAAATCTGAGGCAAGCCCCACCCAGAAGACTGGGTGATGGTCATGGCGATGGAAAAACAGATCCCCACGATTGTAACTCAGAACTACATTTCACAGAAGGATCTGCTGAGACCCACCCCAACTTGATCAGGTACCACCCACCCACATCCCCCAATCAATCAACAAACAAACAAAACCCAGGAATGCAAGCTTTCTCAAGGCACCTTCAGAGGTTCTACCGGCTGTTTCTTTGAAAAGAAGTGCCCCCAGAATCCCAAACAGAGGCTTCACAGAGCTGATAAGGTGGCTTCTCTTCCCAAAGCTCAAGAAGGAACCAAGACACACACAGAAGCAGCTGCTTTTATAAACTAAAGGCCTTGCATCCTCTTTACATTTTCAAAACTGATATAATGTAAATTCCTACATCAGGACGAATTTCCACATTTACAGTAACCCCTCTTATGTTTCTAGAGAAGATATATCAGGACAAGGAAAATGACACTCAAGAGACGCACAGCCACCTGGCCTGCACCCTCTCTGGGTCTTAAAGAGTTAAAACCTGGAGATGGTTTCCTACCAGGGCTGAAGCTAATGCAAACCACCTGCTTAGATGCAAGGAACAGGACCAAAGGGTCGGATTGCTAAGCTCTGGGGTCTGTTCTAGAAGTTTCAGTTCTAAGGTTAACCAAGTGATAGGTCAAGGGCCAGAAGGTCTGAGCTGTGGCAGCGCTGCTCTCCTTACCCCAGCCCCTAGCCTGGGTGCCAGCTCCTTGTGAGACCATCTCTTAGGCACTTACTGCCTGCCTGAAACCAGCCCTTCCTCAAGATAACACCAAAGTCACCTTTGGTCCCAGAAAGCAACAAAATTGTACTGCTCACTCACGAGCCCCCTGCCTCCACTGAACCATCCTTCTCTTAGGTGATAGCTCCCACTCTCAGAATTTCTGGGCCCAAAGCCCACACAAACTCCCACCTCACAGCATCCTTCCCCAAGCCCCACCCCCTCTCTACCCCATGGTTCCAAAGGCTCAGACCTCAGAAGGGAAATGTCTGTCCTAGCTATAAGACCATGTTCAATAGCAAGGTTTACCACTACTTACCCTGACAGACTGCCTGCCTGTAGCCATAAGAATTCCATGCTCTGTACACCTAAAAGAGATACTCCCACCATCTAAGCGAACCCCACATCCAAAGGGTAAACACCCTGATCTTGAGAGTGTTCCTCCTCCTCTGACTGTGGGAGGGATAGGTCAGGAGGCACTGGCAAACAAGCACCCAGACCTCACCTGGTAGGTTACCTCAGAGGGGCCCAGCAAAGGCCAAGCTATGTCGCCATAGGCTAACTCATCATAAAGAACAAAGTAGGAAATATCTTGCTGGTGCATCTCTAGGCTTGGAGGAGGTAAAAGGCCCAAGGACCAGCAGCTCCAAGAGAAGCCAAGGAGGAAAAAATATAATCCTTCTCAACTCCTGGGGAGTCCTGGATAGGCTGTCTCATCTAAGTCCAAAGGGTTTCTCTGCACTCCTGAAGTCAGGGCAAACCAGCTTGCTGGATGTATTCCCTGGGCCCCCTAAAGGGACTTAGTCTGGACTCAGGCCCCCCACTCTTCACACAGACCAACCCTTCTGTGTAGCCTAGAATTTCGCCCAGAGCCCTGGTGAGGAACAAGAGAAGGGCTTCAAGGGAAACCAAGATTTCTCTGGTTTCTTCAAAAGTGGCTTACTGGTATCTGCCTTCCCCCCACCCCATGCTCTGCAGGGTCCAGATTAGAAAGATGTGGGCAAAAGGGTTGCCTCATGAAGTAGACCTGGGGCCTACAGCCATATACTGCACATACACACCCAAGCACACTCCAGCAGTTCATCAGCACCTGACCCCACTACTATATTCACACACCCTGGTCGCTACCAGCTGACAAAATGAGCCCTTTTCGCTCCCCACCACTGCGTACACACCCAGGCCTCACTCAGGAATGGAGAAGCTCTCTTGAGCTGTCTCTACAGCTCAATGTGCAGGCGCACGCTTTCGCCCCTCTGAACAAAAACACGCTGACATCTAGGCGAGGGGGAAAGAAAGCAACCCTTTGCTCTCAAAGGCGCCAACTCCCGGATGTTGGCAAGCTCTGCTCCCAGCGCCTGTTTCTGAGTGTTTACTTGCGCTCCCTCTCCTCTCCCTCCCCTTTAAGGATGGCGCAGGAAAGGAGGGGGGGGAGACTCCACCGCACCCCCTCGTCCATGTTTGAACAAAAACCCAGAGAAAGAGGGAGGGAGAAAAAGTCTCAGTGCAGGGGGGGCCTTACCAGACTCCTAAAGCCAAACGTATCTACAGGTTTTAATCCGCCATTAGCATTTAAATCTTGAAAGGAGAGGAGAAAGGGGGGGCTAGTGGAAAGTAACCCCACACACAAAAGAAAAGTTGTTGGTTTTCTTCTCAGTCAGCCTGGCAGGAGCGATCTTCCTGGCTGACAGCCAGAAGTACGTCACAGCCAGGAGTCTGCTTTCTTTAAAGGCACAGCAAGCTTCCGCGATCTGGGAGCGCGGCGAAAGCGGGGAACTTTCGGCAAGGGGGGGAGGGGCGGCAGTCGGGGGCAAGGAGGGAGGGGCGCCCTGGAGAGGAGGGGCCGGGAAGGCTAGGCCCACGAACAAGAGAATAGGACGCGGGGGGGGGGGGGGGGCGCGAGAGCCAGCAGACAAAAAATCCTGAACCGCAACAGTGGCGAGAGCCGAGGCAAACTGTGGCATAAATACACAAAACACATCTCACAGTGGCCTGCCTGACAAACCTGGTATCACCCGGACACTCCCCCTTCGCTCTCTTAACACAGCAGTGACAGCCTGTCCATCTGTCTGGCCAGCAACGGACTGCCCTGATGATTAGATCAGCCCCTGCCTGGCGGCGCGCGGGGCAGAGAGGAAGAGCCGGGAACAGAGGCTTTGGAGGGTGAGCAGGACACAGGCCCTTTCACGCGGGGCAGCTTCCTGCCGGCTCCAGGGCGGGGTGGCTGTGTCTTTAAGCACACACACGCCGCTCACACACAAAGCGCCGGCCTCCTTTCGCGGGCGCCGCCTGCCCTGGGACAAGGCCACCCCCCCAAGCCCATTCCCTGAGGGAATCTCTCCAGCCCGTACCTTCTGCGTGGCAAGGCCAGGACGCCGCGCTGGGCCCGCTCCTCCCCCTCGGCCACCCAAACAAGCAGCCCAAGCAGACTGTGCCCTTGGAGCGCAGGCCTGCGCTGTCCTGTCCGGGTGGCTGCGCGCTATTGTCGGCTGTGGAATGGCCGCCAAAATCCCAGCTGTGCTGCCAGAACCTAATCCCCTGTTCCGCTGAGCATTTGTGGGGAGGGGCCGAGGGGCCAAGGCACGGGACCTAGTACGGCAGGCAGGCACTGGCTGGAGCCCCTGCACAGGCACAGGCACTGGGACCCATGGGCAGAGCCTACAGGCTCTGCCTCTCCCCCATAGCCCAAAAGAAAAGATGTCGGACTCTGAGCAAACAAAACCACAGCGTTTCCACCCACTGAACAGTGACTCTCACAACGACTGGGAGAGAAACCCACCAGTCATCAGGACCGCCCCCCCCCCCGCCTTGTCTAGCTTTTACTTAGACCACCAATATTTATTAAGCACCTACTATGTGCAAGGCACTGCTATAGGATATTGAAGGGAGTATACAAAGATGAATTAAACCCAGCCTCTACACTTAGCTAGGTTATAATTACACAGGAGATAAGAAATGTGCCTTGAAAATTATATTTCAAACAGTATGTGATAACTCCCACAAAAGGATATAAAAATTCCAACTAGTTGAGAGTAGGTAAAAAGACTAAGAAAATGTCGGGAGAAAAAAAAAAGACTAAGAAAATAAAGTGATACTTGAATTTGGATCTTAAAACATGTAGGTAAAATTTCCCCAGACAGAAATAGAAGAGTGGGGAAGAAGGGAAAGCAGAGAAGACTGTGGAAGTAGTCTGGAACAGAACTTTAAGTTGTGAGATGGGGTCGGAGTTGGTGAATCTTGAACTTGAAACCAAGAAATCAAATAAAGATCTGAATGTTTATTTTGTTGTTTGTTTATTCTGGTATATAAAAGAAGGAGACTAACAGCAGGGAGGCAGGTCAGAAGGCTGCCACAACCAAAGGCAGCTAATGAGGACACGAAAGGGGAAAATGAGCGAGAATGGAAAGATGAGGAATGAGACATGATGAAGACAAGGGAATGGCTGGAAGTAGGAGAAATTGTAAAGGAGAGGAAAATGTGGGGGATGGCTGGGCAGACAGAAAGGCCATATATAGAAGTGGGAAGATGAGACAGATCTCTCTTATTAGAATAAGAGCGAAAACAAGGTATAATAAACAGCAGCTATTGCTTACTGAGAGCATACTATGTGCCACACACACCCTGTTCTGCTGACCTAATGTGTATTAACTCATTAATCTGAAAAACTCCCTTGGTGAAGCAGGTACTATTACCACTCAACTCTACAGAGGACGAAACTGAGCCACAGAGATGAAATAATTTGCCCAAGATCACACAGCTAGTGAAGGGCACAACGCTATACCACTTGCCGTGTGACCCTGGCAGGTAACCTCCGGGCCTCAGTATCCCTATTTGTAAAACAAAAATAAAGATATCTATTTTACAAGGTTATAATGAGGCTTAATCCCATAACACCTATAAGGTGCCCAACACACTGACTAGCACATAAGGCACATGGTGGTGCTTAACAAAGGTTAATTCCTATTCTGGGCATTCTGGCACCTATTCACCAAGGTGTCCAAGCAGAAGCTGGCTGTTTGTCAAGGAAGCTAGTGGGGGTGCTCCTTCCTGGAGTGGGAGCTTGGATCCTCAGGATGCTTGCCTTCCTTCCATCAGGCTGCCTCTCTGAATTTTACTTTAAGGTCCAGCTCAAGTTTCAACTCCTCAAATATTCCTTAACAGGTATCAGTGGTTATCTAAGGGAGGAGTTAGACTGTGGGGGAGTTTCCACATGTTTCTTTTATATTTGAATTTATTCTAAATAAACATGTATTACATTGGTAATCAGAAAAATGTGTCTACATTCTGCATGCCTTAACTATATAAGCATGGAAGTCTTGTCCTCACATCTAGAATGTAAATGTCAAGGGCATAACCAGTTCCATCTCTCTCTATGATCCCCCACAGTATCTAGCACACTAGGGCTCCTTGAATCTGTTCCATTGAAATACATCTGGATGGCAGGTTTCCAAATTTAACCCTCTGGGCACCAGAGAATGACTGGAGTTAGTGGTGGGAGTCAGACCAAGGCCCATTGCTACAGAGACCCCCGTCACCCGGCTTCTTCTCCCAGGCCCTTAGCTTTCCCACAGTATCACTTGCAGTCTGTGGTTAGCAACTGCTATTCGTAGAAAGGAAAGTTCTTTATTCAAAGAAGGACCAGGAAAGCCAAGCCAAAGCAAAAACCAAAGCTTTTATAGAAAAGCAAAGTGGCAAAAAAAAAAAAAGAAAGAAAGAAAAGCAAAGTGGCAAACATAATTTAATGACTGGCACAATCAACACTCCAGGAAATGTATGAGATGAAAATAGAAGGCAGGCCTGCTAAAACTGTCCTGGCTACATCTGGCAGGGTGTGAGCCCTGAAGCTCCCCAGCACCTGAGAGAGTTGATACTGTGTCTCAAAAGAATACAAGAGATTCCCACCCCACTCCTCTGCTCTAAACTCTAGGCAACAGCTTCCAGCTGTGCAGCTGCAGAGGGCTAAACTCTCCTCTGGAACCTCTCAGCCAAAACTGCCAAGCTTCCGGGCCTGCTCTTCAGGACTGCCCACCAAGCCAGGACCAGTGGTGGCCAGTTTCTCCAGCCTCCCCTTCCCCCACCACAATGCCTCAGCTGGCCTCCAGTGGCAGCATCAGGACTCCCCCAAGCCTCCTCCCAGCCTAGCTAGGCAACAGGCAGGCCACATGGCTCCTGCCTGAATCCACAGCCCCTGCTCTGTGTTCCCAAAAGACCAGGATAGGTAAAACCATTTTTAAAAGAAAGGAGAGGGGGCACCTGGGTGGCTCAGTCATTAAGCGTCTGCCTTCGGCTCAGGTCATGGTCCCAGGGTCCTGGGATCGAGCCCCGCACTGAGCCCGCATCGGGCTCCCTGCTCAGAGGGAAGCCTGCTTCTCCCTCTCCCACTCCCCCTGCTTGTGTTCCCTCTCTCGCTGTCTCTCTCTCTGTCAAATAAATAAAATCTTTAAAAATAAATAAATAAAAGAAAGCAGAGAAGGAAGGAAGGAAAACAATAAATGACTAACACAAGATTCAGGATAGCATTCAGAGGTTGGAAGGGGTTGGTGATGTGTGAGGAGCACACAGGGTGTTTTCAAAGGGTCTGGTAATATTACATCTCCTGTGCATGGGTGTTTGTTTTACTATTTTTGTTTAAAATGTAGACATTACAGCTTTTAACGAGTATTGCCATTAAAAAAAAATAATAATGTGTATTACCATTTTAAAAAGTATGAAGGAAAAACTGAAAGAGAGCAATTTCCACTGAGATGGCCCAGGGTAGGGTGGTTCTAATACAAAGAATTCACCTGGCCTTCAAGGCCCTCCAGGACCGGGCCCCAGTTTTACCTTCTAGAGTCATTTATGCCCTTACCCAAACCCTCCACCCTGCCAGACTGGTCTTCTCACTGTCTTCTGAAGTCCCTCTGAACCTCCTATCTCAGCCTACTAGGCTGGAAGGGAAGCTTTCACTATAGGAAGCTGTAGGCCCGATGAGAGCCTCGCAGTCCCTATAGGTCCTCTCACTAAGAAAGCTGGTAGGGGAAAATGCTCTTATAGATCCACTGCCCTGTGCAATGCCTTCTAGTCTTTCCTCTGCCACCTGATGTCCTAGCATCATAAATACCTACAGACTGTTGTTGCTGTTGCTGCTACTGTTGTAATTAATAGCTAACATTTAATGAGCACTTAGTATGCATCAGGCACTGTGCTAAACACTTTTTTGCTTAGTCCTCACAATAACCCAATGACACAGTAACAAATACTATGATTATCCATCTCTATTTTACAGAAAAGGAAACTGAGAAAGATTAAGTAACTTGCCTAAGGCCACACAGCTAGTAAGTGTTGTAGCCAAAATTGGAGTCCGGCTGGGTCTCTCCAGAGCCCATCCTCTTACATGGTCATCTCATCTAGTCCTCTCAACTACGTAGGCTTTATTTCTATCTTAAAGATAAGAAAATCTGAGTCTCAGGAATTAAGTGACTTAGTCACATAGGTAGTGACTTGTCTATGTGGTCTCTACGTTATTCTCTACTGCTCTTAAATAAACAACCATCAAATGAATAAATAAAAGCTAGCACATTCTCAGTGGCTCAAAGTAAACCCGGTACCTCTATACTTCCTCATAAGAATCAATTTTTTAATCCAAACAGTTCTAATTTTAAAAGTTACCACTAAAGAATTTTTTTCTGAAGATACAACAAGCTTTAGAAACATTAAAGGACCAAAACTCCTCTGAAGAGGTGAGCATAGAAGAATTTTCTACTGGAAGGGACAGTGGACATATCTCAAGGGTGAGAAGCCATGGAGAAAGAAGGTTGGAAGAAACACCATTGGGTGGAGGGAAGAACTGCTGTTTCGGAACCCAGACCTCCAGCTTACTTACCAGGCCTCATTTTCCCTCTCCAGAGGGTAGTGCTGAGTAATGAGGCAGTGTTAGTAAGCCTGCAGCTTCCTGGGGAGAAAAGCAGAGGGCAAATCAAAACCCAGAGAGGATTCATTATAACATCCAAGAGGCCCTATTCAGTTCTCCCTCAAGAAGGTCTTTCTACAAAACACCTAAGAACCTGTTCACCCTGTTTCATTGTCACAGAGGAGTAAACGGATCTGTCCCTACAGGCAATATATCTAGCACAATGTTTGTGCACAAACACAGAACTGATGATGAAAAAGGTAAAAGAAACTGAAGGAGGAACAGTTTCAACGTAAAGATTTCCAACTAATCTTAGAGACAGCCACACCAATGGTAACAAACAAACAAACACCCTAGATTTGGTGTTGGAAGCCCCTGGAGGTAAGTTCTGAATCCATCACCTACTAAATTTATGGCTTCAGGCAAGTCACTTGCCCTAGCTTGGGTCTCAGTAAAAGAAGGGTATTGGTATTGGGTAGATCATATCTAAAGCACCTCCAAAATTTCCCAGGATTCTTTCTCCAGGATACCATTCTCAACAATAACAACAAAAATCTTTGCCACAGAACTAATCTCCTCAGGATCTGGTCAAAACTTCACCAGTTAGATCTTCCTCCTTTCCAGGGGGGGAAAAAGAAAAAAGCAAATCCCCTAGAAACAAGCACTTTTGTTTGTTACCCTACTGGGTCCCATCCCCAAAGCAAGGCACAGGTGGATGCTTCATTAATCCTGATGACAGGAGGTGGTCCTTGGAAACTGGTAATACAAACTTTGCATGGGGCACAATGAAAGGTATTTGGAACTATAGTCAAGGCATTTACAAGCTTTCATAAATAAAAGCCACAGAGAAGAGTGCAATTTATAATCACATTGGTCTTAAAAGCCTAATTTTAAAAAATGAGAAAAAAACCCCACCTAAATAAAAGCAGCTTTCTATACCTGGTCAACAAATCACAGAATCTCAAAGTTGAAAGAGACCTTAATGGTCTTCTAGTTACCCACCCTACATTCATGCTAGAACACTTGTGACAACTAGGTGAAGATTTGCTATCTTCCGCCCGAGATGGAAATTTACAATTTATTTGTATGTCTGAGCAAGGTCTGCTGATTTGAGACAACTTGTGACTTCAGAACATAAGCTTTAGAGAATAAGGATTCTGCCCAGGATCTGGTTTGTTTCAAAAAGGCTTTAAGTGGCTAAAAAACCCAGATGACACCTCTCTTCTCTCTTCCTCTCTCACCCTCCCATCTCTCCCTCTCCCCCCATCCCCTCTGCTTTATCTTCTGTCTCTACCTCCTACACAGCACTGAATCCCCTGTCTTTCTGGTTCCAAATCCACTTCTCCTATCACACACAATGTGATGCCTTTAACTTCTGAAAGAAATGAACAAACACAAATATTAATAAGGGCTGGATTTCTAAATAGGATGAATAGGATGCTAGACTGCCCCAAAAACCAAATTTGTTAATATGCTAACTAATAAAATAAATGGGAAGGTATTTAATGTGGCCATGATTAAAAAAAAAAAGACAACAAACCTTTTTTTTTTTTTTTAAGATTTTGATTTATTTGAGAGCATGAGTGAGAGAGGGCAAGAGAGCACAAGCTGGGGGGGCGTTGGGGAAGTGGCAGAGAGAGGAGAAACAGGCTCCCTGCTGAGCAGGGAGCCCAATGAGGCGCTTGATCCCAGGACCCCGGGATCATGACCTGAGCAGACACTTAACCAGCTGAGCCACCCAGGTACCCCCAAACCTAACATTTTAACAGACTTCAAGAATTTAAGGAAGGCTACTTCTCACACCTCAATTAATCCCTCCTGAAGAACCCTAAGAGGCAAGCATGTTCATTCCAATTTCATAGACTAAAAGACTAGAAGAAAATGCCTGCTTCAAGGTCAACCTACAGGACTGCAGAGCCAGAACTCAAGTCTTCTAAATACAGGACTCTTTCCAGCACACCTCAACTACAACCTATACCTGTCTTATCAGTATAGTCCTTTATGTGTACAAAGCAAAGCACTTACACATTCCTTGTTCAAAGGGTTTCTGCTACAACTAATTTGTGGTGTGGGCAAGGCAGGTGTCATTTTCTCCATTTTTAAAGACGCTAAGTAAGTTTAACAGCATTAGATAAAATAACATCCCATATATCTGGCATCACTGAGAAGTATGAAGAGTTCCTCACAAGCAATTTTCCTAAAGCTGAAATTTCCCTCCCTTTAGGAACAAACAAATCTTTAAAAAACCAAAACACTACTTGCAATACAGATTCTTCAAAATATATAAGATGGGTTACTCTTTACTTGGAATTAATGAAATTTAACCAGGGACATTCAACCATAAACATGAAATAAACACCTGAAGATACTATATTGGAGACTCAAACCTAAATAGGCTTACAGGGCGCCTGGGTGGCTCAGTTGTTAAGCGTCTGCCTTCAGCTCAGGTCATGATCCCAGGGTCCTGGGATCGAGTCCCATGTCTGGTTCCCTGCTCAGCGGGGAGCCTGCTTTTCCCTCTTCCTGAGTTGCTTACCCTGCTTGTGCTCTTTCTCTCTCAAATAAATAAAATCTTTTAAAAAAAAAAATCCAAGAAAGAGTAATAATGGCCTGATAAGGGTAGGAAGGATGGAAAAGAAAGGTCAAATCTGAGAAATGTAAAGGGTTTATAAAAAATAAAAATAAAAATAAAAATAAAAAACAAGTGGGGTGCCTGGGTGGCTCAGTCAGTTAAGTGACAGACTTTTGGTTTCAGCTCAGGTCATGATCCCAGGGTCCTGGGATCGAGTCCCACATCGGGCTCCCTACTCTGCCAGAAGCCTGCTTCTCCCTCTCCCACTCCCCCTGTTTGTGTTCCTGCTCTTGCTATCTCTCTGTGTCAAGTAAATAAATAAAAACTTAAAAAAAAAAAAAAAACAGGCTTACAATCCTGTGGAGAAAGAAACATACCTATAACTCACCTTAATACAAGGCCAAAGAACACAGACTTGGGCAGTGCTAAAAGGAAGGTGAGAGAACACTGGGAAGTCTAGTGGAGACTAACAGTGACTTGTCGGAGGCACACCAGAAAAGCAGTGTCCTGAAAAGGAGAATGGCTTACTTGTGCTTTTTCAAAAGATGAATCTGGCACAATATCGAGTCCGGAGGCAGAACAGAGTGAGGTGGTAATTGCAGCAGCAGTAGGACTGAGGAAGAACGGTGTTACTTGAAAGGCATCATGGAGGTAAACCCAAAGTTCTTAGGAATGGGGTGTGGTAAGGAAAAGACCTAGGATTCCTGCTTTGCTGAAAAGACCAGGAACACAGAAGTTACTGTTTTTAGAGGACATGTGAGGGTCTGACTGACTCAGGATGGATGATTAGGAAAGCTTTACCAAGGAAGTAACATTTAGGCTGAGTACTTAAAGTGTGAGTAGGATGAGTAAGGTTTCACCAAAAGAGAACTAAAAAAGAGCATTCTAGGCAAAGAGAACAGCATATGCAAAGATAGAGTTTATTACATTTGAGTAATGGCATGCAGTTTTAGGAAGGTGTAGCAGATGATGAGGATAAGTAGTACTAAATTGTGAGGCACTTACATCATACTAAGGAATTCAGATTTTATCCTGTAGGTGATAGGAAACAATCAAGGTTTCTAAAGGGAGGGAGTAAAGGGGAGGAACACAGATCAGATCTATGTCCCAGTCTGTATGACGTACAGGCTAGAATGGTAAGAAACAAGAGGAAGGCAATACAGCACAAGGGCTAAGAACATGGGGTCTGCAGTGAGACTGCCTAATTCAAATCCTGGCTCTACAGCTTACTAGCCGTGCAACCCTGAGCGGGTTATTTAACCTCTCTGTGTCCCCAGCTTCCCCATCTATAAAATGTGAATAGTAACAGTACTTTCTCAGAGGGTCACTGTAAAGATTTAACAAGACAGTATATGTAAAACGTTAAGCACAATACCTAGCACAGAGAATAAATGCTAGCTGTTAGAGGCTGAAAGTTCCTTAGGAGGAGGTTATATCCACATGGGGTTTAGTGCTGTCCTTGCTCTTCCTTCTACCCAAAGCTTTCTTTTCCTACCTCTCCATCTAGTTAATTCCAACTTATCCTTCATATCTCAGCTCAACAAATGTTACTTCCTCATGTAAACTCTCCCTAACCACCTAGTTCCCAGTTCCATACTAGGTCCAGTTCCTACTATGCAGAGCACCAGAGTCCTTTCCTTCACAGCTCTCACAGTCTCTAATTATGCCTTTTTGTATTTCATTAATTTTTCTCCTAGTATCATATGTTCCATGAAATCACAGATTGTGTGCTCACCATTGAATTCTTTTTTTTTTAAAGATATCTTTTATTTATTTATTTGACAGAGAGGTAGAGAGCACAAGTAGGCAGAGCGGCAGGCAGAGCGAAAGGGAGAAGCAGGCTCTCTGCTGAGCAGGGAGCCCGATGCGGGGCTCGATCCCAGGACCTTGGGACCATGACCCGAGCCGAAGGCAGCCACCCAACCGACTGAGGCACCCAGGCGCCCCTCACCATTGAATTCTTAGAAATTAGCACAATGCCTGGTACATAGAAGGTGCTTGATAAATACTTCTTACATGAATGAAAGGTTTCAAATTATATTTTAAAAGTGAACCCTCTTCAGACTCACTCTTCATATAGAACCCAAGATACAGATAAAAGTAGATGGTTTGAAGTAAAGGATGTTTGGAGCCCTGTCCCCGCCAGCCCCCGCTTCCACCTGATTCCTAAGTCTGTTCTGTAATTCTTTTTTTTTTTTAAGATTATATTTATTTATTTATTTGACAGAGAGAGAGACAGTGAGAGAGGGAACACAAGCAAAGGGAGTGTGAGAGGGGAAGCAGGCTTCCCGCTGAGCAGGGAGCCCGATGCAGGGCTCGATCCCAGGACTCTGGTATCATGACCTGAGCTGAAGGCAGACGCTTAACAACTGAGCCACCCAGTTGCCCCTATAATTCTTTTTCTTTTTAATTAATTTTTTTTTTGTTCTGTAATTATGTTAAGCTTTGCAGAATGCACTGCAAAACCATTACTTGTTCCAAGCAAGTAGGGATATGTGTCTGAAATAAAGCAGTGATTTTAAAAAAAGAGGAAACAATAGTTTGAGAACTACTTATGACAGGCCCTGATAATCAATTGTAAGTGAAGAATGAGAAAAGGAAAATTCGAGAAGCACCTCTAATTTCCTAGCTTGAATGAATATGTGTGCCAAAAACAAAAAGAATCTAAAAGTAATAACTTCAATCATTGAGCACTAGGACCAACCCTATCAGGCAAGTGCTATTAATACCCTCTTTCAAAAAAAAAAAAAAAACCCTCTTTCATAGAAGTTTCAAGATGTTGAGCAACCTGTCCAAAATCATGAGGCTAACAAGTAGCAGAATTAAGATTCAAACCCAGGTCTCTCTCACTCCAAAGTTCATAATCTAAACCATCATGCCATAATGGCAGGTGGTTTGAAGTTTGGTTTTAGACATGAGGTGTCTATTGGACATACAATGAGAAAAACCCAGTAGCTGGTGAAAAATATGATCTGGGGCTAGAGATATAGATTTGGGTCACTTCTGGAACAGGGTGACTATAATCAGAAGAGGGTCTACAGTAGGATCATGCTTGCTTAGTAGGCCTACAAAGAGGTGGTGTATACATTTGCTCTTGAAATTTGTTAATCTTCTGCCAAAGCTTCTGTCTTGCGCAGCTCCAGGGGGCACCCACATTGAGAATTGATGGAAAGACTGAGTGAAATTCCACATCTCTGGAGATTCCTTTTAGGACCTTTATATTATTTTATTTGAGGAAATTTTAACAGAAAGCCAGTGACCACACCGATGTCAATTTAAAAGGAAAGTGGTTAAGAGAATGGATCTGGAAATAAAACGTCTTCATTTTCTCTCCTTATGTCAGGTTCTCATCATCTCCTGCCTGGGATTCTACCTTCCTCACTAAAAACACCTAGCATTTGTATATGGCTTTTTACCACTGACAGTGTTTCCCATCTACAAAGTATTTCATGTGAACCTCACAACTCTGCAAGGTAGACACTGCTTTCATTTTATCAAAGAGAAATGAAGTTCAGAAAAGTACTTTGCCTAAGGTCACACAACTACAAAACAATAGGACCACAATGCAACTCTGATCTTCTGGCTCCAAATTTGAAGCTCTTTCCAGCAGATTCACCCCAAGATAACCATGAGCCACCCACCCACCTAGGAACCAAAAGAGTCACCATCCCTATGTACACCTTTGCTGTATTTAAAAAGAAAACAGCAGGGGGGATAATGACTGGAAAGGACTAACGGGATGCTGGTAATGTTCAGTTTCTTGAAACAGCACTAATGACACAGGTGTGTTCACTTTGTGACAAGTCATGAGCTACATCACTTTATGCATTTCTCTGTATGTATGTTACACTTTAATTAAAAAGCAAACAAACACTAGGCAAAATTAAGATAGACTAATCAAAATTCAGGAGCAAAGCTGGATGTCTCAGGGCTACATATATATTTACTTGACTTCTCAAGCAGGAGGTACATAAAGGGCACCTACCAGTTAAGGATGCACAAAATCCTTGCACACACAAATAATATATTCACCCACTTGTTCCTACCCATAATGTCTAGGTGATGTGAGGGAATCTGATGGAATCAGGAGCAAGGGAAGCCCAGGAAGGGACCAAGATTATAGTAAATGAAAAAAAAAATGCATCTGAAAAGTGCAACTATCCTATACTATCAATAGTAAGATAGCTCAATTTCAGAGACAATAGAAGTGTGAAAAAACAGCCAATAACAATTGAAAGATGCCACCAATTATAAATGCATCCTAATTTCAGTGTTAAAATGTAAAAAAAAAACAAAAAACAAAAAAACCCAGCAACAAAGCATTTTAAAAATAAGTAAAATACAATGTTCTAATCTTCAAAAGGTAGTTCAACTGTGGGATCATAGATCCTGGAGCATTAGGGCTAGAAAGGACCTTGGAGATCCTTGTCTCTGGTACAAGCTCTTCAATTTAGAGATGGAGAGAGTGGGGCCCTGCTTAACAGTTGTTAAGTGACCTTATTAAATTGAAGCTCACACACCAGAAAGTTGAGAACTACAAAGCTGGTTCCCTGATTCCTGGGACTCTTTCCACTACCCAGATACCTCCCCCTAAACCCAGGATAAGATTTACATGTTAACTCTATTTTTTACTTTCATAATTCTCTGCTTCATCAACTCACTAAAAAAATTAAAAGCACCTCTTAAAAATCAATTAAGATGAAAAAATAGGAGACTTCACCTCTTGCTTGACCAAGTTTATTTTCCTTGTTCTCTAAAACCAATGAAGCAATACAAAGTTAGACTAAAAAAAATTTGTAATCTCTCAGCCCCTTTTTGTTTCCCTCTAGGCCCTCCCACAAGATAAGATATGCTAATAGATTTTTCCATGCCCCCAAAACATAACTACAAATATATTTTTATATTTAAGGATTTTTATTATTCTCCATTTTAAAAAACTTGGTTTACACTTCAACATTGCTCCGCAACTTGTTTTTCTCACTTAATAATTTATCATGAACATTCCCAGTATCAGTAAATAAAATTTTAACTCATACTTTTAAAAAGCTATATAGGGGCGCCTGGGTGGCTCAGTCGTTAAGCGTCTGCCTTCGGCTCAGGTGTCCTGGGATCGAGCCCCGCATCCGGGTCCCTGCTCAGTGGGAAACCTGCTTCTCCCTCTCCCACTCCCCCTGCTTGTGTTCCTTCTCTCGCTTTGTCTCTGTCAAATAAATAAATAAAATCTTAAAAAAAAAAGCTATATAGTAACAGTCCACATAAAGAATATAACATAATGTGTTCACATATTTTCCTGATGGACAAAGCTATTTTCAATCTACCATTTCAAACAATGCCATAATGCATATCCTTGTGCATATTTCTTTTTAAATGAAAGAAAAAAATTTCCATATACACACTTTCTAGTCATCCAATGTTTTGATTGCTTCCTTTCTTGTCATCACCCTGCCTTACTAGCTCATAGAATTTTCCTCAGGGCCCAGTGTGATAAAGGAAGGCAAAGCAACTTGGAGAATGTCAAGACAGGACATGTGATACTTACTGTTGGTAAATTAAAATTGGCCTATCTTGGCTCCCTCTCCCAGCCACCTGCGCAATCCCACCCCCCACCCCCCAACCCCCCACCCCCACCCAATACATGTGCTCCTTGTTCTGGACTCAGCAGCTGCTTCCCACTCAACTGATGTGGGAAGAGCTGGCTTGTGGAATTCATCCTACTTTGTCACACTCCTGACCCTGACAAGTGCAGACAGGCCCACCAGCTATCCAAACAAGTAGGAAGGAGAAATAATACATTATCACTACGAAATATTATAATACAGAAATATAGAGAGTAAAATGTAAAACTCCCCATTCACCAAACCTTAACCCACATTCACCAATGGCACTCCCCTCCTCAGAGTGACTACTGTTACAAGTTTGTTGTAGCCTTTCCTAAGCATGCACACACGTACACGTGTGTGTATGTACAGAGATACATATATGTGTATATATGTGTGTATATATATATGCATGTATGTAAATAAAGAGACAAAGAGTGTGTGTTTGGTCTACATACCTGTAATCATACTGTATGCTTTGTTTTGCAACTTGCCTTTTTCACTTAAAAATTTATTTCACATGTTTCCATGTTAGTATATAATGGATTTCTCATACTTTAAAAAAGCTTTGGGGGTGCCTGGGTGGCTCAGTCAATTAAGCGTCTGCCTTCAGCTCAAGTCATGACCCTGGGGTCCTGGGATGGAGCCCCACAACAGGGTGTCTGCTTAGCAGGGAGTCTGCTTCTCCCTCTCCCTCTGCCCCTACCACTGCTGGTGCGCACTCTCACGCTCTCTAATAAATAAAAAATATCTTTAAAATAAATAAATAAAAAGCTTGAGAAAAATGCTATAGTTTTTGAACAGCCAGGCCTTCTGACTACTATATTCTAATATATTTCCCACTATCCAAAGGTCAACAAACTATGATCTGCAGAGGTGAACAGAGTGGACCCTTGAATAATGCAAAGATTAGGGGCGCCAAACCGCCCCCACCACCCTATGCAACTGAAAATTCACGCAGAACTTCTGACACCCCAAAAACTTAACTATTAATAGCCACCATTGACTGGAGACCTTATCGATAACATAAACAACTGATTAACATCTATCTTGTTAAGTTATATGTATTAATACTGTAACCGAACAATAAAGCTAAAGAAAATGTTACTAGGAAAATCATGAGAAAATACATTTACAGTACTGTATTTATCAAAAAAATCCCTGTATAAGTGGACCCATGCAGTTCAAACCCATGTTGTTCAAAGGTCAACTGTAGTTGCAACTACACAGCCTGCAAAGCCTAAAATATTTACTACCTGGGTCTAAACAAAACAATAACTTACACTGAATATCTATAGAATAGTTTCTTAATGGAGATTGTTTGTCCAACTGACAGTGGCTATTTTAGACAGTGAGGCTCATCTTAAAACGAAATTTAGATGGGGCACATGAATGGCTCAGTTGGTTAAGCATCTGCCTGCAGCTCAGGTCATGATCCCCAGGTCCTGGGATCAAGTCCCACATCAGGCTCCTTGCTCAGCAGGAGCCTGCTTCTCCCTCTGTCCCTCCCCCTGCTTGTGTGCTTGTGCTCTCTCTCTCTGAAAAATAAATAAAATCTAAAAAAAATAAAATAAAAATAAATAAAAATGGTTATCCCTGCAGAGTAGGATTAGAATAAAGGGTTAAGTATAGGGGATTATTTGTTACATATATCACTTTTATAATTTGTATAAAAGCATTACAGTGCTGTTTAAAATAGAAAAACTGAAAGCACTATTAAAATCCTCTATGATAGATTATTATACAGCATATATAGCAATATTTATAGTTTCAGCAACATTTTAAATTTATATGAATTTATACAATGAAAACAAGGGTAACTGGGAAGCAGAATACAAAATTATAGGTAATATATGACTTTGGACTATGCAAAACAGAAATATGCATAGGTATAAAACACTGAAAAGAAATACTAAAATGGGAATAAGTGATTTTCTCCAGATAGTGGGGTTATGGATAATTTAGTCTTCTTCTTTATCCTTTCCTATATTTTTCCTGTTTCCTACAATGAATATATACTATTTCTCAATCAGATTCAAAAAACATTTTCGGTTTCTACTGTATAATTAAAAGTCCACCCTTTGTCAGAAATTTGTATAGGACTGTACACAGGATTAGCAGAAGTAAGCAACCCATTAGCAAGAAGACCTAAGAAAACCTTCATCTTTGGGGTGTAGAGAAGCTCAATCTAAAGGGACAATGCCGATCATTTCCTGCCTTCTTGTTTTTGGAGATGCTTTAGTAAATGTAACTGAGGAATCAAGTTATAGTGAGACACCTGACAAACCTTATACTCTAAGACTCAGGACCATCACCTTCTCAACCCTTAAATCTAAGACCTTACACTTAAAGAAAACAGGGGCGCCTGGGTGGCACAGCTGGTTAAGCATCCTACTCTCGGTTTCCGCTCAGGCCCTGATCTTGGGAACAGGGTCCTGGGATTGAGCCATGCAAGGAGCCCAAGCTCACTGCAGAGTCTGTTTAAGATTCTCTCTACCTCTGCCCCTCCCCCCCATGCGCAAGTGTGCACGCGCTCTAATAAATTAAAAAAAAAAAGGAAAGAAAATAGACTAAGACCTAAGTAACATGGGTTGGATCATGTTATTCCTCACATCAAAAACATTCAGGGGGCCAGGCGCCTGGGTGGCTCAGTTGGTTAAGCATCTCACTCTTGATCTCAGCTCAGGTCTTGATCTCAGGGTCATGAGTTCAAGCCTTGCGTTGGGCTGGATGCTGGGCCTGGAGCCTAGTTAAAAAAACAAAACAGGGAGCCTGGGTGGCTCAGTCAGTTGAGCGGCTGCCTCCAGCTTGGGTCATGATGCCAGGGTCCTGGAATGGAGCCCTGCAAAGGGCTCCCTGTTCAGCAGGGAATCTGTTTCTCCCTGTCCCTCTGCCCCTCCCCCAGCTCCTGCAGTGCTCGCTCTCTCTCCCTCTCTCTCTCATAAATAAACCTTAAAAAAATAAAAAATTCAGGGTGTGTCTGGCTGGCTTAGTCGGAAGAGCTTGTAACTCTTGATCTCTGGGTTGTGAGTTCAAGCACTGTGTTGGGTGCAGAGATTACTAAAAAAAAATAAACTTAAAAAAATTCAACAGCTAACTCCATGCAGAATAAAATCCGTATCCCTTAACATGACACTTAAAGTTAAGATATAACCATCAAACTTCCTTTCCGGCCTATCTCCAGCTCATACCTCTAAAACATCCTCTATCTCAGGAATACTTTTCTAAAATATGCTCTCTGCTTCTCCCAAACATGCTGTGACCTCCTCCAAAATGCTCTTTCTTCTAAACCTACTGAACGGCTAATTCACCTTTTATAACCTGGTTCAAATGCCTTCTCTCTTCAGAAGCTCTCCTTGTTCTCCCAATTCAAAAACAACTGTTCTCCCCTCTACGTGTTCCCAATATTGCTTGTTCCTCTACACACTTTATTCCATTCCTCTTTGGGTCTACACTAACTACAAATATTTTCACTTGACTAAGCTTCTGGAGAACAGAAGCCCTCTCATTCACCTACCAGCTGCATCTCAGTACAATGCTTGCACACAGTAGGTACTAAATAATGTTGCCTGACTAACAGCCAACTGGCCCTAATCTAATGAATTCTTTCAGTGAGGCAGCCAGCGAAGCCGAAGTGTCAAAGGAGGACAATCCCTCTAATTTAAAGTGACCAACAGAAAACGTCATGGGCCTGCCACTTTAAGGGGACTGGCAAACTGTGTTTACACAATCCTAATTAAAACTAAAGGGCACTGAGGGAAAGAAGAGGAATTGGAAGATTAAGAGGTGTGGATTCTACAGGTCACCTCCTCCTCTGTTTGGAGCTCAGATCTCCCAGCCTAGTGAGCTCACCAAGCAGCCTATTCTCTCCTTGGGGCCACTATAGGATCTAAGTGTCAAAGAGCAACTGATTAGGCCACTTTCTCTCCAGCAACTGGCTCTGCTCTTGGCCTTTTAACTTCTAATTGTGGTTACCTGGGGCTTTTTCTCTAAATGAATCCCATTGCATCAATCATTAAGAGAATCCCTTTAAAGAAAGACTTGAAATTAACCACAGTAGGGAACAAAGTCTCTAAATCTCCTAAATCACAATATCTACACTGTCCATTTTGATGAAATTCACCTCCAACTCCTTCAAACAATAGGTCCTACCAGGGAATGACTTCTCTCAGGACCAGCATGTCCTGTGATTGTTTTTCAGGAGAAAGCTCCTAGTGCCTGCTTCCCATTAAACAGCTACTTCATGTTTGATCACTCAGCTGTGACTGCATGTAGAAAGCAAAATCACTACAACTTAGCGGCTAAAAAGGAATTCCACTCCTACCCCCTAATCTAATAGTCAAGAATTTACAAGTAGATATTTTCCCACCTCAAATCTCTTTAGGCCTACCTGTTTTCAGATCTAGAACTCTTAGTATGGAACTTTTTCAATATCAAAATCAGTTAAACAAGACCTAGAGTAAGAAAGAATTGCAAACGATCATATAGTGACTTAGTGACAGAATCCTTTGACCACACTGCCGAATACCTTATTTTACTGACTAGTTATCAACAAGACCACCATTTCCAGGAACAGATTCCAGGGTACACCAATTAGCCTATTTCAAATGCATTCAAGATAGGCTCTCTGTTTTCCCTCTTCCCATCTCCGTGCCCATCCTCACCCTTTCTCAAACCCAACTGCTGACAAAAAAAAAAAATAATGAAGTGACTCGATATATCATTTCTCCCACAAAAAGACTGGAGCTACCAAACTGTCTGCATCAGCCACACCATGTGATGGGCTCTGGCATGCTGGTGCGCAGTGGGTGCTGCAGCCAGAAGGACCTGTGCCTGAGTTTTTTGGAGATGGGACTGCAAACGCCCCCACAGCTGCAGTATCCTACAGCAGCATGTTCCAATCCTTTTTGGTCCTCAAATCACATTTGTGATTTGGGAGGACTACCAGGAGAAAGGCAAATTTTCTCAAACTATCTAGTCACCACGGCCTAGAAGCAAGCAAATAAGCACAGTGAGTATAAAGGAAGTGGCACCTTTTTAAACAAACATTTCCAGGGGTGCCTGGGTGGCTCAGTTGTTAAGCAACTGCCTTTGGCTCAGGTCACGATCCCAGGGTACTGGGATCGAGCCCCGCACTGGGCTCCCTGCTCCGTGGGAAGCCTGCTTCTCCCTCTCCCATCCCCCCTGCTTGCATTCTGGCTCTTGCTCTCTGTCAAATAAATAAAAATAAAAACTTAAAAAAATTAAAAATAAATACATAAACAAACATTTCCAATCTTATTTTTTTTTAAAGATTTTATTTATTTATTTGACAGAGAGAGACACAGTGAGAGAGGGAGGACAAGCAGGGGGAGTGGGAGAAGCAGGCTTCCCATGGAGCAGGGAGCCCAATGTGGGGCTCGATCCCAGGACCCTGGGATCATGACCTGAGTCGAGGGCAGACGCTTAACAACTGAGCCACCGCGCCTCCAATCTTATTAAATCAAATGAAAACTGCAGTCAAAATAGTCCCTGTAGGAAGTTACTTATTCTAACAATATTACTATCACTCAAAACATTTATGAAACACTCCATCGGAAACTGCCTTTAAAGTCTACGCCATGTGAGACACACACACATAAATTAAGTCTTAGTGTTTACATGTCATTCTTCACTAAAAAATGCACTGCCTTGCTTCACTCTTTGGCTCACAATATCTTTTAGCTGTTTTCAAAAACTGAATCCACCAAGCAAGAGTGACGATTTGCTACTTCTGAGGATATCCAAAAGATTGGCTTAGAAGCCAAAAATATTCTGAGCATTGGCAGCATCACCATAATAAATACAAAGGCTGAGAACACAATTACTTTGAGGGCAAACTTACAAATATTAAGGGTCCCACAACTACAACTAAGGGGACAAGATATGTGCAATATATGTGACATATTAATTATATTACTTTACAATCACATTATATAATCATAAATTTTGACCCTGAAAGAAATCTTCCAGATCATACAATCCAAACTGTTCATTTTTACATATGAGAACACTCAGTCCACTGAGGTTAGGCAATTTGACTCTAGTCACATAGCTGGTTAGCAACAGTCAGGACTATAAACCTAGTCACCCTGACTTTTCAGATAATCCACAAACATTTCCTAATCCATACCCCTCCCCCTTCTGTATTCCTTACTGCTGTCTTTCAAAGGGAAAGGAAATAACTTGGGACACTAAAGTACACCACAATGGTTCTGAAACCCAGTAGCTGAGAAATGATGGCTTAAGACCAGGATGTCTCTCTGTAATCGCCCCTATGGGTATGAGCCATTGTTTAGTATGTAGCTCACAAAAGTTCTGGATAATCTACCTCAGAGCAGGGATCAGTGAAACCTCTGGACACCCCCCACACACACACACTAAGAATATATCTATTAAACCTGTCTTCCTACCTCCTGCAGTAACCCATGTGCCTCAAGTTAACCAAAAGTTACTATGAAGAACATGAATCAGGAAAAAAGAAAATAGTAAAGCTTCTGTTCAGGAAAAAGCTAATCTATGAAAAACCAGAGAGGGCAGGAACCATCCTGAATTTACCTCCTGGTAGACAGCTTCCTCAGACCTGGACAAAGAGATCCCTGGCAGTCTGGCTTAGAATTAGCATCTACCCAGGGAAGGGGAAAAGGGACAGGAATGCTTGTTCATTCTCCTATCCCACCCACTGTTGGTCAGCTCAGCCTCATATCATTCTGGGCAGCTCCAGCGTTCTGTAGATCAGACAGCAACCGGAAGGGAAGCCACGCAACCTAGGTCAATGGGGTGAGTCAGTCGAAGTGCAGGAAGAGTCACTGGGGCAGAAATTCTGGCCTCCTGTGGCAAGATTGCCAAACCATACCACACCACACCCCCACCCCCACCCACTTTGGTCAGCACTGGGAAGGCCCTGCCCTATTAGGATTCTGGTCTCCAAACCAGGAAAGGTCCTTCCTCAGGAGGCTCCATACCACTTTCATTCCCAAGTGTGTTTCTCCTACTCAAAAACCTTCCATGGCTTTCTTCTGCCTAAAGCATCATACCTAAATTATCGGGCTTAATTTTTGAAATCCTCCATTATATGGCCTTTAAGTCATTTATTCAACCTTATTTCCCACTATTCCAGTGTACACGCTGAACTGATCAAGCCAGTCTTCCCACTTCTCTCTGCATGAGCCTCTCTCATCTCCATGCCTTCAGTTATCCAGCAGTGGTAAATTCAAATACCTTCAGGCAGGTAAAAGAAATGGATTCTCCAGGGGAGCATATGGTAAAACCCAGAGTACTGTCCCCACCTAAAGGCATTCAAATATTTTAATTCAAATATGTATGCAATACTTCACCTTCAGCATTACAATAACCTCTTAAATAATTATTAATACTCCTGGGGCGCCTGGGTGGCTCAGTCGTTAAGCGTCTGCCTTCGGCTCAGGTCATGATCCCAGGGTCCTGAGATCAAGCCCTGCATCGGGCTCCCTGCTCTGCCAGAAGCCTGCTTCTCCCTCTCCCACTCCTCCTGCTTGTGTTCCCTCTCTTGCTGTGTCTGTCTCTGTCAAATAAATAAATAAAATCTTAAAAAAAAAAAGAAAGAAAAAATTCAAGATTAAGAGATTAGAGAATTGTTCAAGGGGCATGACAAAATCATGGCACCTAAATGTAAGCACGATCCTTCAATGAAGGCTAATTTGAAAAAAAGTCTATTAAAAGACATCACTGGGAAAATTTGAGGAATCTGAACAATACATTGGATGTACTGAATCAATATTAAATTTCCTGAGTGCTAAGTGTATTGTGGTTATACAGGAAGATAGTCTTGTTTTTAGGAAACACTGCTGAAATATTTAGGATGAAGTAACATGATGTTCACATGTAACAGTCCAAAGTGTCAGAAAATGAAGGACAGAGAGCAAATGCAACAAAATGTTCACAATTGGTGAATCCAGGTGAAGAGTGTATTTGTTATATTTTTCTTGTAAAGTATCAATAGGTTTGAACTTATACAAGCGTATACAAATATTTATTATTCCTATAAAGTATCTGTAGGTTTGAACAGTTGGTGAGGAGGAAAATCCTGTATTACACACTTCTTTACATACTCAGCTCTTTGAGAGATAAAACAGGCACTCATTACTTATTTGCTCACTACCTAAGGAAACTGGGCTTTGGAGGTCAGCAACCACACAGGGTCCACTTTGCAACAGTTCATGAGGGGTACAGTGGCAAACTCTTAGGGAACAAGAGGTTTCCTTCACACTCACACCATCACACCACAGGAAGGGTAGAAAAGTAGGTAATAAAAGCTATTATTACCTCGCCCTTCACTGAGGCCATCCAGCAGTCAGAGACACTTGACAAATGCCCACTTACAGGGCAGAATACAGTTGCTACCCACAAAGGACCAAGAGCTAGGGTCACATTGCATCCACCTTGTCATAGAGTACCAAAAACTTGACAGCCTGCAAAACAAGTGTCTCTGGCCAGTCACAGTAAGGCACCAAGTGATCAAAAAAATATGTCTGAAGTATACACAGTCTTTACTCCTCACCATATAAACCAGTCCTCAGCTGCAGTAAGGCAGAAGAAATCTGCAAGGCTGAATCACTGGCATTTCCTGCACTGGCTTCAAAGAAATCAGCCCTTAAATAGGACAGAAAGGGCAGCTGACACAGCTGTCAACAGAGGCCTCAACTCAGGAGCATGCTGTGCAATATGCCCTCTTTCCCTTCTACGGCCACCAGATCATTTTACTTCTGCCAAGTGGTCCCTTATTAGGGTGACTGACTGCCCAATGGCCAACCCTTAACCTTGACTCTCTCCTCCCCTCATTGACAGCCAAGATTTTGCCCTTTCCAGATAGCTCCTCCACCAATTTAGCAGAAAGAATAATCAAAACTATCCCTCCCAAATTTCCATCAGCTGAAGATCTAAAGTGGTGTAATACAGAGCTTGCTTCTCAAACCTACCATTTTTAGCCTTTTTACCAAAGACAGAATGAAAACATATAAAGCCTGCTTGTCAAGCTTTGGAATTATAAACTGTGAAGGACAGAAAATACAATGTTTTTAGATTTGCTCTGGCAAAAAAGATCTCAACAGTTACCAAAACCAACACAATACAATTTAATAGGATTAAATATAAACGCTTGCATTCACAATAAAAGAAATCAAACTAATACAAGATGGTAGAGACCTGGTTCAGCAGTTCTTATTTAAAAGGCTGCCTTTCAGGGCACCTGGGTGGCTCAGTCGTTAAGTGTCTGCCTTCAGCTCAGGTCAGATCCCAGTGTCCTGGGATCGAGCCCCAGCCCCGCATCAGGCTCCCTGCACAGCAAAAGGCCCGCTTCTCCCTCTCCCACTCCCCCTGCTTGCGTTCCCTCTCTCGCAGTCTGTCAAATAAATAAGTAAAAATCTTAAAAAAAAAAAAAAAAAAAAAAGGCTGCCTTTGGGGCAGGGGAGGGAGCAAGCTGCCTATAGTGGGAGGTGGAGGAGAGGCTGTTACGCTCTTAATGAACCATGAATGTAACAGAGCTACCCAAAACATCAACACAGGATCAGGATGTGTGACAACTCTGTGTCCCACATTTAAAGAGCAAAGTCAGAGTATATGCAGTGAAGAATGACAACAACTGTGGTGAAAGATCTAAAAGTCATGTCCTGGCAAACGTGAGGGAAGAACTACAGAAGTTTAGCAGGGCGAACATGAAAACTTTTTTTCAAATATATGCATGCTTGTCATGCATGAAGAGAAAAACTTATGTGTTTTCTTGCAAGAAGACAAAACCAGAACTACTGAATAGAAATTATAGGAAGATAGATTTTGGTTGGACATGGGGAAAGACTTTCAGCATAATAAAGAAATTAAGAATGTGGGAGGCCATAGGGCTCCCTGCTAAGCAGGGAGCCTGCTTCTCCCTCTCTGCCTGCTGCTTCCCCTGCTTGTACACTCTCTCTGTCAAAAATAAAATCTTAAAAAAAAAAAAGGAATGTGGGGGGCGCTTGAGTGGCTCAGTCGTTAAGCAACTGCCTTCGGCTCAGGTCATGGCCCAGGGTGGGATCAAGCCCCACATTGGACTCCCTGCTTGGCGGGAAGCCTGCTTCTCCCTCTCCCACTCCCCCTGCTTGTGTTCCCTCTCTTGCTGTGTCTGTCAAATAAATAGATAAAATCTTAAAAAAAAAAAAAAAAAAGAATGTGGGTTATGGAACGCAGAATACTTGGATTAGAACACCAACTCCACCACTTACAAACTGTATGGCTTTGAGTGGACTGATTTATTTGTGGCTCAGTTTACTTGCCTGTTAAAAGGGAATAGTAATAATGATAGTATTTACCTCATAGAACTTTGGGAAGCAGTTCATGTAAAGTGCTTAGAATAGTGCCTGGCTCAGAGTATATACCGGGGGGGGGGGGGGGGAAGAACGTTAGGGGCGCCTGGGTACCTCAGTTGTTAACTGTCTGCCTTCAGCTCAGGTCATGATCCCAGGGTCCTGGGATCCAGCCCCGCATCAGGCTTCCTGCTCAGCGGGAGGCCTGCTTCTCCCTCTCCCACTCCCCCCGCTTGTGTTCCTGCTCTATCTCCCTCTCTCAAATAAATAAATAAAATCTTTTTTTTTTTAAGATTTTATTTATTTATTTGGGAGAGAGAGAATGAGAGATAGAGAGCACGAGAGAGAAGAGGGTCAGAGGGAGAAGCAGACTCCCTGCTGAGCAGGGAGCCCGATGTGGGACTCGATCCCGGGACTCCAGGATCATGACCTGAGCCGAAGGCAGTCGCTTAACCAACTGAGCCACCCAGGCGCCCATAAATAAATAAAATCTTAAAAAAAAAAAGAACGTTAGCTATTGCTATGACTGTTGATATGAAAAATAAGATAACCTGAAAATCTTCCTACTAAATACACCTGGAAATGCTTGGGAAAATATAATAAACGTCCTTTTAGATTACACCAATTAAGTTATTGTCCCTCAGCTCCATACCTACCCTGTTATACTCTGCTCTGTGACACTGGGGCTTGGACTTCGCCAACCCCATTTCACCTCTGCCAGCTAGCTTCCAGTTAGGCTCTGTCAATATGAGGTGCTAAAGGGAAAATGGAACTTCCTCCTTCCTATGGCTTGCTGTTTCTTGACAACAGCAGTTGGTTCCTTCCCACTTCTCTCTAAACTCCCAGAACCAGCCTCACTGCACCCCCTCAGAGGCACCAGCACCAGCTGGGCAGAGCTCAACCAAACCTGACTCCTCCAGGCCCTTCCCTTCCTATGAGCACCTGAGAAACCAGCAGCACCAGGCAACACCCTCTCCTCCAAGAATCAGGGCGTAGTTCCTCCAGAACCCTTCAGACTTCTAGGCTCTAATAACTCCAATCTTTCCTCCCTTTCTTTTTCAGTCCTAGATGAGGTAGCTGTTTAATGCAGTTATTACATCAAAGTTACTTTAAGATTCCCTTTTTGCTTGTTCAGCCCTCCTACAAGGGTTTAAACTAATTCCATTTACTGAGTTCACTCTTAAAATAGCTATGTGTGGTTTCTACTTTCCTGATTGGATCCTAACTGATACACAGATAAACTGAGCTCATGAGAAAGTAAGGGAAATCCCAGGAACAGTGTGACCTGACAGCATAGCTCTGCTAACCGTGTAAAGAGTTTATAACCTCCTCATTGTCCAGGCGAAAGATTTTGAGCCTACAAAGAGCAACTGAGATCCTTGTATAAAGGCTGAGGCATTCAATAAAAAGACAGACCAGGAAAATAAGGAAGCTTACCTTGCTCACCCAGTGAAGTAGGAGGAAAAACCCTCCTAGGAATTCAAAACCATAGTTGTTTTGTGGCGTAAGCTTGTGGCCTGGAAACCTATGAGTAGAGATAAATTGCATACATTTTGGTCCCAAGTTGGGAATAGCCTTGAGTGCCCAACAGAAGCAACCACAAAGTTCTCCAGGAGATGTAATGAATGGCCAATAAATATGTGAAAAGATGTTCAACATCATCAGTCATCAGGAAAATGCAAATTAAAACCATGATGAGATACTACTATACCTCCATGAAAATGGCTAATATTAAAAGGCTGACAATACCAAGTATTGGTAAGAATATACAGCAAGGGGCACCTGGTGGCTCAGTCAGTTAAGCATCTGAGTCTTGATTTCGGCTCAGGTCATGATCTCAGGGTGGTGATATCGAGCCCTGCACTCACAGCAGAGTCCGCTTGAGATCCTTTTTCACTCTCTCTTTGTCCCTCCCCCTGCTTGAGCGTGTGCACCTGCACAAGCTCTCTCTCAATAAATATATAATTAGATACAATCTTAAAAAAAAAAGAATATGAAGCAAATGGAGCTCTCACATACCACTAAAATGGTACTACCACTTTCGAAAACTGGTAATTTCTTAAAAAGTTAAATATACAACTGCCATACAACCCAGCCATTCCACTCTGAAAAGCAAAATACACAAATCCTCAAATATTTGTACATGAGTGCTCATAGCAATTTTATTCACAATAGCCAAAAACTGGAAACAAACCAAAAGTCCATCAACAGTGAATAAACAACATTACATGATATAACCATACAACAGAATACTATATAGCAACAGAAAGCAACAAATTACTGATATATGCAACTAAATGGATAAATCTCACATGCATTATGCTATGTGAAAGAAATTAGGCCCAAGAATACACACTACATGATTTAACTTACATGAAATTCTAGAAAATGCAAATTAATCTACAACAGTTCCTGAGCAGGGCACCTGGGGGCTCAGTTGGTTAAGCAACTGCCTTTGGCTTCCAGGGAGTCCCAGGACAAGCCCCACATCGGACTCCCTGCTCAGCAGGGAGTGTCCTTCTGCCCCTCCCCCTACTCCTTCTCTCTCTCTCTCAAAAAAAAAAAAAAAAAACTCAAAAAAAAAAAAGTTCCTGAGCCAAGGTGAAGGGAAACATGGACTATAAAGAAGCATGCAGAAACTTTGGGGCATGACAGAACTGCTCTATACTTTGTGGCAGCTTTTTATAGGTGTATACATCTGTCAAAACACTTTTCACTTTAAATAGAGTTTATTGTACATAAATTATGCCTAAGCAAAGTTGACTTAACACTGGAAAAAAAGAAAAGAAACTGCTCTTGAGAGAACTGACCTCAATCCATGCTACATAAGACTACCATAAATGATGCTCCTTTGAATATGAACTTACAATCCAAAACTACTACATACTTGAGGAAACAATTCATCATGGGCAAGAGTCAGTTTAAAACAAATGGCAGGATCATACCCATAAAAACGTCAGAAAATTGAACATGATAGAGACTACAAGTTTATTTAAAATTATTATACGAATTGAAAACATGAGAGGATCACAGGGGGAAGGGAGGGAAAAATGAAACAAGATGAAACCAGAGAGGGAGATAAACCACAAGAGACTCTTAATCTCAGGAAACAAACTAAGGGTTGCTGGAGTGGAGGGGGGTGGGAGGATGGGGTGGCTGGGTGATGGACATTGGGGAGGGTATGTGCTATGGTGAGTGCTGTGAATTGTGTAAGACTGATGAATCACAGACCTGTACCCCTGAAACAAATACATTGTTGTTTTTTTTTTTAAGATTTTATTTATTTGACAGAGAGAGATACAGCGAGAGAGGGAACACAAGAGGGGGTAGTGGGAGAGGGAGAAGCAGGCTTCCTGCCGAGCAGGGAGCCAGATGCGGGGCTCAATCCCGGGACCCTGGGATCATGACCTGAGCTGAAGGCAGACGTTTAACGACTGAGCCACCCAGGCGCCCCACATTATATGTTAATAAAAATAAAAGAAAAAAAAAATGAGACAAAAACAAGATACCATAGAAAACAAAGAGGCAGATTTAAAAATGAACTAAAGAGTACTTCTAAAACTGAAAAAGTTAGCTAATGAAGAGAAGAACTCAGGGAACCTGGGTGGCTCAGTCCGTTCAGCAACCAACTCTTGATCTCAGGGTCATGAGATCCCGCTCTCATCAGGCTCTGCACTGGGCGTGGAGCCTGCTTAAGATCCTCTGTCTCCCTCTCCCTCTGCCCCTCCCACCCTAAACACACACACACACACACACACACACACACACACGCAAAGTAAATTAGTTCTAGCTGAAGAGTCAATTAGTATGCTAGGAGATAGATTTAAAGAAATTACTCAGAGGTAACACAGAAAGAGAAATTATGAAAGATAAGAAGAGATGTGGAGGACAGAATAAAAAAGCCCAACACAAGTTAAAATACGGGATCTGGGAGAGGCACTATTTAAAAACGGAATGACTGCAAATTTTTCTACAAAATTTATGCAAGGTATGGAATCTCAGATTGAGAAATCACTATAAGCTCCCAAGAGGATACAATTAAATCCACACCATATAATGAAACTGCAGAACACAAACAGTAAGATCTTTAAAACAACCAGAGAAAAATGCAGGTTACCTACAATAAAATGATAGTTAAATTGTGAGCATAGTTCTCAAAAGTAACAACAAAAAGTCAGAATTTCAGTAAAATAACATTTTCAAAATGCTGAGAGAAAATAATTGGAAACTTAGTACCCAGCTAAACTATCAAGACTGAAGAGAAGATAAAAGATGTTTCCACACAGTGTTTACCACTAACTGACTCTCACTGAAGAAAACATCTGAAGGATATATTCATCTATTTAACACAAAAGGAATAAAATGCAAGAATGGTGAAAAAACAAAAAGCATATAAGGGTAAAATGAAATTAATCACTGAAAGCACAAAACAATACTGTTAGACTACAATAACAATGATTATTACTTAGAATTGTTCAATATTGAAATGGATTGCCTTTGGGAGTGGTCTCATCATTGGAAGTGCTCCTTTTGAGTTCGGACAACACCTTTTGATATGTTTAGTGTAACACTGGGTAAGAGGCTGAAATAAGTGACCCCCAACATACTTACTGACCATAGGGTGTTAATCAATTAGACACAGCTGTCAAAACATTCCCCATCAGCTCTGCTTAGCCACCTGTGGCAGGGCTTTCCCCCCATCCTAACAGTTCTAGAACTCAAGTACTAGTTCAAGGCATTCTTCTCACTCCCATATTCCATAAATAAAAAAAAAGAACATTCTAAATAGAAATTTTTAAATGAGCTTTCAGGTAAGACCTTTTAGCTTTGGGGGAGTACAGCTTTGGCATAGATTAAGAATCAGGCATTACAATTAGTCACCATTTGCTTGAACTTGGGCCAAGAAAAGAGTACTCTGGAAGCTTTTACAGAGAACTATGTGCTTCTTCCTCTACAAGGAGAACCATACAGGAACAGAGAGGGAGGGAACACATACACTCATCCTTGATGATGGACAGCTACCTTACTCAGTCTGAATGTTCCTTCTGGGTTCCCATATATTCACAGCAGTAAATAGCTCCGCAAGGTAGCCCCATTTCCCTTATCCAAGGTTTCTGTCCACCACAGAGTAACACACTTTTGACATTCCAGAACTTTGGACATACAGGACCAGGCAACAGACACCAGAGAGAGGGAAACACGGATTAAAGCAAGTAAATATCACATTTTTAGAAGGCAGTGCCATTCCAGGCAAAAAGATAGAATACAGAGGTTCAAAAGCCACTAAATGAAGATGGGAAAGCCAGGCTCCTATTTCCTTTCAGTCCACGAAAGCTCATTCCTTTCAAAGCATGCATTAATAGCCATGACATGTTTCACTCATACCTGCCTAGGCATCAGGATACGGGGACAAAAGACACTGTCTCTAGAAGGGCAAACATGCAGACACTCTTCCAATACCAGATGAGAAGCACTCCCCTGGGGCCTAAGCAAGAGAGGACGTCCACAGGAGGCATCATCAAGCCAGTTACGCTCTTTCCCACCCACAACCTTCACACAGTAACTTACAGTCATATATTTGTACATTCCAAGATGCTTCCACGAAACAACTTAACTGATCTGGCCCTCAGAACAACCCTAAGAAGTAGGTAAGGCAGGTAAGTTCATTGTTTACGTTTGGGAAATGAGGCTCAAAATAAATTAGGTGACTCGTCCAAGACAACGCGCACCCCCACACAGCCCCTTACCCCCCACTCTTTATTTACGCCAACCATGCACTAGCTATGTAATCCTGACCAAGTAAACACTATAAAATACCTGTTTCCCCATCTGTAATAAAGGATAATAGGACAATTAGGAATATTTAAAAATGATCCATGTAAAGGGTGTGGCACAATGTCTGAAACGTAGCCGGTGCTCGGAAAATGTTTACTACTAGTATTACTACTGCTATTGTTAACAATAATAGGCGGAGACTTCCCTGGGACCTCTGGGTCACAAGCATTTCAGGAACACGCACTAGCCGCCCCCCACCCCCACCGACCCGACCCGGTTGCAGACAGAATTCCACAGACACGCCCCCAAACAGACCCTCCCCCTAGGCACGCCAGCACCTCCTCCCCCCCGGACATGCCCCCCTCCTCACAAACCTTACCCCCGATAGATTCTCCCCAGTCAGAGCAGGTTATGAAGGAGGCCTTCCGCTCGCACCCGCCTCTCCAGCACCCCCTTTAGGCCCCGGCATCCCTGCGGGCGCCCAAACCGAACGCCAGCCGCGGGCCCGCGCCGGTTACCTGCCGCGCGCTCCCGCTCCGCCTCAAGCTTCCGCGGGATCGTATTTGTCGCGGGCTCGCGCCAGCGCGGTGAGCGCACAATTAGTTTAAACTATGGCCCCGCCCCCACGCGCCACCCTCTGATTGGCCCCGGTCGGCTGGAGTCTCACGCAAGGGCACGCTTGAGGACCCGGGAAAAGGAAGTGTGAGGACCACTGGGAAGAGAGAAGGGGTGTCACTATTTCCGGAATCCGGCCTGGACTTGAGAGCAAAGAAAACTACAAATCCCAGCACATCCCGCGGCTTTGGAGCCCCGCCCCTGGCGAACTACAACTCCCGGTAGGCATCGCGGTAGCACTGACGGCTTGCGGGATGCGGTGGTGAAGGTAGTTACCATGGAGTTGCGCTGAGTAAGCCTGAGGTAGTGCGACGCCGAGGCTGGAGGGAAAGCAACTGCGGGTGAGTCGGGCGGGAAAACAGGAAATTCGTTCTAGGGGACCATTCGCTGTCTATGGAAAGATTAAGGAATTTCCTTTTCGGGGACCTGAGAAACCCTCCCGCACACACCCATTGCACAATGAACAAGACATAACATCCATTCGAAACAGACCGGGGTAGGGGAGGGAAGGGCGACGAGATACATAGCCGCACGGATTTGGGGGGTGCTTAAGAACATCCCCTATCACAAACCTGGGACCCCCTAATACGGATGGCTCAAATCCCTGACAGTGGGAGATCTGAAACACACTCAGAAAATGGGTTGGTTTTTCCTCTGATGATGAACTGAGACCTCTTCAAGACAAGGGAGTAGAATTAGAGTAAATCACCGGCCCTAATACTGGAGATGTATGGGGCTTGACTTGTCTCTTCCCTGACATGCAGGAAGGTCCCAGGGTACAGCCCCGTTCTCAGAATCAGCAGCGTCACACACTCATTAGGGGTGCCGTCCCTAAATTACCTCTTCTCGCTACACCTCCCCTATGGTCGGCTTCTCCTAGCTCTGTGGTTAGACTTTGATTCCTTTTACAGTTTTCATGACAGATTACATTTGGCAACTTACCGAGCACTTTCACATTCACTCTCTCTTTTGAGTTTTGTGAGTCGAGGATATTTATCCCCATTTTACAGATTGGAAAACTGAAACCCAAAAAGGAGCAGTGACTTGCTCAAGGCCACACACCAAGTCAGTGACAGCTTAGGACCATACCCATTTGTCAACTTCGAGCCAAGTCACTAACTTGAGTTTACAGCCTGTCTAGCTTAAGGATGTGTTCCAAGGAGTAAACTTGGACATCTGCTAGGCTGAATCTTGGGCTTCCCTGTGGCACCTGGGAATATAACCTCTCAGAATACACTAGATTATGTGGCCAACTTTTCATAACATTCTTTGATTTTTCTTCCACCTGTAGTCCATAAACAGAAACCCTCTCTAGGCCAGGCCATTCAGTCTATCAGATCTCATCTGATTATTCCTCAAAACTTCCTATGCCATCATATTGCTACTTACCCGAGAGAGGGAAGAAATAGGCTAACAACAAATCAAATCCCAATTGTTAGTAATTTCCAAAAACTGAAAACAAATTTTCATCAACTTGGATTGGTTAAAGTTAAATTAACTAAATTAATAGGATACACACAAATTCTATTCAGTACTCTGCAGTTATTAAAAAGGGTGAGTCTAGGGGCACCTGGGTGTCTCAGTCATTTAAGCATCTGCCTTCGGCTCAGGTCATGATCTCACGGTCCTAGAATCAAGCCCTGCATCTGGCTCCTTGCTCAGTGGGGAGTCTGCTTCTCCCTCTCCCTCCACCCCCCCTCCACTCATGCACATGGACTCTGTCTCGGTCAAATAAATAAATTTTAAAAATATTTTTAGAAAAGGATGAATCTACCATATAAAAAGAAAAAATACATTGTTAGCTAACACTACAATGGCAACCATATTTCAGTATAAATGTCTCCCATCAATATGTTGTACATCTAAATTTACACAATGTTATGTCAGTTATCCCAGTTATAAAGTAGAATTTAAAAAATACATTTACAAATAGGATGTGTTTTACTATATACACAATTGTGTATATATAATTACACAATTTTGTATATATTCCTTCTAAGAGGTTATATTCCCAAACGTTAATCATGATTGTTCTTGGTGAGATGGAGACTCAGACTTTTAGTTTCTTTTTTTTTTAAGATTTTATTTATTTAGGGGCGCCTGGGTGGCTCAGTTGGTTAAGCGACTGCCTTCGGCTCAGGTCATGATCCTGGAGTGCCGGGATCGAGTCCCACATCGGACTCCCTGCTCGGCGGGGAGTCTGCTTCTCCCTCTGACCCTCTTCCCTCTCATGCTCTCTATCTCTCATTTTAGTTTTAGACTTTTAGTTTCTACTTGATGTACTTCTCTATGTTGTTAGACTTTATTCAGCTATCATGTTAACTTTTAAAATTAAAAACTAAAATAAAATAAAAGGTATTTCCAATTTGGAAAGGAAAAATTCCAAAACAAGACAAGTATGCCTCTAAACCTGTCATTTGTCAAGTCAGCCTGGACAGATGAGGAAGGCACTGGGATCTGACTGGTCATGAGGCAGAACAGCAGCTGGGAAAGACTGGCTCCAGAAATGTAGCCACTGAAGTGAGCAAAGCAACCTCAGGGTTTTGTCAGTTCTACCCAGCAGCCAGGTATACCATGTGACACCTGAAGACACTATTCATTTCTTCTTTCATTTGTCCATTATCCATTTGTTCATCAAGCCTTTAGTGAAGACCCAGTCTTTGTCAGGCTCAGTACAGAGTAATGGTGGGAAGAGAGAAAGAAGTCTGACTTCTGGGGGCGCCTGGGTGGCTCAGTCGTTAAGCATCTGCCTTCGGCTCAGGTCATGATCCCAGGGTCCTGGGATCGAGCCCTGCGTCGGGCTCCCTGCTCCGCGGGAGGCCTGCTTCTCCTTCTCCCACTCCCCCTGCTTATGTTCCCTCTCTCGCTGTGTCTCTCTGTCAAATAAATAAATAAAATCTAAAAAAAAAAAAAAAGAAGTCTGACTTCTGTCCCTGGCCTTGAGCTTACAGAGAAGGAATAGAAAGTTTATAAAGAAACGAGTACAGGAGTTCCTGGCTGGCTCAGTCAGTAAAGTGTGCGACTCTCGATCTCAGGGTCATGAGTTCAAGACCCCCACTGGGCATAGATCCTACTTTAAAAAAAGTGGGGGGTTGCCTGAGTGGTTCAGTGGGTTAAATGTCCGACTGTTGATTTCAGCTCAGGTCATGATCTCGGGGTCATGGGACTGAACCTCACATCAGGCTCCCCACTCAGTGGGGAGTTTGCTTGATATTCTCTCCCTCTACCACCCCACTCACGTGTGCATGCCCCCTCTCTCTCAAATAAATAAATCTTTAAAAAAAAATGAGTACAGAGAATACAGCTGCTTCAGTGTATTAATATTAGCACCTGCTGTAGGACATACAATAGTTCTCAAGATAGGTTTGTCTCCATTTTACAGATGAAGAAACAGTCTGTGATAAAATTTTGTTCAAAGTACAGTAGGGGCATGTATCAGTTAGCTATTGCTGTATAACAAACCATCCAAAACCATAGTGACTTAAAAAGTATTTATTATTGCTTCCAAGTCTCTAAGTCAGCCATGTGTTTCTTCTGGTCTTGCCTGGGCTCATTCATATGTCTGCAGGCATCTGTGACTATCCTGAACCTGACTTGGTGTAGGCTGGCTATTGGCCAGTCTAGGATGGCCTCAGCTGGGAACACTAGCTCGCTGCACCTATCTCACCTGCACATGTTTCTCCCATCCCTCCTGTAGGGTAGCGATTTTCTCTTGGCATAGGCAAAAAGCAAGAGGGCAAGCCCTCTCTTTTAAGTTTTCTGTTTGCTTCATGTTTACCAGTATCCCATTGGCCAAAGCAAGTCACATGGCTGAGCCCAGCATCGGAGTGGAGAACTACAGACTTATAGGGCAAAAGAGATAGATACGAGGGAGACCAGGAATAGGAATAATCAAGGGAATCAATCTACCACAGAACACATTGACCAATTTTATCTGGAAAGACAGGCTTCATCAAAGAGAGTACACTAGGCCTGAGTATTAAAACATGAGCATAGGGGTGCCTGGGTGGCTCAGTCGTTAAGTGTCTGCCTTCGGCTCAGGTCGTGATCCCAGGGTCCTGGGATTGAACCCCTCGTCGGGCTCCCTGCTCCACCGGAAGCCTGCTTCTCCCTCTCCCACTCCCCCTGCTTGTGTTCCTGATCTTGCTATGTCTCTTTCTGTCAAATAAATAAATAAAATCTTAAAACAAATAAAAATAAAATAAAACCTGAGAATATTCACTAAGTAGGCAGCTGTTTCTTAGAACTGGATGCAGGCTGGTTTGCCACAATCAGTGGAAACCTAGCAGGCTTTTCTGTGCTCATGACAGACAGGGTTGCTCTATTATTTGTTATCTAGGCTTCATTCCTTCTGGTCAGGCACAGGGCAGCAGGCACTCCATAAATGTTTGCAGATTTGAATTGAGTTTCTTACTGTGAATGAGGTGTAGACTGAAATAGCTGAACCTGGGAGCCAATTGTTAGAAAGAGCAGCTTACCATCAACACTAGCAAAACAGAAAGCCTTGAATTTGGCAGTTTCTCATTCATGCCTCCCACAAACATTTCTTGAGTGCCTGTTGTAAGCCAGGTTCTGTGTCAGATGATGAATAAGACAGTGCTAGCTCACAGTCTGGGCTACTATTTAAATGGAGAAGAATAACAACTGTTTCCAATTGGCAAACTTATCTAACTACTGGGGGCTCCATTTTTAATAGTAACTCATCCGGAAAAATGCATAAGGATGATGCATTTGTGTATGACACAAAGTCAGAAGTTCTTAGGAACTGCACTGAGTTAGGTTCTCTGATGGTCAAGGAAACTAATGGTAAAATTCTGCCCTTAAATATTTTAGGCTAAAATCCATGTCCAGTGCAGAACTCTGGGATCCCAACACAGGACTTTGAGAAAAGTATCCAATCTCACTCAAAGACATCAAACTTGTTGTAGGTGCTCTAGTGGAATGGGCTTCTCTGTCTAGGTGAGAACACAAGCTAGGTTCCTCTAGTTCCAGAAAAGCCTGTGTTCTTTGTTGTCTGTCTGTATATTTGATACCTAAAAGATGCAGGTCTCCCTAATCAACAGTCGGTGCCCACCCGGCCAGTCTTGATTTGATAGAGAATTCAACTGTGAAATGACTCAAGGTGGCACTTCCACAAAGCTCAGTTGAGACTGCTGCTTTTTGAGAGGAAGACATTCACTTTCCATTCCTCTACGTGTTAAAACACCAAAAAAGGAATTTACTCAAACTGTATTAAGCTTAAGCTGAATTATATACTGTCAGGTCCCTGGTTTTTTGTTTTTGTTTTTTTCAAGATTTATTTATTTATTTGACAGAGAGAGAGAGATAACAGCTAGAGAGGGAACACAAGCAGGGGGAGTGGGAGAGGGAGAAGCAGGCCTCCCGCAGAGCAGGGATCCCAACGCGGAGCTCAATCCCAGGACCCTGGGATCATGACCTGAGCCGAAGGCAGATGCTCAACGACTGAGCCACTCAAGTGCCCCAAGGTCCCTGGTTTTTAAGAGAAATTCATTTTAAGAAAATGTGTGGATTTCATTTTCTGCATATAATCTAGAACTGCATATCCTAAGTTTTCCCTTTTTACTTTGGCTGCAAGGAATTTCAGAGATAACATAGGCCAGTTCCTAATTCCATCGTACATCTCTTTCTCTTCCTTTAATCTGCCTTCTGATCTTTCTCTTCCATGTTTCCATTTCCTACATCAGTCTGGTAGCCACTAGACACTTGTAGCTGTTGAGCACTTGACAGGTAGCTTGTCCAAATTGGGATGTATAAAATATCTCAATTATCAATAGCAATTATATGTTGAATGTTATTTTGGATATATTGGGTTAAATAAAATATATTAAGCTTTACCTGTTTCTTTTGACTTTTCCTTTTTATGGCTACTAGAAAATTTTAAATTACATATGTGAAAAAATTACTTATGTGGCTTGCATTTATAGTGTTCATTATATTTCAGTTGGACAACTCCATTCTATAAATCATCCTGTTTTTTTTTTAAAGATTTCATTTATTTATTTGAGAGAGAGAGAATGAGAGCGAGAGCACGAGAGGGGGGAGGGTCGGAGGGAGAAGCAGACTCCCTGCTGAGCAGGGAGCCCGATGTGGGACTCGATCCCGGGACTCCAGGATCATGACCTGAGCCTAAGGCAGTCGCTTAACCGACTGAGCCACCCAGGCGCCCAAATCATCCTGTTTTATGAGTGTGTTATAAACTACCTCAAATCCTTTTGGAAAGCAGGTGTAGTGAGCAAAAGAGGTGACAGCAGTGGGTAAGTGAAGGGGAGGTTGACTGGGACATGTCCTTGTCTATGTGTCTTTTGTTTGTATCTGTCACATACAAAACCCCTTGGTAAAGTGTGTTTTCAGCTTTCTTCTTCCCAGGTGAGTAGTATTCTCATGGCTTTCCCCAGTCTCTTGAAAATATCTCTGCTTTACTTGAGCTAACAAATCGGAAAGGATCTGATAAGACAATTCACACCACATTGTAAATGACTGATAACTTGTGTTTACCCCTCTCAGGGGTATTTCCATTTTGACAGGGAACAATCCCTGAACCCAAAGGAATGAATCCCTAATGGTGGAGTTTCAGGCACTGGTGACAGGTGAGTGAGGTAGATTCTGGTTTCATGTGTATGTGCTTATGTATGTAGGAGTACATTGAGGATGTGGCTGAAAGTAGGGTCTTTGGATGGAAAGGAAATGGGGCTGACAGACAAGGTGAGCAGAGAAGGAGGCAAATCCCCAGCTGGGTCAGCCTGGCAAAGGGCTGTCAGACACCAGATCCAATGAAGGCCCTCAGGGGTTTGTTAAGCAATAGAATAGCCCAGTTGATGTCACTGGAGTGTAGGTACCAAGATAGCCTCCATGGTAACTACTGTGGAGTAGCACAGAAGGCCTCAGAGTAGGATTCGGGAGTCTAGGATTGCAGTCCACACTGACTCATTGGCTTAACTCCGGGCAAGTGCTTTTACCCTTGGGTCTCAGTTTCTTTATGTGGAAAGTCGAAATGGGTGTTACAACTATCAATGAGCTCTAAGGGATGTAAAGGTGCTCTGAGAAGTAGGAAGTGCCCTACAAATGCAAGGAATGGTGATTACTGTCTTAAAACAGAAATGCGGCCAGGCAAGCCTGGAGTGGTGGAGGGTAGAAAGCAAGGGTGCAGGGCTCTGGGGATACCTGGAAGCCTAAACCCCTTGTACCTGGAACACCAGTCCTTCTCTATCGCCCCCAGGCTGAACCCGGACTCCCAGGGCCAATGCTTACACCTGACAAATGATGGCCTGAGCTATGAGCAAACCGGACTATATGAACACTTCGGTGCAAGAGCCCCCTCTTGACTACTCCTTCCGAAGCATCCACGTGATCCAAGGTCAGCCCACAGAGCACAGCACTCCACTCACCATGGCAACAGGCTGGGTATGGTTCCCAGGGAGAGAGCAGTCTTCTACTTAAGAGCCTGAAGAAAGAGAGTCTTCCTGTTTGCTTGCAGATTTTTTTGTTGTTTTTGAGAGGAGTAGGGGGTAAGTAGGTGGCAGGGGTGTAAGGGGTAATTGATCATCTTCAAAAGAATCCAGGCTACAACAGTGAAGTCAGGTGGAAGGAAATTGGGAAACCAGTTTATCAGCCAATGGTTTTATTCTCCTGTTTTTACCTGAAGAGGAAGACAGGAATGAAAACAGGCGGAACCCTAACTCCTCTGAGGACACAAGCCTATTCTGATCACTGGTAAAACATGCAGGGTCTCATTATTCGGGGCATGTTTCCAGTTTAAATATTTATTGATAAATATCTTATACTCATTCCAGCCCTATCCAAGTTTATTCCATTATCACCCATAATTATTGCAGGTTCCAGCACTACCCATGCTCATTCCCATTTTATTATTCAGTGTCTTTGTAAATAGGTGGCTCATACTCTTCGGGAACAGACAGAGGAAGGCTCTTAGCAGTGTCATATTCTCAGGGTAATATGCTTCTTTCCAAGGAAGTTCTGTCCCTGGCTTTTGCTATCTGGCTTCTCATAAAACACTGTACATCTGCTCTCACAGAACACATGCTTGTACCCATATATCCTAGACCCAATAACTGGCTTTGGTTTTCTCTCATAGGCAACTGGTGGCTACTTTTAAGATCAGGAAGAAGGCAAATAGTTATCCAGGGGGTACTAGGCCTGGCTTGAGTTGGGGATACTACTGGGTTTGCGCCAGCCACAGTGGCTCACTCATATTCTTTCAGGAGTATACACCCACCTACTGTGATCTTTATTGACTGTGCACAGCATCACTTCTGATTGATGTAGTCCGTGTTTCACAAGGGTTTTAGCTGTAATGATTCTGTACAAGATAGCTGGGGTGACAGATGAGGGAGGTATGGCTCCTGCCTACCCTGGAAATTCCCAACTCTGAGCGGGGAAACAGAGCTTTGCACTCTCTGGAACCTTCAAAATGAGGGGAGAAACAATCTACTACAACCACAGATGACTCCACAGCACAAACCATGGTCTGTACAGATGCCCTCTCCTTCATTCAATGGTTAAATATTTACTGAGCACCTACTATTTAGTGAGCAGATGTGTATACATACATGCCAGGCATTGTGCTCCTTGCTGTGTCTTGTAAGGAGGGGAACAGAAGCACATCCAAGCCCCAAAATGCCAGTCCCCTCAAGTTCCCCAGAGTCTGGGGGTACTGGATAGACTATTTGCTAAAGTAAACCAATAGATGGATTATAGATTCTGAAATGGCAAGGACTTTAGACTATATCCAACCCATAGTCCTCTAACTTCTGCTCATGAACCTACAGTGTTAAGGGAGTCTACTGCAAGACACACTTACCAACCCCTTCCATTATGGGGTGAGGGATGACATGACGAAGTTATCAAACTAACTCCCACCCTCTAGGGAACATGGAAAAGTTCATGTGAAAAAGAAAAAGTTGTGTGGCAACCCTTCAGAGATATGAAGACGGGATCACGTTTTCCCAGGTCTTCCTGGGGCTAAACACTCCCCAGTTCTTTGGGCACTGATATCTGTGGTCCATATTCCACAGGCCTACTCTGAACAAGGCAGTGTCAACAGATCCTTAATGCAGTACCCTGGTGGAATCTAAAGGGAACAGAAACCTGTAACAATGGGATACACCATTCCACTCTTGATACCGGCAGCCTGGATGGGAGCCTCAAGTTTTAGGCAACACAGTTCCACCAGTGGCTGCTTCTGAGCTGGAGATCCGCCCGTGCTTAGTGGCAGTCTCCAAGCTGCTGCCTCATCAGGCTGGATGCTAATCTATATGTGGGTTTATTTTAACCCTAACTTTTATTCAGCTGTGTCATTTCATTGGGGGTTCTCAGGATACGTTGAGGTGGGGGGCAGGATTAGTTTATTCAGGAGCTGGAGTACTCTGCTTCAGTGTCCTTCTGCCACCTCCCCCCCAGCTCGGCCCCGACCGGGGATCCTGCTCACTCCAGCACTAAGGCGGAGAGCCACCTGGTGGATGCTGCCTGACCTGCAGCCGAGAGGAGAGGAAGTTAACTCTGGGGGTAGGTGGAAGAGAGGAAGTGTGTCCAATAAGAGCTGAGGGGAGTGAAGACAGCTGGCCAGCTTCAGCAAATCCTAAATACTTCCTTCCCCAGAGACAGCTTTAGACAAGTAATGAGAGGCTTAGGGGCAAGAGGAAAAATATAGTCCCCTCAGCCATAGGGGGTTATCTGGTTCTGGCTCTGCCACTATGAGTCTGGGCAGGGCCCATCCTCTCTACCTCATTTGTCAAAAAGTGTGTGGGGGTCTACACAGATGGTTTGGAACACTCTGTTTTCCCTATCCTCTCTCCTCCTTGGCCAAACTTTCTGAGGGTGTTGTTTACACTACCTGCTTAGATTTCCTTAACCCTCCCTTCACTCTTGAACTGAGTCCAGTCTAGCTTCTGTTCCCAGGTCCTTCTCATTTCATTGAAACAGCCTTCACCAAGGTCACCAGGGGCTGGAGTTGCCAAAATTACTTTTCAGTTCTATCGCCCTGAAATTCACTCCTATAAACTCTGCACTCCCTGAGCATCTGTAAAATTATCTTCTTGTGGTTCTCCCTCCATCCTTCCCTCATTACTCATTTTTAATAGACTCCCCTTCCTCCTTGTACCTCCCTTCTACCCTCACTCTCCGTGTAGAATCTCCTCTACTTCTCTAACTTGTACACCTTCTATGCTAATGATTCTTATCCGTCTCCTGAGCTTCAGACCTTTGTATCCAACTGCCTGGTTGGCTTCTCCACCTTTTTGTGTTATGGGAACCTCAGACACACACCAAGGCTAAGCCTGGACTCACCTTTCCAACCCTGGTTTGTCTTTTTCTAATTCCTTATCAGTCCCTTAGACAAGAAACTGGGCACCACCCTAGATTATTCTTTTACGCTTACATCCAGTCAACTTGAAGTCATGCTGATTTTCTCTCCCTCTCATCTCTTGCTTGGATGACTCAAAGAGCCACACTGATCTTCCAGTCGCACCCACTCCCTTTAATCCATCTGCACGCCAGAGCTTCAGAATGATCTTTCTGCAGTGTGAAAGATTTGGATCATCTCCTTTGTCTAAACCCTCCAGTGGCTTCCCATCATCTACAGAATAAAGTCCAAAATACTCTGCCTGGCATTCAAGGCTCCTTGGCTTCTTCCTCCTTGCCCCCACCTTGAGCAGTGCATGCATACACACCATTTCACACCTCTATGCCTCTACTTGTGTGGTGCCACTCTTGCCCTTTCCACCCTTTGCTTGGTTAAGGTCTCCTTATCCACTGAGCTCCAGCTCAGGTTTCGACTTCCCTGAGTGCCCAGACTGAGCCAGGAGTCCTTCTTCATGATTCCATTGCTGTCACTGCCAGCTTGTTTTCATCCTGCCTATATGAGCTCCTCCAAGGCACAAACATCTGCTTCATCCCTGCCTTGTTACTCATCCAGAGCTTGGCACAGACGATCTGCCATTCTGTTTACCACTATACATCCAGTATCTGGCACATACACAGTTGCTCAGCAGTAATGCAAGAGAGAGGACGTCGGAGGGTGTTGTACTGAAGTGAACGCTATAGGCTCTACCAGTGGATAATTCTAGACTTTGTGCTATAATCATCTTCGTTCAAGCCTGACAATTCTAGTTCTTAGTTTCCATAAAGTGAGTGATTCTGCCTCTCCCCCGTCCCCAGACCCAATGATATGACAGACATGAGAAGACCATGTGACCCAAACCAAGAATTTGGGATGGGAAGTCTTTGACTCTTAGTCCAAGTTTACTTGGATTCCTGAGGCCTGTGGGACGGGGTCCTGTACTGACAGCAGGTAGAGTCATGCTAGACTCAAGCATGAGGCTATGGTCCTGGCAGTCCCTCCAGCTATAGCTTAGGCTGTAAATCCTCCCAGCTCTGTCCCTTCTCAGCCCTAAAACAGAAAAGCAAAGATGATAGCCCACGTCTCACTCTGTCCCCACAGACCTGACGAGCGAGGAGCCACGGACAGGGCTACGACCAATAAGGCACTCAAAGTCAGGGAAGTCACTGACCCAGTCCCTGTGGCTGAACAACAATGTCCTCAATGACCTGAGAGACTTCAGCCATGTGGTTTCATTGCTTCTGGAGCATCCAGAGAACCTGGCCTGGATCGACCTGTCCTTCAACGACCTGACTTCCATTGACCCTGTGAGTACCCAGCCCCGAGTGTCCAGTCAGGGTGGGCCTGATACCACCTCGTCCAGCCCCCAGCGCTCTACCTCCCACACATTATCCAGGAAGTGGTGCCGCAGCACAGCGCTGTGCAAAGTACACAGCTGTGGGCCCAGAAAGATGTAGGTTCAAATCCTAGATTTGTCTCTTATTTGGGGATTTTGGCAAGAAACCCAACCTTTCAAAATCTCAGCCCTCCTGTCTGAAAAAATGGGGAGCATGTGCCCCCACAAAACATAAAGGTTTTATGAGGATTAAATGAGAATTAGGAAAGCCAACTGGCACGTAGCAGGCTGCAGGAACATAATAGTTTTTGTTATCGGGCACCCACTGTGCCTTGTGCTGAGTTCTTCTGTGGAAGAGGTAGGTAAAGTACAGCACTTATTTTCCATGAACTCAGACTCAAGTTTTATAAAACACAACTGACCCTTTCTTGTCCAGGATCCCTATCAGAGGAAAAGCAGCTACAGCATGAGTTGGAAACTATTCCCCAGGTAGTAGTGATCTCAATTTAACTATTTTGAAAGCTTCTCTTCTGTACCTAGCGTGATGCTCTCTACCCGTCCCTTGTTGTGAAAGATTCTTAGATCACCAAAGCTAAAAAGGTCTTCAGTGTAGAGGCAACTGAGGCTCAGGGGGAAGCAGGAGAGCCCAGGCCCCCGGCAAGTCAGTGGCTGTGCTAGGCCCCAGGCCCATACCTCCCGCCCCTCAGATCACAGCTCTATGGCCATGTGATACCCCTGTACTCCTTCAGAGTTAAATGAAAAGTAGGTCGGAGTTATCCAGAATGGCTGCAGGGGGGTGGCATAGACTGGAAAGCAAGTTGTTTCCCAAACTTTTCCTTCTTTGCCCCCAAGTCAGTCCTGAGCACAGATCCAGGGCCCTGTCCATCCTGGCTTTTGGTTTCCTTCCCCAACAGGTCCTGACAACTTTTTTCAACCTCAGTGTACTCTACCTCCATGGCAACAGCATCCAGCGCCTGGGAGAGGTGAACAAACTGGCTGTCCTCCCGCGGCTCCGGAGCCTCACACTCCACGGGAACCCCATAGAGGAAGAGAAGGGGTATAGGTAAGTGCCCCGGCCCTGAAGCTGGGCTCCCCTGAGGGAAAGGAGGTGGAGAGAGAAGAAATCCAATACCATTGTTCTGCCATGCTGGGACAGAGAAGGGAGTGGAGATCTTTCCTGTCTTACTATCCATCAGAGGAAACTCTGTCTCCCCCAAATTATACTTCAGTCCCTCCATTCTTGCAGTTAGGGGAGAGAGCACCAACTGGTGGAGGGGGAAGGAGGTTCTGGTGGGGGGCTGGCCCCCAGCCCAAGTCTTCCCCACAGGCAATATGTGCTGTGCACCCTGCCCCGTATCACCACATTCGACTTCAGTGGGGTCACCAAGGCAGACCATGCCTCAGCTGAAGTGTGGAAACGCATGAACATCAAGCCCAAGAAGGTCCGGATCAAGCAGAATGCACTCTGAGGTTCCCAGGGCCCCAGCAGTCCTAAAGGCCGAGGATGGTCAGTTTGGTTTGACAATAAACGATTTGAGCAGTTGAGCAGATGTGAAGTCATCTGTGCCCTGTAAAAATGTCCTCCAACTCAGGCAACTGTCAGTAGCTCCAGTCTTACTTCGCTGATAAAAGGGAGGCAGTGGAGGGAAAGGCCTGTTGGCCTGGGACGCAGGGGACCTGGTTCACTGTGTGGCCTTGAGAAACTTACCTAATCTCTCTGGGCCCCTTTCTTTTACTCTTCAATTCAGATATCCTGGGGTCAGAGCTGCTTCACAGAGCGCCAAGTTTCTGTGGAAATGCCTCAGAAGATTTTATAGGCTGTGACCTCTGAACCCCCCACTTCAATCAGATCAGAGTGGTTCCACTGTTTTACATGCTGGTGTTCTGCTTGAGATTTCATTTGATAAAAAGAATCTTCTGCTTGAAAACAGTGGCTTGCTGGCTCCATGTCAAGTATCCTTGGTCTGCCTTTACCCTCCCCCCGCAACCCTGGGCTTGTTGGTAATTCCACTGAACCTGAGGCAGGGCCCCCAACAGTGACAGCTGCCTCGGATTCAAGTTTGTTCAGCTTTGACAGTATTCCCATTATCGGGGAAGGGATAAGCAGTCTTATCCAATCTGAGGTTAGCCCAGGCCGAATTCCAGCTAAGACCTGGGAGCCCTGAACCCTTATCTCCCAGATTCCTCTCAGTGCCCCTGGAAGACGTGCTCCTCCCCCTCACCCACCTCACTGCTCACAGACCAGAAGTAGTACTAGGGTGGTGGGCAGGACAGAGGGGCTGCAACCAGCACACAGATGAATACACTTCCTTTATCGAGGGCGACAAACCAAAACAAAACCCCAAAACCCCAAACATGTAAAAACCCAGGGTGCTAGAAATACAAACTCAATTCATTCAAATTCAAGCTCGTCCAGACCCTGGTCACAAACCCTAGTGAGGTGCATGTGAGCACCAAGTCAGGGAGAAGGAGACAGGAGTGAGGCCAAGAGAAAGGGTGGGAAGGGGGCCCCCACAGGCCCCCTAGGGATCACCCTCACAGTGGTACCTCCAACTTCCCAGTGACGGTGAAGACCTACTAGGCCCTAACCTTTCAATCCCCACCTCATCCCTGGCCAGGGCTATGAACACCAGTCCCAAATGGTTCTGCCCTCCCTTGCTCCGTCCTCACTTGCTGAGGCTTCCAGCCTCACTCTTCTCCTCCTCCACACTCTTCTCTGTGATTAGTAGCAGGTTAGGGTACTGTGTGAGCCGCAGTGAGGCTGGGGGCCAGGGGAGGCAGGGTGGAGACGGGGTGAAGAGAAGAGCTGTCCAAGGATCCCTCTCTTCATGGGATCCCAAACTGTACAACCAGCTCCTCTTTTGCGTCCACTCGGATCTGAGAAAGTGCACTGTAGGCATAAGCAGCTATCCTGGAGACCTGAGACAGAGGGGCCAGGGACAAGAGGAACGGAGAGAGGCAGTGAGAAGGGAGATCCAGAAAGCCGGGGAGGGGGATTGGGTGGCGAGAGAGGAGGGGATGGTGAGGGACAGGGAGCCAAAGAGAAAGGCAGGGATGGGAAAGACGGCAAAGAACAAAGGGGAGGGAGAAAATAAAGGTGGAAAGAAGAAGATACAAAGTACGAGAGGTGAGGGTGAGTGGGGTACACGAGCTACCAGGCTCCCTAACTCCACTTCCCTACCACCTCTGAGACGGAGAGGGTGAACCCTCTGCCACAGCCTGGGCGGTGAGGGAAGGGTAGGCAGGGGCGGCTCACCTGCTGCAGGTCGGAGAAGGGGATGGGCTCGCTGGCCAGCACTTGGTGGGGCTGGCTGGTGAGAGATGGCAGCGGCGGCAGCTTCTTCCAGTGGGTCAGGCTGCTGCTCAGCACAGCCAAGCGGGTGCTGGCCAAGAGGATGGAGGGGGGTGGGCGGTCAGGCCGGTCTGCCCTGGTCTGCCCTGCCCTGCCCAGCCCAGGCATGCCTCGCTCCCTCAGGCCAGAGAAGCAGGGTGACAAGCACCTCCGCTCACCACAAACTCGCTCCAGGCCCACCTCCCTTGGCCTCCGCACCCTTGAGGGCCACGGGGCAAACAGGGCTGACATGAACATCTGCTGCGGTACCAGAGAGATTTGTTATCAGTCTCCTGGGCTGCACCCAAACAAGAAGCGTGGACTGGGGCTCAGGCTCCAAAGCTGGATAAGGGATGGAGGGGCAGGGAGGAGCCCAAGGAGCCCGACCGGGGTGGGGTGCGTGTGTGTGTGTGTGTGTGTGTGTGTGTGTGTGTGTGTGTGTGCGCGCGCGTGTGCGTGTGCATGTGCATGTGTGTCCGAAGCTGGCCAGGTCTCACCTGTACTGCCTTGCCCGGTCCATGTACTCATGCTGCTCCATGCCCTGGGAGTCCGCGGCAGACACATCAATGATGTTGCTTTGGGGAGAAGAGGCAGAGAGAACATGACAGGTGCTTCAAGAGGGACACGCAGGATTCACTGCCAAGTGCCAACTCCGGGGCTATCTGACCCCAGTGTCCCTGCCTGCCCACTGGAGCAGGGCTGGGCCCAGAGGCACCTCTAGCCACTGACCTTGTCCCATCCCCCATGTCCTGGGCCCAGCCCCTCTATCCCATCCTTTAACATCGATGGAGAAGCTCTGCCCAGGCTTGGTCCTTTGGTGCTCACCTGGCTGTCTTAGCAAGGATGGAGGAGAGCAGGGCCTGCTCATCTGTGCGAGTGGGAGGCAGGCTGTGGTAGTTGGGCTCAGCTCCATTGAGGGCTTTGGTAGGGGGGCTGCTAGGGTCCAGCAGCAGCTTCCGTTCCTCTCGGTCCTAGGAGAGGCCATAGGGGAGAAGTCAGCCCTGGAGCCTTTAGCTGCCTTTCCTGGGCTCTTCTCTCAGCCCAGCTCTGACCTTTAAGCACCAAAAAATACCCTAAGTGCCTAAGTGTGTGGAATGTCAGCTAAGGCTCAGTCCTGCCTGCCCTTGGGAGCTCAGCTGAGTTGGTGGTCTGGGATGAATCAAAGTGGAACCAAGCAGTCCTAGAGGCCCTGAAAGGATGGACAGAGGCACAAAGCATGTATTCAGTAACAGCTCTAGAGCTTCAGAAAACAGTCTAGCACCTGATGCAGGTCAGGAGCCTAAGAATGGCACTCCTGATCCCCCAAACAATTCTATTCCTTGTATAATGTCAGGGCAGGAGTCCCAGCCTCTGGGTCACACAGTCCCAGTGTGCCCCCTTCTTGAGGGCAGGTCCCTTCTACTCTCAAGTGTTCACTCTCCTCTGATGCTCTCTTTGTATACAACTCCCAGAACCAAACCTGATGCACCTGGTGAAACCTGACCTGACATGGAGCTGCTCCCTCCCTTGCCATGCCACCACACCTCTAGTAGTGTGGTTTTGCTAATTTTCAGTAGTCCTGTTACTGCTAGCCAACACTGATAATTACAACTCCCAGAACTAACCTGGGGCCAGACCAAGTCTCCCTGGTTCCTCACATTTCTGTGTGGTTTTCTCCTCGTTCTAATCTACTGCAATCTCTGGATACAACCCTGCCTTGAGCCCATCCGCTGCAAATCCCTGCTGGCTTTGTGTCAGCTACAAATTGGATAAGCTGACCTGCTGGGTATCTATCCAAGCCGTAAAGAGCAAGGGTGCCCAGGACAAAGCCAAGGACAAGGGGGCCATCCTGCCTAATGCTGACTCACAAACCCTCAGTGCCAGACCACCAGTGCTCCACTCCAGCCCACTTTCAGTTCCTACCACAGACCTTCCCACTGCGGGCTCCCAGCTCCCCTGGCCACAACTCCACAACGCTCCTTACAGAGGGCCACTTCCTCCTGCCCGCCTGCCCCACCCTAGGGCAGGCCCTTTTCACAATACTCTTCCTTCTCAACCCTAGGTTGCCCAAGTGTCCCCAGTTCCCAAAAGCATGAGACAGAAGCTGTGGGATTCTACCCTATCACCTCCCAACTCCTCGACACAACCCCTCCTCCTTAAAACACAGGCTAAATATTAAAGGGCTAGAAAGACAAAATTATTTGCCAAAGATCAAACTATCTCAAAGGAAAGCTAGCTTCAAAATGAACCCTGAGTTTGATTCCTGTGTGTCATCCTTCCCCCAACCCTACTTGAGACAGATCTTCCTGCAGGACTGGGTAGTTTTCCCCCCATCAGGGGTTCTTCAAGAACAACGTTGTTTTCCTGAGACCTACACTCCCAGAAGAGGCCAGGCTACCCCCATCAGAGTGGACAAATAACATCACCCCACCCCCAAAAGGCCAAGTGCAGCATGGAGGAGGTTTTTCACACCAAGGTCTGTCCCTGAGTCAGTGTCAAGCCAAGAGTCAGGATTCCACTGTTTACCCTAGCACAAACACATATATGTGGCCTGCCCATGATTACCCACCTGGTCTATGGGCACAGCTAAAAGAGACAGCTTGGCCCAATGGATAAAGCACATGGCTTGGTATCAAGACACCATGGCTGTGGCACTACTCAGCTCTGTATCCTTGGTTAAATCACTTAGTCTTTCTAAACTTTTTCTTGCCTTTATTTTTTTTAAGATTTTATTTATTTGACAGAGAGAGACACAGAGAGAGAGGGAACACAAGCAGGGGGAGTGGGAGGGAGAAGCAGGCTTCCTGAGGAGCAGGGAGCCCAATGTGGGGCTCGATCCGAGGACCCTGGGATCATGATCTGAGCCGAAGGCAGACGCTTAACGACTGAGCCACCCAGGCGCCCCTTTTTCTTGCCTTTAAATACATAACCTGTACCTATATGACAAACGCTTGGCATAAACCAAATGAAAGAACTATAAAGGCCTTTGAAAAATGCATCATACATTTTTTTATTAAAATAAAGGAGCAGAGATGAGAATGGGAAAGCGGCCTGTCCAACAGCTAGCTGAGAGAGGGACTCTGAGATAGTGAAGGGTATGGAATAGACTTTTGCCACACGAAGCCTTAAATCACCCAGCACTGATCGAGCACCGTTCTGGGGGTTAAATACAGAAGTGAGAGCCTGTCAAGAAGGTGAAATTCAGGAAAGCAGCAAGCCCAGTTCTCCCAACTAGAAGCTGGTATCCTTTCTTAGAAGACACTAACCCTTCTTGATTCATTCCCTGCAAGAGTCTGTATTACTCTTTAGGGGACAATCTCCCACTATGCCACAGTTTTCCCAGTAGGCAGGCATACTGTGTCCTCTACGAGGCTGGGATGAAGTGAGGGGTAGTGGGCATGAGGCATGCCTAACATAAGGCATAGGAAATAAAAGTATGTGTTCACTGAGTGGGAAATTAATGAGGCCCAGGAGCCACTCATGCCTCTCATACAAATGACATTTTCCTAACCTTAAGTCCTTAACCTAAAATAGGTTCATGTGAGTCACTGGGGAAAGACCTACTTCCCGAATACCAGTAACAAAATCCATTTCTGTTACCATCTTCCCCACCAGACTCTGAGCTACTTGCTGAAGTCTTTCTATCATGTCCGTTTCTAGAATGTGTTGAAATGTAGAATCCAGGCTTACAGACAATAAAAAAGGTGAGTGGCCAAGAGCTTGAGACTTCATCCTCAGGAAGGTCTCCCCACTCTTAAAAGATCAAGCAGGTAGGGCAGGCTTTAAGGTGTGGGGAGAAGTGAGAATGCACCAAGAGGAAGAGGGAGAATTTAAAACCGCACAGGTTTCTCAGCCTAATCCCCTGTGCAAAGGGATCAGATCTACAGTCAAATTCCCAGGACAGGCACCCTCTCTAGCTGAAGGAACCTTCAGGCCCCAAGCAAAAACTGCACTGAGGCAGGCCAAACGGAGCTCCCCATCCCGTCTCTCTAATCCAATCCAGCCAGGGCGGAAACCCACTTTGTAGCTTCTCAAACAACTTCCCACATGTCTCGATGTCCTCACTGTCTCTATTAAATTCTTCACTGGTCAACTCAAATGCCACCTACTTCCAGAGGCCTTCTCTGACCCCAAACCAGCAGTGACCTTCCCTCTCCAACCCCAGGGACTGAGAGCATACACAAACTCCTGATTCATGTCAGGACAAACGAACTCTGAGCCTCAGCTTACCCGTCTCTAGAATGGATTCACAAAGCCCGCTCATACAAGCACAGAAAAAGCACAGGAAGCTGGGAAGACAGTTTCCCAGAGACCTAGGCTGAGGACCCTGAAAGCTATAAAGGTTTAAGGGTGGGATAAGATGAAAGGGGTGGGAGCAAGCGGGACAAGCGGCTGCCCCTACACCCCAATGCGGAGACTGTAGAGAAAGCTGGGGCTTTTAACAGGGATAGGAGCCTGGCCGGGCGTCCCCTCTGTAATCTGTCCCCTCCCGGCCTCCGTACTATACAAGCCCCGCACTCCCGCTCCTGCTCTTCTGCAGGTTTTCTTCTGGGCCCCACGCCCCAGCCTCTCAACCCTCATTCCCGAGCCTCGCCCGCCGCGGCCGCACCTGGTCCGAGTCCTCGTTCTCGCTGCTGTAGCAGCACCCCATGGCCGGGGTCGGGCCGGGCACTCAGGCCGCGCCGAGGAGGGACGGCGTCCGTCGGGAGCCCTTCCGGTCACATGACCCGTGGCCGCATCCAGCAAGCAGCCACCCGCCTCCCCGCCTATTCCTGCCCAGAGCCGCGCAGCGGCCGCCGCAAACCCGACTTCCGGCCCCGTCTCCACCGCGTGATCATCGCCAACCAATGGGAAGGGTCACCCCGCTTGACAAAATGCGAGACACGTGATGCGATGAAAAGGCGGGGCAGATCACATGACTTAAGCCTCTGCCCAGTCTTGCAGCGTGAGTCTTCTTTCACCCGCTCCAGAGGTCCTCGTAGTTTGTGGTCGCGTGGCTGCCAGGCTACCTTTCTGGGCCAGTGAGTGAACTTATCCCAAATGCCATCATGATTTGCTCTCCTAAATGCTATGCGAGGGGCGAGTGGGACTGAGGCCCTACACTCCTAGAGCACACAAGTCTCTGTGTACAAGCGTTGGACCCAGGTGCCCAGCCCCCAGTCGGGGGACACATAGAGTGTGGCGCCCAACGGAGTTCTCAGCCTGGACTGGGGATCGGAGACTTACTGGAAGAAAAGCCCTTATTCATACACAAACCAAAGCGGAGCAGAGCTCAAAACTGTAAGAGATACAGGCTACCTCACAGGCTTTGCCTTCAGGCATTTCTCTTCAATCTTGCCGGCCTTTTTACAGCAACCATAGTAATCTAACACACAATGCTCTTTTCTTAGAACCACCCCATATCTTCCCTTGGATGCTGAACACAGGTCCAGGTGTGTCATTCAAGATCTTGCAGAGCCTCTCACCTGCCTCCCATTCCAGCATTTGGGTCGTGGGGGCTGGTAGTGATGGTGGTGGCGGTGCAGGGATTGTAGTGATGCCTCACCAACCGTAAGAAAATATTTGCAGTTTCCCGACTGACCTCCTGGACTTTCCTCATGTGGCCTGGCACACTGTCTCCCCACCAGGTCTGTCTTCTGCCTTCAAGCCTCACTACAAACAGTATTCTCCTGATTGCCATCTTCAATCCCATTGTTTGGGCATGTCCAGTTCCCTGTGCTTAATCCCTATCCCGTGTTGATTCCTTCATTTATCGAATCAAAAATTACTGAGTGTCTGATGTGCCATATACTGTTCTGTCTAGATACATAGCAGTTCACAAAACAGCCCAAAGTCCCTGTATCCATGGAGCACTGCATTATGTTTTATTCTCCATTTTTGGATCAGTCTCTTCCTCCAAACTTGGGAGTTCCTGGAGGAAGGGGACAAGATCTGACTCCCCTCTGCGACCCACACCCTGGCATTTACTTAGACAAAATGTCAGTTGTCTGAACTGAGTAAATTACAGCCTCCCATCACCTTGGCTCACACCATGTCCCATGTTCTGCTACAAGGAGTTAGAGGAGAGGTCAGCAAACCCAGTAGCTCTTATTACCCCTCAGATCAAGACCCTGGAGTTCTGTACATTTTTTCAGCACTCGAGAAGGGTAAGAGTTAGCCCCACCTTGTTGCTGCAGCTAGTAACTTGAACTGCAGGTCTCAGGTGACAGCAGCAGCTTCTGCATCAATAATTGAGAGCAGGTCCAGCCTGCCTCAGGGTTCTCTGGTCCCAAGGACTCCCCCTCCTGTCCTATGCTCTGATCTTCCCCAAGCAGGAGCCTCCAGCCCAGGTAAGCAGGGCTCTTGAGTGTGGGTTCCCAAGCACACCAGTTCAAACTATCACTCACCTACTCACATCCATTTATATACTCTTACTTTCAATTTTAGTCCCCATCACCAGGGGCCTCACAAGGGGCAGAACTGGAGGAAAGGGAGGATGGTCCAGGGCACTCGAGAGGAGAAGGCACTTATCCCCCAAAGGGGGCCTGGAAGAAGAGGATCGAGTGGGGGGACTGTGTGCTGTGTCTGTACATGCTTGTAAAAGGAATTCTGAGAACAGAAAAGGCGAATGCAGGGGAGGGGAGACAGGTCTGGAGAGGAGATAGAGAATCAAGGATTCCTCCCACACTCAGGGAAGACCAGATGGAGGGATGGGAAGAAATCTCATCCTAACACCCTCTGGAGTGTTTTGATTGCCTTTTACTGAGACAGCACACAGGGTCTGAAGGGGTTTCTGACTACAAAGCTGTGCTCTTTTGCTCCACACTAACGGGTCTCGGAAGAGAAGGCAGAGGGTAGGGAGGGTGGAGGATATCTCAGAGGAGGTCTGCAGAAAGCAGTCCAGAAGGGGTGACTACAGAGATGAGGAGAAACAGGTGGAAGAAGCCAGGTGAAGATAGGACCAAGGGGTAGAAGTGGGAAGAGTTGGTTTGGGGGTGGGTGCACAACACACACTAGCATGAAGTACTTGAAAGTACATGGGCTTGAAATTGGACCAATTCAGATTCAAATCCCAGTTCTGCTGTGTGACTCTGGACAAAAGACAGCCTTCCTGAGCTATGGTTTGTAAAATATAGGAATACAAATGACAAGCAATGGTGGGTGTGGGTTTCCCTCCCTGCCTCCCTTCACCCCAGAGCCCTGGTAGGGACCATGTCCCCCGCCATCGCACTGGCCTTCCTGCCCCTGGTGGTGACACTGCTGGTGCGATACCGGCACTACTTCCGACTGCTGGTGCGTATGGTCTTGCTGCGGAGCCTCCGAGACTGCCTTTCAGGGCTGCGGACTGAGGAGCGGGCCTTCAGCTATGTGCTCACCCATGCCCTGCCTGGGGACCCCAGTCACATCCTCACCACCCTGGACCACTGGAGCAGCCACTGCGAGTACCTGGGCCACATGGGGCCTGTCAAAGGTCAGTGTTCCTTAGCCTTCTGCTCCAGGAAGCACCCCCAAGATGGTAAGGAAGGTCTGGGATCTGCCGCTGCCTACTGGGTGCATTGGGCAGGTTCCTGATCCTATCTGGGTCTTTCTCTCCTCTGCAAATGAGGGGGCTAGGCAAAGTTACTCACTCATCTAGCAAACACTTATTGCCACCCTTCTGTGCTAGGCCTATACTAGGTGCTGGGTGGGAAAAGGAGGCAGAGGCCACACAGATGAATCAGCCACAAATGCTGGCCTCAAAGGGGACATAATATAAAGGGGACAACCATTTCAGCACATAACCCATAACCTTCTAATTACCTGTGCTAAGCATTTCTCCCCCACACCGTGGAGGCTCCCACATCCCATTCAGCTGCCTGGCTTTGTCTGAGTCCCGGCTCCTGCTTTTAGAGTCTGAAGAAATTTTTTAAATTCCAAGGTTAGAAAGATATTCAATGAATAAAACAAGGGGGAATGAAACTGGAAGTTCTAGCGAAGGTCTCTCAGAAGCCTGGTAGTTGTTTCTGCTTGAGCCCTCCTGAAGAAAGCAACACTTACACAGAGCCTAGAAGAACTGCTTCCAGCTTGGCTAAGCAGATAAAGACAGGGGTGGGGAGGGGCAAAGCCAGTCACATATGCTAATGCAGCATGATGGAATGAGCCAGCATTGACTTGGTTGACTCTGGGTACAGTGCTTGGGAGGGCTGTGATACAGGCTACAGATGGGAAGAACTGGAAAGTTTGGATAGGATCGGGTCCAAGAAGGTCCCGAATGTCAGGCTGAGGATCTCAAGTTCAATCTCAAAGGCCTTGAGGATCATAGGAACCAAGGAACAACAGGGTCAGATCTGTTTGTTGGAAAGATGCCTACTGGCTGGTATGAAAAGGAGCATGAAGGAGGCAAGCCTGGAGGGGCAAGGGGACCAGTGGGGGCAGCTGGAACTGTAGTCTGAGAAGACCCCAGCTGGTTGGGGGTTGCAGTGAGGCAGGTGGGCATTTGAGATCCCTTTCTATCAGGGGCCCTGCATCTGTCTCCCATGTCTGCTGCAACAGCCATCTTCCCCCCAGGTCAGATCCTGATGCGGCTGGTGGAGGAGAAGGCCCCTGCTTGCGTGCTAGAGCTGGGCACCCACTGCGGGTACTCCACATTGCTTATTGCCCGTGCCCTGCCCCCCGGGGGCCGCCTTCTCACCGTGGAGTGGGACCCACGCATGGCAGCAGTAGCTGAAAAACTCATCCGCCTGGCTGGCTTCGACGAGCGCACGGTCAGCCCCCACCTCCCCAACCCTTGTCTCTTCCCTTCCACCCCCAGCCTTGCCCTAGCCAGGCCCCCCAGTGAGGGAATCCCACCTAGGAGAAGGCAGCAGCTCCACATAGGGGACTGTGACCCTTGGTGATGTATGAACTCCTGCCCTTCTGTTCCAAGTCATTTGCTCGTATTTGCTGCTGGATGACAAAGGAGCAGTTAAGAGGAAGGTCTCTGGAGTCCAGCAAATCTGGGTCCAAACCTTGTCTACGTCTTGTGAGCTTTATGACCTTGGGCAAAGCACTTATTCTCCGAATCTCAGCTTCATCGCTGGCAGAATGGAAATCACAATACTGATGCTGACCTCTTGGGTTTTTCTGAGGACAGAGGAAATGTGAGAATACTCATGGGGACCTAGGCCAGGACTTGGCATAAAGTAAGCCAGATCCTACGGGAGTTTAGTGTGGGAGAACAGTCCCTCCCACCCTCACCTCCAGCTCCTCCCACTCCCACAGGTGGAGCTCATTGTGAGTAGCTCAGAGGAGGTGATCCCACGCCTACAAACCCAGTACCAGCTGAGTTGGGCAGACATGGTGCTCCTGGCACACCGGCCCCGATGTTACCTGCGAGACCTGCAGCTGCTGGAGGCCCATGCCCTGCTGCCAGCTGGTGCCACTGTGTTGGCTGACCACGTGCTCTTCCCTGGTGCACCTCGCTTCCTGCAGTATGCCAAGAACTGTGGCCGCTACCGCTGCCGCCTCCACCACACTGGCCTCCCAGACTTCCCTGCCATCAAGGACGGCATAGCCCAGCTCACCTATGCAGGGCCTGGCTGAGGTCCAGGCCCAGGGGTACTTACTGCTACCCCTCCACCCCGCCCCCCAAGCAAGGACCTCAGAACATCCCCTCCCCCCACTGCTTGTGGCCTGACACATGCTGAGCTCGGGGGAGGGGGGTGGGGGGGGAAGGCTATCCTCCCACCTTTGCCCTACTCCTGTTCCACACTGATTCAGGCATCAAGTTCTGTCAGATTGCTTGGTCCCACTGGCCCCTCTCCTTCCAAAAAGAGTCATGGATTAACAGGCAAGAGTCCTGAGCTCCCAACCCAACTCTATCACTGATTTTCTGGGTGACTCCAAAGGAGTCCCTGTGCTGCTCTGAGATTTAATCTGCTTTCTTAACACTAAGGAAGCTGGCTGGAAGAGCTCCAGGGGCGTCCCAGCTCTGGGCCTTAGAAAGCCTGCCCTCCCCAGCCCATGCAGTTCCAGGTGGGATCAGAGGAAACAGGGAGGCTCTGAAGGAATATATGAGTATAAGCTGGGCCAGAGATGGAGCCTGGGCCCAGAGCCAGGGACACCCTGGCCTGCCTTAGCCCTGGACCGCATGGTCAGGTAGGCTTGCCCTAAGTCCCCTGTATGCCCTCTCCCTAAAGCTCAAGAGAAGATGCTGGATTCCTCTGGGCCCCACCAACAAATAGGGAATAGACACGGGGGGGAAAAAATCAGTCCTGTGTCTTTATTAAAGGGAGTTAGAAAGAGACTATACCTGGCAACCAAAGGGCGAAGTACTAGGCAGAAAGGTGGGTTGGGCTCAGGCCCTGGGGACTCAAGGGCAAACTGATGGCCTGGGAGGGGCCAAGGAGACCAGTTCCTGGCAGCAGCTGAAGAAATACCCAAGGGTGAGCTTTCAGGCAGTGGGGCAAACAGCTGGTTCTGCAGGGGATGCAGGGTAAGTTCGGCTGGCCTGGAATTTCCCTGAGGCCACCCTGCCTTGTCTACCTAGATCATCCACTGGTCCTGATCTTGTTCGTTGCCTTCCATGTCCACCTGGAGAGAAGGCTGGGTGTGGGTGGGACGGGGCCTCAGCCACCCAGCCAGCCCCAGTCCCAGATCCTGCCCGTCTGGAACCAGAGTCTCTGTAACCCTTGGCCACCAGTTGGGTCAGGGGTAGGGGCCCTCCCCCACACCCCTGCCTACCTCATTGACCTCTCCGTCATCAGGTGACTCATTGTAGTCATTCATCTCATCCATGTCCTGCATGTCCTCATCATCCTCTGAGTCCTCTTCACTATCTTCATCATCATCTTCATCCTCCTCTTCCTCATCATCATAGTGCTGGTGAGGCAGGGGAGAGCCTATAGGCTCTATAGGGCTGCCTGGACCAGTTCAAGGGCTGGTCCACTTGGAGCCAGTCTCTGGGAACAATGAATGACCCTCCATTCCCCAACCTTGCCCCGCCCCTTTGAGTCTAGGAAGCTGATGCATGTTCTGCAGGACCTTAGTGCTGGGTCCAATGGCCACCCACTCTACACCCCCTTTACAGCCTCCACCCAGAGCTGAGGAACACAACTGCTCTGGGACCAGAGGCAGGACTTTCAGAAGTAGAGCAGAGCCTTGGTCCACCTGGGCTCCACACAAGCCCTACCTGCTGGAACCACTCACCTCCGAGGCCGGCTTGCCAATAGGTACCAGGTTGTTGTCTTTCTCTGCGATGCTCTGGAGCTATGGCCAAAGTGGGAGGAGAGCATGGTCAGGGTGCAAGCAGGACAGGTCAGGGACATGGGACTGGCCCTTCTGCCCCTAAGATGACCCCTTAAATGTGGAGAAGCTTCCTTCCAGTTTCCAGAAAGAGACAATCCCTTTATCTCTTGTCATCTGCCACTTACTTACAAACTTGATCCAACTACATAAACTCTCTGGGCCATGGTTTCCTCATAAGATTACCGTGAGGGTGGGGCGCCTGGGTGGCTCAGCTGGTTAAGCGACTGCCTTCGGCTCAGGTCATGATCCTGGAGTCCCGGGATCGAGTCCCGCATCGGGCTCCCTGCTCAGCAGGGAGTCTGCTTCTCCCTCTGACCCTCTTCCCTCTTGTGCTATCACTCAAATAAATAAATAAAATCTTAAAAAAAAAAAAGATTACTGTGAGGGTGAAGTGAGAGACTATCAGTCTAGAATATCACATCTACTAGGTCCTCAATAAAGTCAAAACTATTTCCTATGCTTTAGGGAAAAGAGCCTAGGCTCCAGTCTGGCCCAGAAGTCCCATGGGCCCACAGTAAATCAGGGTCATACAAAGATGTGAACCTAGGCCTCCTGCCTCCCAGCTTGATTGTTCCCAACCCAGGGCAAAAAGCTCCTCCCTGACTGAGGCTCCACCACTATGCCAGGTCCTTACTCACCCAGGCCTGATGCTGTTGTTCTTGCTGCTGCAGCTCTGTCTCCTCCACACAGGGTCGATCCAGATTAAACCACAGTGTCTCAGTCACACGGGGGAAGAGTGAGGGAAACAAAGTGGACATGGCTCCTAGACTGAGGTAAAGGGCCAGGTGAATCCAGCTGTCAGATGTCTTTGGTTGGGGGTTTTATTTGGTTACAGTTTAATTTGGGGATGGGGTGGAGTAGAAGGTAGCAGGGAAATCGCTCTTCTCTGTGGGAATCAGACAGACCTGGGTTTGAGTCCTGGCTCCACCACTTACTAGCTGTTTGACCTTGGCCAAGTCACTTAACCTGAGCCTCAGTTTCCTCATCTGTAAAATGGGGAATAATAACAATTATACTACGCCCTCATAGTTATTCTGATAATTAATTTACTATATGGAGAAGTAAAGTGGTTTAAACTGTTCGCAGGGAAGAGAATGGAAGCCAAATGTAAAGTTATGAATCCAGAATGCAGACTGGCATTACAAAATTAGACAAAATTAGAGGTAGCAGGGCTCCACTGACACTATCTTTACCTCCTCCAAACAGTAAGACCTACTTTTTGCCCCTCTACGATGATCCGTACCATACTTACCCAGTGTCAGAAATTTAGGACACTCATCACCTCTCTCATGAACCACAGCTGACTGGGGTGGGGGTGGGGTACCACGTGCAGTATGGTTCAGAAAGACATTCTAAAGGCCTAAATGGATAAGTAAGTAAATGGAAGGCTGAATGAACTATCATGTGAGAGAGTAAGTAAATTCGGCACGGATTAAGCAGCTGAGGGGACTGACCAGAAAGGTCCCGGAGAATCTGAATTAAAACCTTTCACCTCACAGGAAAATTTGAGGCCCTGGGACAGGCAACGACTGGCTCTAGATCACAAGTGAGTTGGGGCATCGAATTCCCACCGGGAAGAAGTCGAGGCCAGGCACTGGAGGAGATGAGCAGGAGAAAAGGACATACGTCTAGTTCTGCTTTTGCCCTAAATTCATGTGACCGATCTTGGGCCAGCCGCTGCCCTTCCGTGAACCTCGGCTTCCCGGCCAATGTCACCAGCACACCAGCACCCATCCTCAAATCCCGTTAAGTAGGAGAGGCCAGAGACTGAGGTTCCGAAAGCCCACCCCTCGCCTCAAAGCCACCGCCCATTCTTTGCTTATTATGATAATGACCGAGGGGTTGGACCAACACGAAGAATGCAGGGGCGGGATTCTAATAGGCATTTGCCCTTATAGGGTTGCTAATCGCGAAAGGAGCGGGGCCTGAATAGGGCCAATTAACTGGAAGAAATGCTGGGTGACAGAAAGAAACACCAATGAGTGACGGATCTTGGGCGACGGGGTGGGGCTTAGCCTCGAGGAAGCGGCCAATGAGCTGGAGCTCTTTAATGTTAAAAGGCGTCTGAACGTGGAGGTCCTGAGGAGCCGGGGCAGGGCCACGGGGTTTCTCTGGGGGAGGGAGAAGAGAAGGGGCAGGGAGAGAGCGGCCGTAACCTGGCTTCTGTACTTACCGCGCCGGGAGGCGGCAGCCGGCGGCAACCCGGAAGCACTTCTCTCGGGCTGAGCGGAAGAGCCCGCCAGAACCTGAGAAACACCAACGCATGCGCCTTTGGTCTTCTTTTGTTTCCCGCTCCCGCCCACCACACCGGATGTGACGTTACACACCTTAGTCACATCGTTAAGGTTGGAAATTTGCCTACTCTATTGGTCCTTCCTTGAGCCTCCGCTCTTCGGCTTCTCCAGCCTGGCCCCTCCCCAACAGCCCATTTAACCCCTCCCCTTCGTCCCCAGCCAGGATCTGCCTGCCAACCCCTGCTGAAAAATAGCTGGCAGCAACCTCCTTTAGTATTAGGACTGCTTGTCCTGCCGGGTCCCAGGAAAATTCGTCTGCTTCTACATTAAAGAGTAAAATTTGCCTCTTGAAAATGTCCACCGTTTTCATTCATTCAACAAATACCTACTGAGTGCCTTACTATATGCCTGTTACTAGTCTAAGTAGTGGTTATACAATGGTGAATAAAACAGACCGCCCAAAAATCTCCATGCAGCTTCCATTCTAATGGGAGAGATAAACAACAAAGAAAATAGATAAGGGGCGCCTGGGTGGCTCAGTTGGTTAAGTGGCTGCCTTCGGCTCAGGTCATGATCCCAGGCTCCCAGGATCGAGCCCTGCGTCAGGCTCCCTGCTCAGCGGGGAGCCTGCTTCTCCCTCTCCCTCTGCCTGCCTCTATGCCTACTTGTGCTCTCTCTCTCTCTCTGTCAAATAAATAAATAAAATCTTAAAAAAAAAGATAGATAAAATATATAGTTTTAAGACTGCAGTAAATACCTAGGAGAAAAAATAAATCAGAGAAACGGGGAGGGGAGAGGTTTTATTTTGGGGGGGCAAGGAAGACCTTACTAGGAAGATAACTTGAGTAAAGGTCTGAAGAAAAAGATTGGGGGGGCCCCACTGTTCTGATATTTAGGAAAGAGCATTTCAGAGAGGGAGCAAGTGCAAAGGGTCTAGAATGGCTGGAGCATCGAGTACTATGGTGAGAGCAGGAGAGGCGGACAGAGAGATAGCAGGAGCCAGACAATACAACCTTGCAAGTCACAATAATGACTTTAGCTTTTACTCCATGTTGAGAATCCTGTGAAGGGTTTTGAGCAGAGGATCCACACAATCTGATTTACATTTTAACAGAGTTACTCTGGCTATTCTACGAGGAATAAATTCAGGAGGGAGAGTGGCAGAAGCAGGGAGACCAACTGGGAGCCTATTACAATAATCCAGAGGTGGGGGACGAGAAGTGGATGAATTTTGAATATATTTAGAGGGTAGGGACAAGAGAGCATGCTGACAGATTCGATGTGGAGTATCAGAGGAAGAAAGGAGCCAATTTTTAAGACTGAACAACTGGAAGACCAGTGTTGCTATTTCTTGAGATGTGAAAGACAAGGGAGATGTTGTTTTGTGGGGGGAACTATCTGGAGCTCATTTTTGGATGTATGGAGTTTGAAATGCTCATTGGAGTACAGATGGTGAGAGGGCAGGAGGAGGGGGGAGCAGGAGGTCTGAGGTCAGGGGAGAGATCTAGACTAGAGATACCAATTTGGGAGTTATCAGTACATAGATGGCATTTAAAGCCATGAGACTAGATGAGGTCATCCAAGAAGTGAGTGTAGATGGAAAATAGTTTCCTGCAACAGTCAGCATTTAAGGAAACTAGGAGAAGCAGCAAACCAGACTGAGGAAGGCCGAAAATATAAGTAGAAAAGCAGGCAAGCTGGGTGATATCCTGTAAGCTGAGTAAAGAAGGGGTATCCCGAAGGAGGCAGTGCTCTACTACAGCATCGTTCTGTACAAATTGTTTTTATTGTTTCTATTTGTTTCCCCAGTCCACCAGGATTTCTTGAGCACACAGACTTGAGTGGTTTCTATGTCGCCAGGACTCAGCCTGATTTCTCCCTTCTCCTGGATCCCTTATCTGTTCTTCTTGTGGCCCATGTACCCGTGAGTCTCTTGTCCTGCTTCTTTTCCTTATAGACTTCCTACCTCCAACACCCTTTGCCTCCCATGCTTCTGACCTAATGGAAATTCCCCTGTAAGCTAGAGTTTCTTACCAAGGTCTGCAGCCAGGTTCAACAAGCCATGGTGACTGGTTAGCTGGGGGGAGGGGAAAAGGGAATGGGAGAAGTGGAAATTTTTTGTGATTCCCTATTTTTGGCTTGGGCAACTCAGTCAATGATGGTGATATTTGTTTTACATTCATTATCCATCATTTAACCTTGCTTAGTGTTTAACTTCCTTTCATTTCAAGGATAATAAAACTAAGACTGAGAGGTTAAGAAATTTGCTTCATCTTCCTTCATTTGTTCCACTATTGGTCAACATTTATTGATTGCCAAGAAAATGCCAGATACCATGCTAGGCCCTAGGGACAGAAGCAGAAATAATCCCTGTCCTAGAGAAAAATATATCCAATGAGGACTAAAACAATTATAGACAATTATAGGAGAGGGTAGTAAATGTTAAAATCAATATATGTGGAGAGTATTATAAGAGCACAGAGGAAGGAGAGATGAATGGGTTCTGGAGAAACTGAGTTTAGACTATTGTTCCAGGGAAGGAAACATTTGAGAGGCCTTGAGGGATGAGTAGGAGTTTACCTGGTACACAAGTGAGAGAAGGTGATGTACAAAAGGCATTATTACCTTCAAGGACATGGAGTTGAAAGGTGATGATGATGTGTTTGAAGAATAGTGAAAATCCTTTCGGGCAGAACTAGGTATCTGGGGATAGAGAAAGGGAGATGAGAAAGAAAGTTAGGGGGACTCAGATGGGAAGGGCTTTGGTGGTCCTGAGATGGAGTGGACAGGGTGGAAGTCAGGCATCCTGGGCCTTACCTTGGCCCTACTGCTGACTTGCTGGGACCCAGGCAGATTCCACTCATCTCCCAGCTTCCGTTTTCTCTAACATAATATCCCAAACATGTCTCCAGCTCTAATGTGAGTTCCTGGAAGATACTCCTTAGACCTGGCCCTTCTGTCCTGAGATACTACTTGCTCTTTCATTGTGTATTACACAAGCCAGCCCTGGGCCGAAAGCAAGAGGTAGGATGATTTCTCAACAGTGAGAAATAAGTCCAGACAGAGCCCATAGGCTGGAGAGGAAAATCCGTGGCTCTGGGCAGAGAATTCTCCAGGATCTGGGAAGGACGAGAGCTGAGTGATGCAAATACAATACCTCCTTGCTACTTGTTCCTGAAATGCACTGAGTACATTCCCGCTCCAGAGCCTTCGGGCTTAAGGTTCCCTCTGCTTGGGACACATCCCTCTGGCCACATAAACTGACTGTTGGTTTCTTTTCTTTTTTGTAAAGTCAGTGCCTGACTTAAGCTTGGATTACTGAGGCATCCAATCCATAGCTATCTTTAATAAACCAAGAGCCACGCCACCTCCCCTCCCCTGAGGCTCCTTTATTTTGGGGATCTTGGCTGATTTTGATAACTGATCATTTGGGCCACTTGTCTGTTCTCTTCCCTCACTTTATTTTTTTTTAAAGATTTTATTTATTTATTTGAGAGAGAGAGCAAGACCAAGAGCACAAGCAGGGGGAGGAGCAGAGGGAGAGGGAGAAGCAGACTCCCCGCTGAGCAGGACTCTGGGATCATGACCTGAGCCAAAGGCAGACACTTAACCGACCAAGCCACCCAGGTGCCCCTCTTCTTTCACTTTAAATTCTCACTCTATTTTTTTTTAAGATTTTATTTATTTATTTATTTATTTTTTTTTTTTTTTTAAGACAAAGTGAGAGAGAGAGAAGGAGCAGAGGGAGAGGGACAAGGAGACTCCGCACCGAGTGCGAGCCTGACACAGGGCTCCATCTCAGGATTGTGAGATCATGACCAGAGCTGAAATCAAGAGTCGAACACTCGGGGCACCTGGGTGGCTCAATCGGTTAAGCGTCTGCCTTCAGCTTGGATCATGATCCCAGGGTTCTGGGATGGAGCCCCCTGTCGGGCTCCCTGCTCAGAGGGGAGCCTGCTTCTCCCTCCGCCTGCAGCTCCCCATGCTTGTACTCACTCTCTCTGTCAAAAAAAAAAAAAAAAGAGTCGGTTGCTCAACCAACTGATCCACCCAGGTGCCCCTAAATTCTTACTCTTAAGTTTTAAATTCACCGGATAAAGACTGAGCCCTCAAAATCCTAGGCCCCACGCTTGGGTGGCTCAGTTGGTTAAGCGACTGCCTTCGGCTCAGGTCATGATCCCAGAGTCCTGGGATGGAGTCCCACATCGGGCTCCCCGCTCAGCGGGGAGCCTGCTTCTCCCTCTGACCCTCTCCCCTCTCATGCTGTTTCTCTCTCTCTCTCTCAAATAAATAAATAAAATCTTAAAAAAAAAAAAATCCTAGGCCCCTACTGTGGACCCCAATAAAAGCAGAACCCCAGGCCCACATGCTCTCTCTACCGATGCCCTCACTGGGTGGCCCCAGGCCTACTGTGTAATGTCCAGGTTCTGTAGGTAATAAACCTTTCCTTCAAAGTCTCCTGATGGTTACCGCTGAAGGGCATCTTAAAATAAGAACCACAAGAGCCAGTCCAACCTCATCATTGCTTATTGATAGGCTGAGGCCGGCACAAAACAGTTGGTGTGGCTGGCAGGATAGCATGAAGCCTGTGCAGTTTCCTGAGGGGAATGCCCTTTTTCACCTGTAACTTGCTGACAAACCACCTCCCTCAGATGGGTAACCCTGTCTGAGAAAGAAGGACCATTTGTGGGGTCTCATACTGCTCTGTGCTTTTGCATATCGCTCTGTGGTGTGTGGTGTCCAACCCAAAAGGCCACAGCTGTCATAATAATCCAATGATCTCCCCAGAGTGCCGTGATCAAGACCATATGGTCTAATGAGATGATTAGACTACTAATTATAAAGGCCTTAATTGACCATTAAAGTGTGAAAGGATCCTTCACACCTCATGGCCTAGGGGAGCTGAGGACAGGAGATTGGATAACAAGGGTGTTATCATTGTCCAAGGAGAGGCTCTGGGCTAAAGGCACAAGGAAAAGAGGAAGACAGGAGACCTCCACCTGTGACTACTGAGTCAGTGGGTTGTGCCTGCACTACATGTCCTAATCCCGAAGAGTGAAATAGCTTTGCAACCAGAAATCAATGGCACCTCCAGAGAGAGAATACAACAGAGGCCTAGAGTCTCTGTGATACCACTTCTGGTACCCACTGTTGTTGCTCTTCAACCCCTGACCTGATGGGATACTACCAATCCCTGGTGTGATGTTACTAAAAAAATTAATGGACAAATATACATGTCTTGAATATCTTTGCCAGTGCCTCCTAAGAAGACTGAGGAGGTACACCAGCTCCTTGATAAATGTAAAAGCCCATGGACACTTCCTGGGTGTTAGTCAATGCCATGCATACCAACATGCCAAGACTGGTATTACGCTCAGAGGCCTAGGGGCTTTTCCCAAAGACCCTCTGTATATCATGCTAGTGGAGGCAGACTCCAATCCAGAGAGGTCTCTTGGGACACCCTGGAAAGGAAAACAGCCACCTAGCAAGAAGGGTGTACAGTGATGTCATCTAAAATTTTTGGTAACAACATATAAGATGAAGGTAATGGGATAAAACCAAAATGTAGAAACTGAGATCAAAAACTAAAATTTAACTGAAATTCAAACCTTCCTTAGAAGTTTTATGCAGCAGGAAGGAGAGAGGGGAACTAATAGGCTACTGAGAGTTTTCTTGTTTGCTTGGAATGGGCTCTGAATTGTTACTTACAGCTGCCAAAATGCATCAACCGGCCAGTTGCTCTAAAGACCATAAAATCCATAACTTTCTTATCCAGGCTATGTGCTTGTTTCCACCAAGATCCCACAGATCCTGAACCCCTCGGCTTTCCCCTGAATGGGGCAGAAGTACAAGCACACTTCTAGAGGTATCCCTGCCACTGAGGGGACCGATAGGGTTATTGAGGCCTCCAGTGAGGAGGAAGAGGGAAATGGGAAGGCAGAGGCCCCTAGAGCCCCCGATATTCATACCAGGTCCCTTCCTGTCCTCACTTGGGTATTTATTGCCTGGCTCCATGCTCATCCTTCCATCACAGTGATCACTGCTAAGGCTCACAGTGAATGGAAAACACTAAGATGGGGCCCATCTCCTGCTGCACAAAATCAGCATGATCCAATGGGTTTATCATTTTCATGACCATAATGACCCAGATGACTCCCTCTTCATTTCCATTCCTGAAGCGGCCCCATTTGACCTTGCGTCCAGAGAATTATTTTTACAGGTGCTCCCCTAATTAGAGGTTGATGCTACTATATTTTATGGAGACTATCAAACCATCCAAAAGGCACTAAAACTCCAAGGAGAAAACTTACATTCTTTCTCTGTTCCTTGAAGAACATGTCTTTGAAATGTAAATACCCAAGGAAATAATTTATGATTACTTGTCAAGGACAAATACAAATCTTAAAAAGTCTTCACAAACATTAGTAAAAAGCTTTAGCCATTGGAGCAGGCAACCTTAACTTGTTCCATCTGCCAGTTTGGATTCAATTGTTATATATAAACTAGTTTTATATTAATGTACCTGATTTGTGGCTAAAATTTTGGAACAGAAGCTATAGGGTCTCTGTTTGTGTATCTCTACATGATTATAAATGTCTATGGATGTATGATATGTACATGTGGTCTTTTCTCCCTCTCTCCCTACGAAGACGGCATTGCCAAAATTAGTTGGTAAAAGAGCTCTATTTAATTGGCTTAAAAATGAGCACTTTTGAAGTAAGTATTCCTAAAACCAGAAATACAGAAACCACCCAAATGTTTTTCAAGTTCATATGATCTGGGATAATCTTTGGTAAATAAAAGCTAGTTTAAGTTTGGTTTAATTAAAATCGGTATGTCTTCAGAGTTATTAGCATTAAATATAATGCAGGCATACAACTTTTATTCTACCTCCATTTACTAGTCAAATTCATGTTATCTCTAATACACCTTTTGTCAGGAAGAGAAGTAGCTTGGGATGATGACTGACTGTAGAGTGTCTAATGAAGTTTTTTGGGGTAATCTAAACATAGTTGTTGGGAGCAAGTACTTTCTTTAGAGGTAAGTGGGAAAAGAGATTTTAGGTGAATTTTTCAGCAGTAATTGTGTCTTATAGCATGTCTACTTAAAAATAGTTTCACGGGACACCTGGCTGGCTCAGTTGGTGAAACATGTGACTCTTGATCTTGGGGTTGTGGGTTCGAGCTCCACATCGCATGTAGAGATTACTTAAAAAGAGTAAAATCTTAAAAAAACACAATTTCACAAATCTTTGATAAATTTCACCATTAGAATTTTGCTAAGTTAAAAAAAAAAGAATTCTGCTAAGTTATGTTAAATGATGAGAATTCATTGACTGTCTAGATTATTTCCAAATAAGATGAAATACTGAAACATTAATTGTTAAACAAGTCTAAGTTTACCTACTTTTGACCTCTCATTACAGAGCACTCAAGATATTTGGGTCTATTAGTAAACATGTCTTGTGCCACATTGAAAAATTGTGCTATGGGGAAATGTATGTGACTAGAAACTATTAAATTCACTCATAAATTGGCCAATCTAAAGAACGCTGGTGTAACAGTTCACAACTACTTGCCTTTTAGTTTTCACTAGAAATTAAGTTTTCTAAGGGTTAAGATTCTAATTAATATATGTAATTAAAGCTAAAGCTACTAGAACTAATAAAGGAAAAGACTCTATATGCAAGGAAAGTAGGATATGTTTTTGGCTAAGAGAAGGCTTGAGGTATGAAGATGCATTTTTCTTAAGGAAAAAGAAAGTAAATTTTTCCTAACATTAAAAAAAGAAAAAACCTGGGGCACCTGGGTGGCTCGATCGTTAAGCGTCTGCCTTCAGCTCAGGTCATGTTCCCAGGGTCCTGGGATCGAGCCCCACATCGGGCTCCCTGCTCCGCGGGAAGCCTGCTTCTCCCTCTCCCACTCCCCCTGCTGTGTTCCCTCTCTCGCTGTGTCTCTCTCTGTCAAATAAATAAATAAAATCTTAAAAAAAAAAAACCTGATTATTTCATAACAGGAAAGAGAAAAATAAAGACAAAAATCAAACTTCCCCAAATCAAATTCTAAATGAAGTTTTTTTAACTTGGAAGTACCTTTGGGATTTTCTAAAGGGCACCTGGAACATCTCAAATTTGTTCTCTCTCTCTCTACAAAAAAAGACATTTAGTGAATTGGGCTTATTTGATGTGTTAAAACAGGGGAAGTATTGCCAAGTAAAAAATAATGCTAAACCTTCTTTATGGATATCCTTGTATGGATATATGTTAGTAATATAAGGGTTGCAGAAATTTTATGAAATTCCTAAAAGTCCAATATGTAACATTATCAGTCATAATTTCAGTTACCATCTTAAAATGTCAGGTATCACAGAAATAAATAAATTTCCTTGTTGATTTCATTAAATGGACCCTCATCAGACTTTTTTAACTATGGGCATTTTTCAGTCTTTTTTCATTTACAGGCAGTTATTGTTTTATTCTGATTCTTTTGCAAAAGTAATTCCTCTTCAAGAAGATTCATGGAAAGGACTCTGACAAGTACAGGCTGTGGAGGAAGTACAGGTGTCTTACCACTTTCAGATCATACCACTGAACTGGGTAAGAATTTACAAACTCTTATGAAAAGCTGGATTCATAAAAGCACTAACAAAAGATCAAGAATTAATTACATAGGACTAAAAGATGACGATGATTATAATTTTTTTGTTCAAAACATTGCTGGTTCTTTAATCTTTTGTTTTCCAGATTTAAAGATTTTTTTCTCTTAAACTAGCTATGACAACAATTTGGTAAAGTATATCTTTGTGAACAAAGATGAAACAGTTACTTTTTCTTCCTACTTGATCTCTCCAGAATTTGGAAAGTCTCAGCAAGGATTCTTATTTTCATGGCAATATAATTATTTGCATAAGTTCAATATGGATCTGTTTTCCTTGTAACAGTTGGAAAAATTGGTTATTTTACCAAGGCTTTGACTGGAATGTCATATTTTATTTATTTATTTTTTTAAAGATTTTATTTATTTATTTGAGAGAGAATGAGAGACAGAGGGAGAAGCAGACTCCCCGCCGAGCAGGGAGCCCGACATGGGACTCGATCCCGGGACTCCAGGATCATGATCCGAGCCGAAGGCAGTCGCTTAACAAACTGAGCCACCCAGGCACCCCTGGAATGTCATATTTTAGAGAGATATGCATAGGCTCAAATATGATACCAGATTTAAGGAACTACTGTTGACTTTATGGAGCCAATAAAGCCTCTTGGAAAAATCAGCCTAGTACCTTGCTTATGGGGTTTCAGCAGCCGTATGAGGTGCATAAGGAAGGTCATTTCTGGCAGTCCCAGGAACTTCAGGATATTTTGGGGAACCTCAAGAAGGGAAGAATTCACCCAAATCTAGAGGTATTGCAGAAGTCTGATGGCAGATCCTTGGCTTGGCTTCTTAGCCTCCAGAGTCTTCTAAAAGTTGTCTGAGATATCTTATGAAAAGTTCCAGCAAAGCAAACATAAAAGAACCTATATGGTCGGGCGCCTGGGTGGCTCAGATGGTTAAGTGTCTGCCTTCGGCTCAGGTCATGATCCCAGGGTCCTGGGATCGAGTCCCGCATCGGGCTCCCTGCTCAGTGGGGAGCCTGCTTCTCCCTCTGCTTCTCTTTCTCTCTCTGTCTCTCATGAATAAATAAATAAAATCTTTAAAAAGGGCGCCTGGGTGGCTCAGATGGTTAAGCGTCTGCCTTCGGCTCAGGTCATGATCCCAGAGTCCTGGGATCGGGTCCCGCATCGGGCTCCCTGCTCCTTGGGAGCCTGCTTCTCCCTTGCCTCTCTCTCTCTCTCTCTCTCTGTCTCTCATGAATAAATAAATAAAATCTTTAAAAAAAAAAAATAAATAAATAAATAAATAAAATCTTTAAAAAAACAAAAAAGAACCTATATGGTCAATCACTGTTCTTGCTGCATTTATGTAAATCATCAGGCCAAGTTTAATGAGACTAGATTTATTTTGCAATCAAATCAGTCTCTTTGATTATTTCTGATAGAAACAGGGGTGACTATAGAGAGAAAAAAATGTTTCAGTGGAAAGCTATAGTGCACTCTTATAAATATGAGATTCTAGACCTGTTGTCTTTGAGGTTTTGTTTTCTATCTGTAAACTGGACTGGACACTGATTCTTATTTCCTCCAATATCTGGCTACAACTCTCCAATCTAAATGTTTCCAATTTTTCTCCCACCCTTCTGACTTGGAATCACTGAGAACCAAAACTGCCTTTTTCCTAAAACCATGCAAGCTAATTGGGACAACTTGAAATAAACTTCAGAGAAATCACCACAGCAGCTCATGTATGGGCAGTCTCTATGCCTGTTGTTGTGTGGGTCACTCAGAAAGGTCACTAGCAACATTTAAACTGCAAACCAGGAAAATCTATTAGACTGCCACCGTCTGCCCTCACTCCATCTGAAGATGCTTCAAGCCCAACATTTAGAAATCTCACCTGGCTGCCTTCAGAACTCAGAAACTGCGATTATAATCTGCTCCAACCATTAACCTTGTTTTTTTTTCTTTATTGCCATAGAAATGCCTCTTCTTAAATACCCAGTGCAAATACTTATACCACATAGGCCTAACTTGGAGAACCAACCTTCATCACCCCCTCCTGAAATAATCCTCTAACTGAACTGATTATTCTCAAGATTAAGAGACTAGTTTGATGAGATATGGAGAAATCTACCAACTCAGGACAGGTTCAAACCTACTTATGCCAGATGGCCCAAGACATTAAAATATTCTACAACATTATCCAAATCCTTGAACAGGTTGCTAAGCCCCTGAGATCACTAACCTGTTCTCATGGCTGCACATTTCAAGTTTGGGACAATGACTCTGGACTGGATTTCAGACTATTGCCTGTAAAATTATTATAGCATTTGTTACTATAATCCTATTGAGAAGTGTAATTTCTGGGTTACAGGGTGCCCTAACCCTGACTTTTAGTTTATTGGCTACCCTGCCAGTTAATCTCCTCACCTTTGGCTCTGACACCTCAGCACTGATGTAGGAAAGACGTTAGGGTTTGAAGCCAAAGGCCAAGAAAGAATTCTTGAGGCGTCTTTGGTACAAAAAGGTGATTTTATTCAAGCACAGGGACAGGACCCGTGGGCAGAAAAAGATGCACCGGGGTCATGAGGAGAGGCCCGTTATATAGTTTCAAGTTGGGAGGGGGTTATGGATAGCATAAATCTCTAAGGAATTTTGGAAGCAAGATTTCTAGGACCTTGAGGGGGCTGGCTCTTGTTGGGAAAAGGTCATTTATTACCATCTAATAAAACCTTAGTCATTAGACCCTTCAAATGTATATCAGTGGACCATATGCTTGGGGGATGATTGCCACCAAGTATCTTTGGGGGTAGAGATAAAGAAAATTTCTAAAGGAATTTTTATATGCTAAAGTAGACTTACAGGATCCTAGTGGGGAGTGGGGATTGGGCTAGGATTGCCTTTTGCCTTTAGCAAAGTATTAACATTGAGGCAGTTGAGTCCTAGAGGAATGTCACTCTGCCTGTTTCAAGGACTTGTCAATGGGCTGTAGGTAGTAAGGAAATTTAATAATTTTTCTTCTGCCTTTGTTTCCCATGTCAAGCATCACAGGATAGATTATAGTGTAAACCTTGACTGTTGGTTGTTCTTTTTTGCAACCCAAGTGCCTGACTTAAGCTTTGATTACTGAGACATCCACTTCAAGGACAGCCATCTCCAAGAAACACATTGCCAGACACATGTGCTAGATAAAGAGCCAGGCCACCTCCACCCCCAACTGAGGCTCTTTTGTTTTAGAGATCTTGGCTGATTTCCACTGACCATTTGGGTCACTTTTTTTTTTCTCTTCTCGCACTTTAAATTCCCACTCTTATTTTTTTGTTGTTTTTTTATTTTAAGTAGGCTCCACACCCAACATGGGGCTTGAACTCACAAGCCTGAGATTAAGAGTCACATGCTATACTGACTGAGCCAGCCAGGCGCCCCCTGCTCTTATGTTTTAAATTCACCAATAAAGAGTGAGCCTATGCTCATCTCTCTCTCCCAAATAAATAAAGAAAATCTTTTCAAAACAAACAAACAAACAAGTAAATAAAAGGGGTGTCTGGGTGGCTCAATGGGTTAAGCGCCTGACTTTCGCTCCAGTCATGATCTCAGGGTCCTGGGATGGAGCCCAGCATCGGCTCCCTGCTCAGCGGGGAGTCTGCTTCTCCTTCTCCCTCTGCCTCTGCCCTTCTTCATGCTCTCTCTCTCAAATAAATAAAATCTTAAAATAAATAAATAAATAAATACAAGGAAACTCTAGGCCCCCACCCTTGACCCCAATAAAAGCAGAACCCCAGGCCCATGTGCTTTCTCTACCGATGCCCTCGCTGTGTAATTTTCAGGTTCTCTAAGAAATCTTTATTTTTTCAAAGCTCCCACAAGGTGATTGCTGAAAGGTGTCTTACATTCATAATAAGAACCACAAGAGCCAGGGCCAGTCCAAGCACAACATTGCTTATTGATAGGCTGAGACTGGTATAAAACACCCCTCCATACCCATTGGGATCTTTTACTTACTTCACTGTGGCCTCTACCCAAATATCACCTTATAGATCTCTCCTATATAAAATAGCCCCTCCTCGGTGAGCCTGGGGGGCTCAGTCAGTTAAAGCATCTGACTTTGGCTCAGGTCATGATCCCCAAGTCCTGGGATCGAGCCCCATGTGGGGCTCCCTGCTGGGCGGGGAGTCTACATCTGCTTATCCCTCTCCCTGCCTCTCTAGAGAGGGACTCCCCCCAGCACTTGTGCTTGTGTTCTCTCTCAAATAAATAAAATCTTAAAAAAAAAAAACTCTCCTCTATCCTTCTCTATTCCCTTACCCTGCTTTATTTCTGCAGAGCACCATCACCATGTATCTCTCCATTTGTTTTCTCCCATCTCCCCGCCCTCCTTGGAATGTCAGCTCCACGAGAGCAGAGACTTGGTCTTGTTCACTGTTGGAGCCCTAGCACCTAGAACAGCCTAGCACACAGTAGGCACTCAGTGGACCTTGAACTGATGTATTGACCAAATCCCTACTGCCACCCTGCTGGTCCAATGCACCATCAACCCAAGCCCAGACTCCTGAAGTCTACCAGATCCACCCGCCCCGCCCACACCCAATCCCTCCTGCACACACCAGCCAGGAGATCTTTCAAAACTGCCAACTGAATCAGGTCACTCCCCAGATTAAAACTCTTCAATGATCAAATAATTTGATCATCCCTTGCAGTGATGAGGAATTCTGTGGAAATACTTTGTTAATTCAGTAGAATTAAGTGTTATGTTGGCTATATTAAGGTGAGAAGCCAAATTGTTTATCAGAGCCTGACAAAGGCCATACTGACTCTCGTGGTATTAGCCATTAGCTATTGCTGCAACATCCCCTAGCTTTGTGGTTTACTGTTGCAGGCAAGATTGGATGTTAAAATCAGTGGATGACAGTGTGATGAGGATTGTGCATCATGTCAAAGTATCTTCCCACAAAATACTGATTGCTCACAAAGGGAGAACTAATAACTATATGGTGAGAAACCACCTTAACCAAATGATTGCTAGCAATAAGACATCATGCACGTCATATACCCCTTGATATGATACACTCTGAAAGGGCCATCACTTCTCCGATTTTCTGGCCAAAATGTACTTTGATTATGTAAGATGTCAACATTTGGGGAACATGGATGCAAAGAAGGTGGGAACTCTTTTCACTACTTTTGCAATTTTTCTGTAAGTCAAAGATTATGCCAAAATGCAAAGTTAAAAAACAAACCGACACAGTGGCTTAATAGCTATCTTCCAATATTCCAAGAAATAGAAGTAGAAGCTGCTAGTCCCTGTCTTGATCAGTTTGGGCTGCTGTAACAGAATACCATATAGACAGGGCGTTCAAACAACAAAAGTTTATTCCTCTCAGTTCTGAAGCCTGAAAGTCCAAGATCAAAGTGCCGGCATGGTGAGTTCTGGGGACACCCCCCTTCCAGGTTGCAGACTGCCCATTCCTTGTTGTATCCTGATATGGTGGAGAGCAGAGAGGGGAAGCAAGTGCTCTCATGACCCTTATAAGGGCACTAATCCCATCTAACCCTAATCACTTCTCAGAAGCCCCACCTCCTAATATCATCACATGGTGGAGGGCAGGTAAGGGTTCAACATAGGAATTTTGGAGAGATGCAAACATTTAGTCCATCATTGTCCCTTAAGGCCTGGACCTAGAAACAGGCAAAGCATCAGTTGTACCATATTCTATTGGTCAGAGTAGTCACAGAGCCTGTCCACGTTCAAGGGGAGGAGACAAAGTCCTCGCCTCTCAATGGTCAAAGAATTTGTTCCCTTCTTAACTCCCACATGGGAAAGGCCTTTTTCCCCTCCATTGCACAGGATGAGATTAATCTTAATCCTTGGTTCTGGGCATGCTCTCAGCATTGCTCCAGGCGTGACTGCCTTTATAGATTGATTTGTGTCTTTGCTTAGCTTTTTTCAAAAAAGCAATGGAAATCTTATGTTTGTCCTTTTTGCATCATTTATGATTTGTATACCTGCTTCATCACATGGCTAGGAAGAACTTCTGATGAAAAATTTAAGCATATCTCTGTTGGAATGGGGTAGCATGATACTCTTATTTCTAAAATATTATATTTCCTTTATTTGCATTATTTGGCAAAACATAGCAGAACTGGAAAAAAAATGTACAGTCTAAAAGGTTTCTGGGGAAAGAAGCTCTGAAGGCTGGTCTGAAAAGTAAACATAGGGGGCGCCTGGGTGGCTCAGACATTAAGCGTCTTCAGCTCAGGTCATGATCCCAGGGTCCTGGGATTGAGCCGCACATCGGGCTCCTGCTCGGCAAGAGGCCTGCTTCTCCCTCTCCCACTCCCCCTGCTTGTGTTCCCTCTCTCACTGTCTCTCTGTCAAATAAATAAATAAAATATTAAAAAAAGAGGGTGCCTGGGTGGCTCAGTCAGTTCAGCGACTGCCTTCGGCTCAGGTCATGATCCCAGGGTCCCGAGATTGAGTCCCGCATCGGGCTCCCTGTTCCTTGGGGGCCTGCTTCTCCCGCTCTCTTGCTCTCATGAATAAATAAAATCTTTAAAAATAAAAAAAAAAGAAAAAATTAAAAAAAGAAAAGTAAACATAGGATGTGGTTTCTTGGCTAAATTTCCTAGAGGTAAGGCAAGAAAATGAGACCATGTATCTGGAGATAGCATTACAGTGGGCTTTGCAGTTAAATCAGCTTGGGTTGAATCCTGACTCCTCTACTTTTTAGCTGTTTGGGAATTCGCCTGACTCCCAAGGCCTTGGTTTCCTCATCTGTATGTTGGGAATAATGTCAACATTGCAGTGACTTGTGAGAGTTACAAGACACAACAATGTAAGTAACACATCCATTATTCTAACTGCTGTAGTGTGGTTCTCAATATATGACTAGTGTGATTATGTAATTAATGTTTACTAGGCTACAAAATACTTTCATTTACACCTTCAAACTACTCCTAAAGAAGGAAAACAGATGCATGTCCCAATTTAGGGAATGAAGATATTAAGACCAGCAGCACAGTGAAGATCACAGGCTGGTTCAATAGGAGGGCAGACTGCTGCTGACTGTTTGTGGTCTGGTACTCCGAGGTGATGAGGCCCCAGGCAGGCAGATGGGGCAAGGTGAGCACCTCATAACCAGACTCCGACCTTGTCATCTTAGATGTACCTGAGGCAGGACCATGTGCCGAGAACAGACTGAAACCACAGACCTTGCCCCCAGGAGAGGCATTCTACTAGTTGAGTAAGTGATGACAGGATTTGGAGGTTTTCCCAAAATCATAATGGGAAGATATCAATATACATTATTAAAAAAAACCAGGAGCAATACCATCTGTCTTCTTAGACTAACAGCAACTTTACCGTCTGTAATAATGTTTGAGAAATAGACTAAGGATCAAGCACTTTTTTTTTTTTTTAAGATTTTTTATTTATTTATTTGACAGAGAGAGAGAGAGATAGCGAGAGCAGGAACACAAGCCGGGAGAGTGGGAGAGGGAGAAGCAGGCTTCCCACTGAGCAGGAAGCCCGATGAGGGGCTCAAACCCAGGACCCTGGGATCATGACCTGAGCCGAAGGCAGACGCTTAACGACTGAACCACCCAGGTGCCCCAAGGATCAAGCACTTTTAACTTGAAAAAATGAACTTTTCTTCCTGAACTTTTTTTTTAAGATTTTATTTTTAAGCCAACATGGGGGCTTGAGTTTACAGCCACCCACCCCCATCAAGAGTTGCATGCTCCTCCCACTGAGCCTGCCAAGAAAGTTAACCCTTTCTTAACTTTTTTATAATGGTTAATGAAAGAGTTTTTGCCCCAGAGAGCATTTTAATTAATTTCAGATCATAACAGGCATAAAGAAGTGAGTGGAAGGTTAGGCCATCAAATGTGGGTAACTTGGCTTCATGAGGTTTTTGTTTGTTTTGTCGGAAGCATAAATGTGTAGTGAAATTACCCCCCAAAAGGGCAAAGTGTAGAACAGTATGCTATCGCTTATGCACAAAAATGGAATCTACAATTGACCTTGAACAAGGCAGGGGCTGACACACACCCAGACTGCACAGTTGAAAATCTGCATGTTAGTTTGGACTCCCCCAAAACCTAACCACTAAGAGCCTGCTGTTGACTGGAAGCCTTACCAGTAACATAAACAGTAGATCAACACATATTTTGTTTGTTTTTTTAATATTTTATTTATTTATTTATTTGAGAGAGAGAATGAGATAGAGAGAGCATGAGAGGGGGGAGGGTCAGAGGGAGAAGCAGACTCCCTGCTCAGCAGGGAGGCCGATGCGGGACTTGATCCCGGGACTCTGGGATCATGACCTGAGCCGAAGGCAGGCGCTCAACCAGCTGAGCCACCCAGGCACCCCAACACATATTTTGTATGTTATGTGTATTATATACTGTATTTTAAAAAGATTTTTATTTATTTTAGCGAGAGTTTAGAGAGAAAGAGAGCAGGGGGAAGGGTAGAAGGAGAGGGAGAGAAGCAGACTCCCTGCTGAGCATGGAGCCAGATGCGGGGCTCGATCCCAGGACCCTGGGGACCATATGACCTGAGCCAAAACCAAGAGTCGGATGCTTAACCAACTGAGCTACCCAGGCGCCCCTATATACTGTATTCTTACAATAAAGTAAGCTAGAGAAGAAAATGTTATTAAGAAAATACATTTACAGTATTATACTACATTTATGCAAAAAAATCTGTGTATAAGTGGACCCATGTAGTTCAAACCCATGATGTGCAGATCTGAGATGGGTTGCAGAACTAGCAGGGTCCTCAAACTGTGGGTGAAATACGGCCAGTGAAATTTAGATGGATAGGTCCAGGGAGGGGTGGTGGATCCCACCAAGGTCACAGAGAAAGCTAGTGTTGGAGTGCCCTTGGGAGGGGGTGAGGGGGTCTTGCCTTCTGGCCCAGACCTCTACACTTGCCTTATTGCTTGGCTCAGGTACCCTCAGGGATAAGCTAGGTGAGGAGGGCAGAAGGTCTGGGCTTGGCAGGGAGACCAGTGGAGAAACCCAGTGGAGAGTCTCGTGGTTCTGTGTCCACCTCTGACTATGGCTTTCGGGCAGGAACGGATGGACATGGCCTGGCCCATGACACAGTTGCTGCTTCTGGCTTTGGTGGCTGCTGCATGGCGTGCCCAGCCCAGGACTCCAGGGGCCGGGAGGGACCTGCTCAACATCTGCATGGACGCCAGCACCATAAGACAAAGCCAGGCCCCGAAGACAAGCTGCGCGGCCAGGTGAGGATGGAGTGGGGTCACGGGTTGGGGAGAGAGCTGACCCTAAAAATGGAAGAAGTCGCAGAAGGGGAAGATCAACTTTGGGGAGCAATGGAGTCAGGAGAGTGGCTGAGGTGATCCCCAGGAGGCTACCAAATCTACTATAGTGGGGGTACCACTTCTCTGGCCCCCGACTCCCATGGCAAGTGCTTTCCTCACAACTCATCAGTGAATATGCCCAGAGGGCCGACTTGGTAGGTGGATGGTGGTCTCTACTTATACAGGAGAGGAAATAAGAAATGAGGTCCACAGAGGGCATAGGTACAGTGTGCATGTACGTGTATGTCTGTGCATACACATACCATGGGAATTGAGAGGCTAGACATGAGCAGGGGCTAAGACAGAGTCGGACAGTGCCTTTGCCAGCCTTAAATATGCCCCTGGCCCATGGAGCTCAAAAGGTACAGGGGACACAGGTCCCTCAAGGTCATGATGCAGCAAACACGGAGGAACAGTCCAGGTCCTCCACCCCCATCAGGTCTCGAAGAGACAGTGACAAATCAGATAACACTGGGAAGACTTCCCAGGAAAGGTGCCATCAGCCTTGGCCTTGGAGGATGAGTAAGAGTTTTCCAGGAAAACAAAGCAGGAAAGGGCAGCCTGGCAGAGAACAGCTTGTACACGGGTGGAGGGTGACAGCATGGGCAGTGGCGAGCATAGTGTGACCAGAGCCAAGGATGCTGCTGCCCACAGAGAAGGGGAGGGGAGGGAAGCCCCTGAAGCAGCTGGGAAGCTGAGCTTACAGTTGAACTCCAGGCTCCCGACAAATGCCCGTCCTTCATTCCCCCTGGTCTCCTCCTCTGCTCCCCACGAAGTCTCATGTTGCTGGAAGACTGGGATGTCCCCAGGGAAAGCTGGCCTGGACTCACCCAGAGGCTAGAAGTGAAGAGCGGGAAGCCCAGAGCCCCATGACTTCTGAGTCATTTCCAATTTCTCGTTTGTGGCGGGCGGGGGGGGGGTGCGTGCGCGCTAAAATATACATAGTATAAAAGTTGCCATTTTAAGCATTTCTAAGTGTCAGGTTCGATGGCCGCTCATATTGTTGTCACCACCACCATCCATCTCCAAAACTTTTTCTGAAAGACTACTCTATTTTCAGAACTTTTTAAGTTCTAGAAGGTGCTTCTAAGACCCCTCGGGAGCACTTCTTTGCCAAGAAATGGCACGCAGACTTTTGAGGGAGCCATTTGCTTGTAATTCTGAGGGACAGGGGCTATAATGGGAGTGCTTATCTGTGTCAAGCCCCTACTAGAGGCCAGCAAGTGCTTTTCAGTATAATCATTCACTCTTTTGGAGGCAGGAACAACTGAGTCTGGTTGGCAGGTCAGGGATGAGGTGCACGGGGTCTTGCAGAGCCACCAGGAGTTGGGGCATCTGAGGAGGGGCACGCATGAAGTCAGGGAGGCCTGGAAGCATGTTCGATGTCAGCTGTGCTGGGGGTGGGCTAGATTGTTGGACAGAGATAGGTTTGGTTCCACCCTCTTGGATTTTCCTTAGTTTCTCCTGAGTGCCCAGACCTGTCCCACGTCCCCTGTCACTTGGTCTTGGGTGCTAGAGGTCGTCTCAGAGATTTTAAGTGACTGGCTCATAATCACTCAGCTCCGGAGTTCCAGCTTGGAACTATTTCTATAGAGAAATCTTCACCACTTCCACTGTCTTATCAGCCTTGAATTTAACTCTCTGGGATGGTCTCCCACATTGAGTCAGGTCCACACTGGGGTTCGTGCGCAGGCCATTATGCCCTCTGTCCCCCACTGCTTTCTGGACCTATCTGGAGTCCCCTAGCCTGGGGATCCAAGACCCTAGGACAGCCAGATCAGCCCCTTTCACTTCTGCCCTTACCACAGCTTGGGGCCAGGCTCTTCTCTTCCCTGCCCTGAGTTAAAACCTTCATCCCACTATTTACCAGGGGTGCAGCTTATGTAAATTCTGTAACAGTTGAATGAATGATGTTTTCACTAGAGTGTTGAGGGCATTAAGTGCAAAAGCCTCAGGGACTTTGCACTTGCTGTTTTCTGTGCCTACAATGTTCTGTGTCTTCCCCCTGCCCCTGACTAAAGCCATAAACTCCATAAAGGCAGAGATTTGATCTGTTTTGTTCACTGCTGTATTCTCAGCACCTAGCACGATGCGGGGTTGATCATAAGTACTCAGTTAATATTGGCTGGATGCAAAATGAGTAATATAAATAACCCGAATCACGTGAAATAACTTTCTAAACCGTTTAGAGTTGTGAAAACAATTGCTCCCCCAGACAGTGGTTCCCAGGCCTCCCACATCCACTGTTTTACTCTCTGTTAAAAACTCCGTTATAATTGCCTCTACCCCAAGGGCCAAGCATAGCGACGCCCTCCCCAGTAAGGGTTCCTCTGGATGCCCTACCTGGGGCAGAGGAGCCAGAAGATGGGGGAGACAGCTGGGCCGGGGGGGAGGGGCAGTTAGTCCGGTGTCTTCCCCACGCAGTGCACTCCCTGGAAGGAGAAGGCCTGCTGCTCAGCCAGCACCAGCCAGGAGCTGCACAAGGACACCTCCCTCCTGTACAACTTCACCTGGGACCACTGCGGCAAGATGGAGCCCGCCTGCAAGCGCCACTTCATCCAGGACAACTGTCTCTATGAGTGCTCACCCAACCTGGGGCCCTGGATCTGGGAGGTACGGGACCTTCCCTCACCCCAGCCCAGCAGGCTGCCAGCCAGCTCTGTCAAGGCTGCAGGCGGCCCACATCCCCGTCCCCCCTCCCTCCCCTCCCACCCAGGTGAACCAGAGCTGGCGCAAGGAGCGTTTCCTGGACGTGCCCCTGTGCAAAGAGGACTGCCAGCAATGGTGGGAGGACTGTCGCACCTCCTACACCTGCAAGAGCAACTGGCAGAGGGGCTGGGACTGGACCTCAGGTGAGGGCCTGGGGGGTGGGGGGAGACGCAGGTGGGGTTGGAGGATTTGGGGGTGGCCAGAAACCAGCTTCGGGCCCAGGGGCTGAATGTCCGCGTCCATGCCCTCTCCGCCTGCAGGAATTAACAAGTGTCCAGCTGGGACCACCTGCCGCACATTTGAGACCTACTTTCCCACGCCTGCAGCCCTGTGTGAGGGCCTCTGGAGTCACTCCTACAAACTCAGCAACTACAGCCGAGGGAGCGGCCGCTGCATCCAGCTGTGGTTCGACCCGGCCCAGGGCAACCCCAACGAGGAGGTGGCGAGGTTCTATGCCCTGGCCATGAGTGCGGGGGCCCTGCCCCGAGGGGTGGAGCCTCTCCTGCTCAGCTTGGCCCTGATGCAGCAGCTCTAGCTGCTCGGCTGAGCCCCTCCCACTGCCGACACCTGCACACCTTCCTAGTCTGCACCCGGCCCAGCCCGGGTGACCTGGCCTCAGCTGAGCTCAGCACTCTCAGATGAGGGGACCTCACAATGCCCTGGTCATTCGTTCTTTTTTTTTTTTTTTTAAAGATTTTATTTATTTATTTGATAGAGAGAGATGAGAGATAGAGAGCACAAGAGGGAAGAGGGTCAGAGGGAGAAGCCGACTCCCCGCCGAGCAGGGAGCCCGATGCGGGACTCGATCCCGGGACTCCAAGATCATGACCTGAGCCGAAGGCAGTCGCTTAACCAACTGAGCCACCCAGGCGCCCCTGGTCATTCGTTCTTGATCCAACATGGGTCATATGGGGTTCCTCTGACAGCCTATTTTAATAGATCCATGTGTATCTTGTGTCTTGTAAATAATTTGGGGATGATGGGGCGCCTGGGTGGCTCAGTGGTTAAGTGTCTGCCTTTGGCTCAGGTCATGATCCCAGTGTCCTGAGATTGAGCCCCGCATTGGGCTCCCTGCTCTGCAGGAAGCCTGGTTCTCCCTCTCCCACGCTCCCTGTTTGTGTTCCCTCTCTTGCTGTGTCTCTCTCTGTCAAATAAATAAATAAAATCTTAAAAAGAAAATAATAATAGGGCGCCTGGGTGGCTCAGATGGTTAAGCGTCTGCCTTCGGCTCGGGTCATGATCCCAGGGTCCTGGGATCGAGTCCCACATCGGGCTCCCTGCTCCTTGGGAGCCTGCTTCTCCCTCTGCCTCCTCTCTCTCTCTCTCTCTCTCTCTCTCTCATGAATAAATAAATAAAATCTTTAAAAAAAAGAAAATAATAATAATTTGGGGATGAGTGGGTTGGAGGGACATGCTTCATTGCTTTATCATTCCTATTGAGAGGCCCAAAGAGGGACTGTGACTAGCTTGAAGTTCACCAGCAAGTAGGAGGTAGAAGCTGACTCCTTAGTCTGAGGCTCTTACTTCTTCACCAGGCTTCCCCCCCATGTCAAATTCATCAGTCCCACACCACAAGGGGATATGGGGTTGGGTGGAGAGAAGCTGGGCAGAGACTGACAGATGAGTTCTCAGGCTCCTGGTGAGAAAGAAAGTTTCTTTCCCTTATTAGATGTGGACTAGGGTGCAGATATTAGTGGTGGTAGTAGGTAAGGAATCCCAATGATGAACAAACTGCATTGCTTCCCTTTTTTAAAAGAGAGAGTTGCTGGGCAGAGAGAGAGGGAGAGAAAGTCTCAGGCAGACTCCACACTGAACATGGAGCCCGATATGCGGCTCGATCCCAGGACCCTACATGACCTGAGCAGAAACTAAGAGTCGGACCCTCAACTGACCAAGCCCCCCCCTAGCAATGAGTGCCTGTTTCCCAGGGTCAAACTTTTGATTTCCTACTAAGCTGACTTTTTTGCTAAGCTGATAGGTGGGAAAAGACCATCTTTTTTAAAAATATATTTTATTTATTTATTTGACAGAGAGAGACACAGAGAGAGAGGGAACACAAGCAGGGGGAGCGGGAGAGGGAGAAGCAGGCTTCCCGTGGAGCAGGGAGCCCGATGCGGGGCTCCATCCTTGGACCCTGGGATCGTGACCTGAGCCGAAGGCAGACACTTAACGACTGAGCCACCCAGGCGCCCCGGGAAAAGACCATCTTGGTGTGGTTTTCATGTGCCATGTGTCTTATCATGAGAACACAGTTTCTGAGATCTTCCTTATTGATCTACTGAGTTTTGGCCCATTCTTTTCAATCCCTGGGCAATAGTCCAGTCTATGTGGTGTATGTCACATTTAACTCAGTCTCCTACTGATGGATATTTGAGGGAGAGGGGTTCTTTTAGAACCTTGACATTTTTGAAAAGCACAGGCCAGTTACATTGTAGAATATCCCTCATTTGGGGTTTATCGGTTTCTTCCTCATTAGACTGAGGTTATGCATTTTTGGCATGAATATCCCCAAGGCAATACTGTGTCATTCTCAGTGCATTCTAACAGAAGGCGAATGGTGGTGAGTTCACCCACTCCTGAGGGTGAGACTGGATCCGTCAGGTTTCTCCACTACTTTTTTCCCCCTTTGTAATTTGTAAGTATGATATAGGCAGATACTGAGAACTGGAGATATCCTATTGACCATCATACAGGTACCCACAAGTTTCACTATCTGATGGACACTTTTTAAAAGAGTAAAACAAACACCAAAAATGTCTTATGTGACAGTCCCTCGCCAACCCTTTAATGCTTTCCCATGGTATCTGTTGGAGAAACCAAACTTCAACGGCATAGAGAGCCCAGCCCTCCACCCTGACTTACACGGACTTAAAGCTCATTTCCAATCGTTCCGTTCCACACCCCATAGGTGAGCTCCATTCACACTTCTCACTTCGTGCCTTTGTGCCAGCAATTCTTTCTGTGTTCCTGGAATGTTCCTTTGTCCTCTCTGGGCTGCTTCCTTGTAGTCACTTAGATTTCAACCTACGATTCCCCACTAACATGACTTCTGATGAACCAAAAGAGGTCATCCAAGCACTTTCTTATCACATCTGTCTTGTCCCTTTGTACAAATACTTATTATCTGCTGTGTTTGTCATCTGCTTTTCCCTAACAAAACAAACACTCACAAGGAGTCTATGGGAGCTGGGGGAGGTTAGAGAAGGCTTCCAGGGGAGTCATGTTTGCCAAGCAGAAAATGGTGGGAGGAACAACATTCCATGGAGAGGGTTCAGCAAGGACAAAGGCTTGGTAGGATGGAAATTGAAGCAGAAATGTCTAGGTTGCTGCAACAGAAGTTAAGAAGGCAAGGGCCGGAACTGAGGCCAGAGGAGAGACACTGGATTTGCAGTCCTTAGGCTGATGCCCTGAAGGCCTCTCACAGAGCTTTCCTTTCTCTCTTTGTGTAAGAATCTGGCTTGGAATGGGATTCAGATCTGAATTCTCAGCCTCTCCTGGCTGCCTGGGAACTGCTGTTTCCACAGCTAAGAAAACAGGGGGCAGGCTAGCAGCGGGCAGGGAAAGCTCCAGTTTCACCCACCCTGACTCCCTGCAGCCTGGGGCCCCCACCTGTGCCCGTCAAACACCTTCCTGTTATCTTTGGTCATAGCATAGCCTACAGATTGGGGTCTATAGGGTGCCGATGGCTCACCTGGCTGATATTAAACTTCCAGTCCAGGCTCAAAGGTGGCTGCCTCACCCTGCCCCTCCCTGCAGGTCAGACAGCCCCAGCACCCAGATCCCAGATTCAGAGGAGGGCTCAACAAAGGGGAAGGAACTCCCCACAGATCAGAACTCCACCCCCATCTCCCCTCCCATTAGCTGCTGACTTCTGAAGCCCTCAGGGCCCAGGGTCTTCCTCTCCTAGTCAAGAGGCCACAAAACCCAGTTAAGGATCAGTCCCCAGGGCAGAGTGGAGGATGCCGGGTAGGGGCAAATTCCATCTGGAGGAGTTCCGTCCTGCAGGCATTCTTAGATCTCTGGTCATTCTCCAATCTGGAGAGGGCTGCCTGGTCTTATAAAGCAAGAAGAGAGGTCTGAGGAGTCCGATGGCCCTTCATCTGCTGAGGTCTTCTGAGGCCTTAACCCTCCCTGCTTGTCACAGGATTCAAGTAAGGATCGCCCCGAGGGAGAGGTAAACAGGGCTTGATTTGGGGGGGGGGTTGGGGGAGAGAGGAGGTCTTCTGGGAGTCCATTTCTTTACAGGCCCTTCAGGGCTTGGTTGCTTCTCCAGCAAGCCCATCCCCAGCCTGTTCCATGGGCCCTGTGGCCTTCCCCACAGTGCTGAGGCCCCATTTTCCTTAAACTTATATTGCTGTCCCTAGGCCGATGACGGCCACATCTGTATCCAACCTGTACCCTTCCCCGGGGCTCTTGACTCTTTGACCACTTCTCCCTAGGTGGCACACAGGCACTGTGACAAAATGGAGCTCGGCATTTCTTCTTGCCCAAATTTGCTCCTCTGCTTTTCCCTTTCCCCGCCAGTGGTACCACCATGGTAAAAGGAAGGCTTCTGTCCTTGGCTGGGGTGGGCATGGTGGAGGGGTCTACCGGAGACCTGACTCTCAGATGCTGTAGAAGGGACACCTGTGTGGGTGGGTGCCAGGGGGAAGGGAGGGGGGCTGGGCATCTGAATGTCTGATTTGGCTGCTGGTAATGCCTGGGGCTGGTGAGGTTGGAGGAGTTGGCGGATCTCTGTGTTGGGGACTGGGGAGCTCTGCACTCGCTACAGCTGCCTGGGAGCTTCGAAGCCTGCACTCCAGTCCTTGCCCTGCATTTGGTTCTGTCCTGAGTCTCTGGATCTCATTCTCATCTGTATACGAAGGACAGGGGGTTGGAAGTGGACAGGTTTATTTTAAAGGATCCCGGCATCTCTGGCTGCAAGGTTTTAACAGACCTGAGTTTGGGGGAGAAAATGGGGTAAGTGGGACTTGGGGACTGGCCTGCACTATGAATCCACCCACCTCCCATGGAGGCCTGGCTAGTGCCCACAATAATTAGCATGCAATAATTAACTGCTGAGTGGCCTTCGCCCGATCCCAGGCTCCACTCCTGGGCCACATTCCCCGCTGCCTGCCCTACTGCCCGTCTCCTAGGCCACTAAACCTCAGCTGTGCCCCAAAGTAGGGCAAGGGGGACTCTAGAGCGGAGCAGAAGACTGAGCCAGACCAGGAACCACTTCCTCTCCCAGGTATGCCTCCCCACCCCCTCAGTAGAGGCAACACACCCCATGGTGCCCCCAGCAGGTGTTAAAGAATTTGCTGAACCAGGAGGATCCACTTTGCCTAAATCCCAGAGAATCCAAAAGTGGAGGCTGAGGGCCCAGAGCAGAGCAGGGCCTGGCCAAAGTTCAAACGGTAAGTTAGTGTCCACCCCCGAACTAGAACCGATGGGCTCCTGTCTTTTAGCACAGTGCTGAGTCCTTAGCGCAGTTCAAGTCTGGGGCCCTAGGGCACCTGTGGTCAGGGTGATGAGGGTGATGGTGGCTGGTGGGGGGTGGAGGGCATGGAGAGTTGCACCAAGATCTGAAGCAGAGACTAGGAATGTGGGGAGTGGCTTGCCGGGTGATGTAGATTGCATGAGAGGAGAGCTCTAGCTCTAGAAAGCAACCGCAGTAAGAAAAACCCCTGACCGACCAGGTGGGGCCCACGGAGCCTGGGGCGGGGGCTTTCTGTTAGGACTGAGATCGTGGACAGGCTCCTCTGGCCCCCTGTGCTCTAAACTGCTAGACTGTTTCCCCAGAGAGTCACCTGGTGCTCCCCAAAATACAGACTTGTCCTTTGCTTTCGCAGATCAGTAAGTGATTTGGTCATGAGAAGGATGATTGGGTCCTGGAATGAATGAATTAGCAGGGGAGAGAGTGAATGAACATGAGAATAAATAGAGTAGTAGAATCTTGGATGGTGGGAAGGTGAGGGGCGAGTTGGGGAGTGCGGCGGGAATTCAGTTCCAGGTTCCCTGAGCCCTGCTAGGCAGTCAGCCTGGAGGCGGCCAACTCTGGCCCCATCCAGGAGGCCCAGGAAGAAGCCCGAGTTCCACAGGACATGGGGCACTGTGGAGACAAGGCAACTTGGAGCAAAGGGGTGCATGTGCTTTTGGGAGCTGTGGGAAACATACCAAAGTTTAGGAGAGCCCAGGTGCCTGGTGACCGGTGGGGTGAAGGAACAGTCGGTCACCTCCAGGTTCAGGGTCTGAGCTCAGAGGGCTGAGGTGCCCCAAAGGTGGGAGGCCAGCTCTGTGGCCAGGGGATGGGAACCTCCCAAGGCCTGGAGGCTGTCCAGCCTGCCCACACCCACCCCCAGCCCTCCGTGCCCTGTGACAATGACCCACGTCACAGGACCTCTGGGAGAAACCAAATGATGAGGCTGGGGAAGGGCTGGAACCAAGGTTGGGGGTTGTTTGTTTCTGGTTTGGGTTTTTAGAGAGGGAAGGGAGGAGCAGAGGCAGAGGGAGAGAGAGAGAATCCCAAGCAGGCTCCACTCCCACCTCAGAGCCCGACGTGGGCCTTGATCTCATGTCCCTGGGATCACGACCTGAACCGAAATCAAGAGTCAGATGCTTGACAGACAGACTCCCAGGAGCCCCTTGTTTTTGTTTTTTCTAAACATAGGTCTGCAGCTTATCTGGAGCTTCAAAACTAAGATCATTGTCAAAGTTTGCACAAAGTGATTTGGTGTCAAAATCTGACCTGAGAATCAATGTGAGGTTATCAATAGTTTTTTGTTGTTGTTATAGTTTTTATTTAACCCACCAGTGTAACTTTTACCACAGAATGTGTGCTTGATTGTTGTGCATGTAAATCGTATTACCTTTTACCAAATCCTTAATATTTTAAATTCTGAAACATTTGCCTCCAAGGATTTCAGAACAAGAGACTGTGGACCTATGGCAATCTCCTGGCTGTTTCTGCATTTTGCCCAAACCCCATCCCTTAGTTTCATCACTTGATCCCTTCCACCTGGAGAAGTCAGTAACCTGAGTGACCCGAGCAAGGACCGACTGTCCCAGGGGGTGGTGTCTGATCTCATCCCTCCCTGAGGCTGGGAAGACTGAGGGGTAGGCGTGGGGCAGGACCAGGCCCAGGTTTCACGGAGGCTCCACCTACTTGGGGTTGTTTCCACCCACCTGGAGGCCCCACCCCCTGCCTTCCCCGGTGCCACTGACCACAGCTCTTCCTTCAGAGACCGACATGGCCCAGCTGGTGAGAACACAGCTGCTGCTCCTTCTGGTGGGGGTGGCCGCAGTATGGGCAGCCCAGCCCAGGACTGAGCTTCTCAATGTCTGTATGGACGCCAAGCACCACAAGGAAAAGCCAAGCCCAGAGGATCAGCTGCATAAGCAGGTGGGCAGAGGGCCAGTCTGGGGTGGGGAGGAGCAAACTCAGGAAGATGAAGGTGGGAATGGAAGCGTCCAAGTCCTTCCATGGTGGAGGCAAGAAGGCCATCTGAGAGGCCTTGAGAGTGTACTACTGTGGGCACCTATCTGCTTACCACATGCTCAGTGCCCCATGTTGTCAGTACGACGCCAAGAGCCCAGCTTCTTGGTTGTTGCATTTCCGGGGCACACAAACCCGGAAGCATGTCCAGAGAGGAGCCTAGGAAATGACACTGGAGCGACCCAGCCCAGGGGTTCATTTTGATTTCAGAGTCTAGACGGGAACTGACCCCTCTAAGAGTCTTGAGAGGAGAAAGTACCCACAGCACATCGTGGCTTCTATTCTGCCAGCCCCAACCAGCTGGAGAAAAGTGGATTTCTCACAGTCGTGAGGCTGGGTGTGAGGCACCTTGATTCACGCATCTAGCAAACATTTCCTCTGGGGTTCTTGACCTTTTTATTGGACCTGAGGTCTCCTTTCTATGACAATTGTTTTACCACAACCCCTTTAATATCCTGAACCTGTCTACATGTTTAAAAAAAATCAATATGATGCCATAACTGTAAAGAAAACACAAAAGGGAAGCCACTTGCAAAATGCATTCCAATATGTCAATGTTCATTTTGATCTCATTAACAGATAGTGATTGCATTGCTTTGAATCACTGAGCCTACAGCTGAGTGATGGTGTAACTTGGATACTTGGAGCAGCCTTGACTTTAACTTCTTCAGCCTATATATTGTTTTTAAAGTGCACATTTTTTTAAAGATTTTATTTATTTATTCATGAGAGACAGAGAGAGAGAGAGAGAGAGAGAGAGGCAGAGGAGAAGCAGGCTCCCAAGGAGCAGGGAGCCCGATGTGGGACTCGATCCCAGGACCCTGGGATCATGACTTGAGCCGAAGGCAGACGCTTAACCATCTGAGCCACCCAGGCACCCTAAAGTGCATATTTTAGGGGCACCCAGGTGGCTCAGTCAGTTGAGGCTCTGACTCTTGATTTCAGCTCAGGTCATGATCTTGGAGTCATGGGATCCAGCCCTGCATCGGGCTCCACTCTGAGTGTGGAGCCTGCTTGGGATTTTCTCTCTACTTCTCCCTCTGTCCCCTTCCCAGCCTCTACCCTCCTTTTGTGCATGTGTGTGCACAATCCCTCTCTAAAAATAAAGTGCACATTTTAATATTTTGCTTTTATACTGCATTCTAAGCTATGGGTTTTCATTCATTCAGTGTTTTGAGTATTTCTGTAATTAGATCTATTCTGAGGTTCTAATTAATTTGACTTGCTTCCTCACCTCCAGGTGTCTTGTGACCTTCTCAGTGAGGCATCTCTGACCATTCTAGAAAGCTGCAATTCCCCATCCCTCTCTCCTGCTTAATCTCTTTCCAAACTAGGTGTCCTGTGAGAAGTGTTCCTTGTCATGTCTCTACTCTTTGGATTAGAGGAAGTAGGAGCTCAATAAAAATTTGAATTAATGAATTTCATAATGCCTGCACTGCCCCTGAAGAGGGTCTCCCAATGGCAAGCATTGCCCTGGAAGGCTGACTGCCTTGGGGGATCAAAGACTAAAAGGGGTGAGGCAGCACGTGGGAATATTGTGGGTGTGCTGGGTGTGGGAGTTAGTCCCTGTGTTTTCCCCACCCAGTGCAGCCCCTGGAAGAAGAATTCCTGCTGCTTCGCCAACACCAGCGAGGAAGCCCATAAGGATATTTCCTACCTGTACAAATTCAACTGGGACCATTGTGGACATATGACACCTGCCTGCAAAAGGCACTTCATCCAGGACACCTGCCTGTATGAGTGCTCCCCTAACCTGGGGCCCTGGATCCAGGAGGTATGAATGTTCTCCCTGGACCCCCACCTTTACAGAGGAGCTGAGCTTCCCAGACCTCTTGTCAGGCTGCCTCTCCAGCTCTGGGTCTCTTCAGGGCTGAGCTGCTGAGAATCGCGAACCTGAGCCCTTTTTCTCTACTGACCTCCCACCCAGGTGAACCAGAGCTGGCGCAAGGAGCGCATCCTGGACGTGCCCCTGTGCAAAGAGGACTGCCAGCAATGGTGGGAGGACTGTCGCACCTCCTACACCTGCAAGAGCAACTGGCACAGGGGCTGGGACTGGACCTCAGGTGAGGGCCCGGGCGGGGCGGGAAGGGAGAGATCTGGAGGTGGAGGTGTGGGGTGTGGGGCTGGCATAGGAATATTTGGGGCTGTGGGCTTGGTGGAAGCAAAGCTACTTCTGGGCCCAGTGGCTGAAGGTCTGCCATCTTTCCTACAGGCTATAACCAGTGCCCAGCGGGAGCCGCCTGCCTTCCTTTCCACTTCTACTTCCCCACATCGGCTGCTCTGTGCCGTGAAATCTGGAGTCACTCCTACAAACTCAGCAACTACAGCCGAGGGAGCGGCCGCTGCATCCAGCTGTGGTTCGACCCGGCCCAGGGCAACCCCAACGAGGAGGTGGCGAGGTTCTATGCCCTGGCCATGAGTGCCGGGGCCCTGCCCCGAGGGGTGGAGCCTCTCCTGCTCAGCCTGGCCCTGATGCAGCAGCTCTGGCTGCTCGGCTGAGCCCCTTTCACCCTCTGACACCCTCCCAGTCATGCCCTGTTGAGCCCCACAGCTCCTGGCCAATCACTTCCTGCTCCTTGGCCAGGGATGGGGCTCTGACCGACAGTTTGAATAAACCAGACACCCACCATGTGTTACATGAGTTATTTGGGTGTGAGTGGGAAGGTGACGGGTTTGCGTCCCAGTTCCCATTGATTGAAGCCAGTTAGACTCGGTCAGTTCCCAGTTCTGATACTTCTGTGAACTTTCTAGATGTTGAACTTTTCTTGTAACCTAGAACATATTCATAGCTCTCAATTGCCTTTTTAAAAAAGATTTTATTTATTTATTTATTTATTTGTTTGTTTATTTATTTATTTATTTGAAAGAGAGAAAGCGCAAGAGGGAGAGGGAGAGAGAATTTGAAGCAGACTATGGGCTAAGCACAGGGCCCGATGTGGGGTTCGATCTCACAACCCTGAAATCATGACCTGAGCTGAAACCAAGAGTTGGACGCTTAACTGACTGAACCACCCAGGTGCCCCTCAATTTCCTTTTTCACTACAGCTTTAATCTACAGCTAGGCCCAGAGTTTTATCATTTGAATTGGACCCAAGCATTCCAGGGTTGACTGTTCTGCCCAGTGCTCAGCTCTCTGATAGAAGAGAGGGGAATGGCTGTGCCGGGCATGTTCTGGATGGATGGCTGGGTAGAGGTGAAGAGGGCCAGCAAGAGCCATTCCTCACTAACAGCTAATACCCACAAAGCGCTCTCTACCAGGCACTGTCCTAAATGCTTTATATGTATTCCTATAGGGTATAGACACTGTTGTCTACATTGTACACATGTGGAAACAGCCACCTAAGTTAAGAAACATGGCTAAAACTGTCCCCTGCAGGGGTGACTCGATGGCTCAGTCGTTAAGTGTCTGCCTTCAGCTCAGGTCATGACCCCAGGGTCCTGGGATCGAGCCCCACCTCGGGCTCCCTGCTCAGCAGGAAGCCTGTTTCTCCCTCTCCCACTCCCCCTGCTTGTGTTCCCTCTCGCTGTGTCTCTGTCAAATAAATAAAATCTTAAAAACAACAACAACAAATAAAACTGTCCCCTGCATAAAAGCTGGGATTCCACCCCAGGCAGTATGGCTCTTGAGAACAAGCTCTTTGTCCCATGGAGTGTGTAAATATGTGTATCTTGAAGGGATAACAGACCTCATGCTTGACCAGAGAAGCTGGGCTAGAGCGGGTCTGGCTGAGCCAGGAAAGGAACCCAAACCTAGACTCCTAGAGCTGGTTACAAACAAACAATCCGAGAGATTTTTAGGCCTTGTTTTCACATTAAGTATAGTTTGTAGCAGTTATAATAAGCTAGGTTATGTTACAGTAACATATCAGATATTTCCAAGACAACTATCATTTCTTATACAAGCTACAGTGCTTGCTGTGGGCAATCTGGGATAGCCTGCATGTCACTCGGGGGCCAAGCCTGTGGGAAGCTCCATCTCATTGCACACTTCCATGAGACAGGAACAGGAAACCTGGTGAATTCCATATGGGCTTTTAAAAGTTCCACCCAACACTAATTTTGATGGCCAAATCAAGTCATGACCACGACTAACTTCAAGGAGGCGAGGAAAACACAATGCTAACAAGTTCTTGAAAGGAGAGGGCAATGAGAATGGTTGTCAAAAGACCTAATAACCACTACAAAGACCTTGTTATGTTATGGTCAGTTTATATTTCTGGCATGGTTGTGGTTACAAATTTAATCTTTCAGATTCAGGTAAGAAAGAGAACCAGCTCTGTGAACCTCTGCAAAAAACTGTATCAAGAGTGGAGCAATCTCCTGGCCACCATCCTAGTAGTCTTGCAAACAAGGCCAACATTTTCTACAGAACCAGTGATAACTATTTACAAATGGGACTTATTTTTTTTATTGTTATGTTAATCACCATACATTACATCATTAATTTTTGATGTAGTGTTCCATGATTCATTGTTTGTGCGTAACATCCAGTGCTCCATGCAGAACGTGCCCTCTTTAATACCCATCACCAGGCTAACCCATCCCCGTACCCCCCACCACTCCAGCAACCCTCAGTTTGTTTCCTGAGATTAAGAATTCCTCATATCAGTGAGGTCATATGATACATGTCTTTCTCTGATTGACTTATTTCGCTCAGCATAACACCCTCCAGTTCCATCCATGTCGTTGCAAATGGCAAGATCTCATTCCTTTTGATGGCTGCATAATATTCCATTATGTATATACACCACCTCTTCTTTATCCATTCATCTGTTGTTGGACATCTTGGCTCTTTCCACAGTTTGGCTATTGTGGACATTGCTGCTATAAACATTGGGGTGCACGTACCCTTTCGGGTCCCTACATTTGTATCTTTGTGGTAAATACCCAGCAGTGCAATTGCTGGATCGGATGGTAGCTCTATTTTCAACTGTTTGAGGAACCTCCATACTGTTTTCCAGAGGGGTTGCACCAGCTTGCATTCCCACCAACAGTGTAGGAGGGTTCCCCTTTCTCCACATCCCCGCCAACATCTGTCATTTCCTGACTTGTTAATTTTAGCCATTCTGACGGGTGTGAGGTGGTATCTCACTGAGGTATTGATTTGGATTTCCCTGATGCCGAGCGATGTTGAGCACTTTTTCATGTGTCTGTTGGCCATTTGGATGTCTTCTTTGGAAAAATGTCTGTTCATGTCTTCTGCCCAACAAATGGGACTTGTTTATAGATGTGTTAGAATTAGTGAAATTTAAGATTAGTATCACCTTGGGCCTGGGTGGCTCGGTTGAGCACTCAACTCTTGGTTTCAGCTCAGGCTGTGAGATCGAGCCTCACGTCAGCATCCTGGCTCAGCCCAGAATCTGCTTGACACTTTCTCCCTCTCCTTCTGCCCTGCCCCTGCTCTCGCTCTCAAATAAATAAAATCTTGTTTTAAAACAGTTAGTTTCAATTCAAGCCAACATACCTTATTAAAGACGTATTGTATTGTTTCTGAGCCATTTATGAGAATACTAGTCTGGGTCCCACTTTCTGGAGTTGGTCATCCTCAAATTCTGAGGAATCATTAGCTTGCAGAAATAATTTTCCATATTAAGATCTCCTCAACAGTAGTACTGGCATAAGGATAGACATAGAGATTAATGGATCAGAACTGAGTCCAGAAATAAATCCCTATATTTATAGTTAATTGATTTTTGACAAAGGTGCTAAGGCAATTCATTGGGGGAAAGAATAGTCTGTTCAACAAATGTGCTGGGACAATTGATTATCCACACACAAAAAGATGAACTTAGACCTTCAACTCATACAGAAAATTAACTCAAAAGGATCATAGACTTCAATGTAACAGCTAAAACAATAAAATTTCTAGAAGAAAACAGAATACCTTCCAGATTTTGTGTTAGGCAAAGATTTCTTAGATTAAAGCTTCTACCTATTCTACAGATGGACTGTTTTCTGTTGGACCAAAAACAGTCTATCACTGAAAAAACAGGTAAGTTGGATAGCATCAAAATTCAAAACTTGTGCACTTCAAAATTACCATTAAGGAAATTCAAAGACAAGTTACAGACTGGAGGAAATATCTGGAAAACGTATCTGATCAAGGATTTGTATCTATAATATACAAAAAAATGCTTACAACTCAATAATTAGGAAAACAACTCAAATAGGGGGCAAAAGAAACGAACAGACATTTCATCAAAGAAGTTACACAAATGGCTAATAAGAACGTGAAAAGAAGCTTAACACCATTAGTCATTAGAAAAATGCAAAATAAAACCACAGTAAGATACCATTTCACACCCACTAGAATGTCTTTAATAAATACGGCAGGCAATAACAAATGTTGGCGAGGCTGTGGAGAGATTGGAACCCTGACACACTGCTGACAGAAAAGTAAAATGGTACGGCCCTTTGGAAAACTGTGCTAGTTTCAAAAAACCTCAAATGTAAAACTGCCTTAAGACCCAGCAATTCCACTTCTAAGCAACTACTCAAGAGAGATGAAAATATATATCCACATAAAGACTTGGTTTTTTTTTAAGATTTTATTTATTTATTTGACAGAGAGAGAGTGAGAGAGTGAGTGAGCACAAGCAGGGGGAGCAGCAGAGGGAGAGGGAGAAGCAGGCTTCCCACTGAGCAGAGCTTGATGCAGGGCTCGATCCTAGGACCCCGGGATCATGACCTGAGCCAAAGGCAGATGCTTAATGACTGAGCCACCCAGGCGTCCCCACATAAAGACTTGTACATGAGAGGAGGATTCGGTAGTACTGATCCTGAATGTTCATAGAAGCATTATTCAGAATAGCTCAAGAAATGAAATAACCTGAAATGTCGATCAACTGGGGAATGGATAGGCAAAGTGTGTTGTATCCATACATTGGAACATCATTCAGCAATAAAAAGTAACAAACTACTGGCACAAGCTAATGTCGTGGATGAACCTTAAAAACACCATGCTAATGAACGTCTATTTTTATGAAAATTCCAGAAAAGGCAAATTTATACAAAGTAAATTAGTGGTGGCCTGGGGCTGGATTGGGGAACCAAGATTGATTATAAATGAACATGAGGGGGCATGAAAATGTTCTAAACTTATTTATGGTGAGGTTGTAACACTTGGCAAAATATTTTTTTTAAAGATTTTATTTATTTATTTGACAGAGAGCACAAGCAGGAGGAGTGGGAGAGGGAGAAGCGGGCTCCCCACTGAGCAGGGAGCCCGATGCAGGGCTCCATCCCAGGACCCTGAGATCATGACATGAGCCGAAGGCAGATACTTAACTGACTGAGCCACCCAGGCACCCCTCACTTGGCAAAATATTTGTAAACTTTAAATGGGTAAATTTTATGATATGTACAATGAGTGAATGAATGATTACCTATATGATACTCTCCCTTGCAATGGTAGCATACAGAGAATCTTATATGGTTCTAAATTTCTGTGGGGCGTGTTCATGAGGGGACATATTCTACGGAATTCAGTATCTGGCTCCCTAAAAATCTATCATCTGAGCCAAACTCTATCCCATCATAAACTTTGAGAGATTAGTTGGAACAATGCAGCAATCAAGGAGGGAGCATGAGCTTGGTATGATATGGACAATACCAGATGTATTGTAGAGATGTTTAGGAGAGTGGCCCATTGACCAAGGATTTTTTTATAGAGTGTTTATTCCAGTTGGCACAAGTATGGTCTACTAAATTGAGGGTTAGAAACCAGAGCCAGGGGAAAGAAAAAGGGCTACATCATATGACTACTCAAAAAAAGATCATGAAGCACATTACCAAAAATACCAGCACAATAACCACAACCGTGTCTCCATCAACTTCACTAACTTCTTTAAAATTATTCCTATTACCTATTTGTGCATTAGCATCACCCTCCATAGAAGTCTTTCATTTTAGGGCTGGAATTTTTCTGGAAATCTCAAGCCTCAGAGCTCTGATAGGTTGAATCACCCAAGGGTTAGTCATGGTGGTGATGTCAGACCCATGAGTCTGTTCCCCTATCAGTTATGGCAGGATTTTTAGGAAAATAGAAGGAGAGAATAGGTACTCCTTGTTGACCAGACAAAATGGTCTAGAAACCTATTAAAGTCCCATACCAGAGTGAAAGAGAGAAGTTTCATTGAGGTGTAATGCAACAGAGCATGAACCTACAGGACTGCTGCATTTCATGAGGTCTCAGTTGATGGCTCTTTATTTACTTTATTTTAAAAAATATTTTATTTATTCGGTGCCTGGGTGGCTCAGTCGTTAAGCATCTGCCTTCAGCTTAGGTCATAATCCCAGGGTCCTGGGATCGAGCCCCGCATCGGGCTCCCTGCTCAGCGGGAAGCCTGCTTCTCCCTCTACCACTCCCCCTGCTTGTGTTCCCTCTCTCACTGTGTCTCTCTGTTAAATAAATAAAATCTTTAAAAAAGTATTTTATTTATATGAGAGAGAGAGAGCATGAGCAGGGGAAGGAGCAGAGGGAGAGGGAGAAGAAGGCTCCACACTGAGCAGGGAGCCCGATGCAGGGCTCTCTCCCAGGAGTCTGAGATCATGACCTGAGCTGAAAGGCAGACACTTAACCAACTGAGCCACCCAGGAGCCCCTGATGGTTACTTTAAAGAGGACATATTATTAGAACCTGGGGAAGGAGAGTTAGTCTTCCCAACCCACTACTGTTGATAATTCTATTTGTCCTCTTTTATCTCCTTGAGCTCTGGGTGATATGGACAGTGGATACATTTAGAAATCTTGAGGGCCTTACATCTATTTTGTAAGATGGTCACCAAAATTACTAGTGATAATAAAAAGTTATTTTTTTAAAAGTTTTATTTATTTGAGAGAGAGGGCATGGGGGGTAGGGGCAGAGGGAGGGGGAGAGAGAGTCTCAAACAGACTCGTGCTGAGCACAGAGCCCGACGCGGAGCTCCATCTCAAGACCCTGAGATCACGACCTGAGCAGAAATCAAGAGTCAGATGCTTAACTGACTGAACCACCCAGGCGCCCCTAACAAGTTATTTTAAACTAAGGCATAAAATTATCTTGGAAATACATTTGTTGACAGTCATCATGCAAGCCGTGGCACATGAAGATGAGTATGCTTTTACCCATTTGGGAAGGTTTGCAGCCACTGAACGTTCAGTCACAACACTTTACCCTGTATTAAAGTCATCTAGAGGGACACCTAGGTGGCTCAGTCGGTTAAGCGTCTGCCTTCAGCTCAGGTCATGATCTCAGGGTCCTGGGATAGAGTCCCGCATCAGGCTCCCTGCTCGGAGGGGAGCCTGTTTCTCCATCTCCCTCTGCCCCTCACCCCACTCATGCTCTCTCTCTCTCTGACAAATAAATAAATAAAATCTTAAAAAATAAAAGTCCTCTAGAAAGGATGAGCTCCTCTCTTTGCCTTGACATCTTTCTCTACATTGTGGACACCATGAACAGGGCAGCTCTTTCTAATACTGATATGCTAATTTTAAAAACATGGAGCATACCAACTACACCTAATTATTTTTAGCATTGCTCCTTGTATCCTTCTTCACTTATGAGAGCGATGCAGTGAGAGAGCAAAGCTTTTGTGTATTCTAGCAGCTGTCTGGGAAGTGCCAAGATGATTTTGGTATAAAAGATGCCTTGATAGTTTTGTTATTCTGAATGTAGGGCCTGATCTTGGAGAAGGGGAAACAGAAAAAAGTATTGTCTGGAAACAGCCTTAGCCTTGGTTGTGTTATTAATAAGAAAATTATATTTTATAATAACTTTGTCATTAAAATTTTTAACTTCTCAAGAAGAGAGGAGCCCTATATGTTTTATGTTATATCTCGACCCAAGAGAATGATGTGAGTCGGCACAAAACCCTTAAATCACCATTCTTTCTAGGAAGTGAGAATTCACATTCAAGTTATGTAATGACCTAAACTCTGCTGTAAGGGGAAAACACCCAGGAAGCCAAAATAACTTTTATTTCTTCATGTTAAGGGTAGACTGTAGGCTCAAAGATCATTTTTCTTATGAGTGACCATAGTATTTAAAGCTTTGTACTTTTTTTTTAAAAGATTTTATTCATTTATTTGACAGAGAGAGACACAGCGAGAGAGGGAACACAAACAGGGGGAGTGGGAGAGGGAGAAGCAGGCTTCCTGCGGAGCAGGGAGCCCGACGTGAGGCTTGATCCCAGGACCCTGGGATCATGACCCGAGCAGAAGGCAGACGCTTAATGACTGAGCCACCCAGGCGCCCCTAAAGCTTTGTACTTCTTAAAATAGAAGTCTGAAGAGGCACTTCTGGAATGGCAGAGGAAAGACATCTGAAAATCTGCTCCTCCATAAAAGCAATAGCACGGGCAAAAATGGTCAAAAATCTATTATTTAGAAGTCTGGAAACCAAAGCTTTCAACACTCAAAGGAGAATCTGTCCAAGAAAAATGTCCCAAAGAAATGGTCAAATGCCAGTAGGAACAGTGAGTTTGGTGGTGTTTGGACCAGCTTTGTTCCCCTCCTCCTCTTCCCAACTCTACAGTAGCTTCCCAAATCGGCCGCCTCACACCTAACAGCGGCTTTGAAAACCAGTGGCCTAGTAACCACTAGAGGGGGCAGCACGGGTGTGGAACTCCCAAACAGCCCTCGCCCTAGAGAACTGTTGCTCTCAGATCTGCCTGGAAGCTCCCCATAAGAGTCCCATTCATAGGGCTATTCTTTATTTGACCTGATTCAAAGCTCACATAGCGAGAAACTCTATTTTGTCTATCTAAACACTTTGCAGCAAATTATTTGACATCCCAGCTGCTTGAGGCAGGAACACCAGCTGATGCAAACAAGAGGCTGGCTAAAACACTTAAGAGGAATATCAGGGAATGAACTGTCAATAGAAGGCTATGAAAATCTCTGATGTTACCTGGGGATCTAGAAATTCACATATGTCTACAGACCTGTGAGTACATCCAGGAAATACCTGAGAAGGCGCCAATCTCTCAACTTTGGTGAGCTGGAGGTCTTCCTCAAGCAGGAAGTGAGGGATAAGGCAGAGTAAACTGCCAAAGCATTGAAGCCTTGCCTGAACCCTTGGCAAAAAGTAGGAGACCATGAAGCAAACCAGGCAGAAACTTCGGTGACCACATAAGACAAAGAAAATAAGACTTTACAGATTAGTCCATGAAAGTCAATAAACAAATAAGCAGCCATAATAAGAAGCCATGGTTAGAGAAATCTGATTTCCAGAGTTGCCACATTATATTATTTAAAATACCCAGTTTTGGGGGCACCTGGGTGGCTCAGTTGTTAAGCGTCTGCCTTCAGCTCAGGTCCTGAGGATCAAGCCTCGCATCGGGCTCCCTGCTCAGAGGGAAGCCCGCTTCTCCCTCTCCCACTCCCCCTGTTTGTGTTCCTGCTCTCACTATCTCTCTCTCTGTCAAATAAATAAATAAAATCTTTTGAAAAAATAAATAAAAATAAAAAGTTACCCAGTTTTCAACAAAAAATATGAGAAATGCAAAGAAACAGGAAACTGTGAGCCATACACAGGGGGAACATAGCCATCAATAAAAATTGTCCTTGAACAAGCCCAGCTATTGGACTTATTAGACAAAGACTTTAAATCAGCTATTATAAATAAGAACTAGGGGCAGCTGCCTGGTTCAGTGAGTAGAGCATGCAACTCTTGATCTCATTTGTGAAGAACTAGAGGAAACTATGTCTAAAGAATTCTAGGAGGGGTGCCTGGGTGGCTCAGTTGTTAAGCATTTGCCTTTGGCTCAGGTCTTGATCCCAGGGTTCTGGGATTGAGCCCCACATTGGGCTCCCTGCTCGGTGAGCCTGCTTCTCCCTCTCTCTCTGCCTGCCACTCCCCATGCTGTGCTCTCTCTCTCTCTGTCAAATAAATAAATAAATAAAATCTTTTTTTTAAAAAAATATTTTATTTATTTATTTGAGAGAGAGAATGAGATAGAGCATGAGAGGGGAGAGGGTCAGAGGGAGAAGCAGACTCCCCGCTGAGCGGGGAGCCCAATGCGGGACTCGATCCCGGGACTCCAGGATCATGACCTGAGCCGAAGGCAGTCGCTCAACCAACTGAGCAACCCAGGCGCCCTAAATAAATAAAATCTTAAAAAAGAAAAAGAATTCAAGGAAATATGAAAATGATGTCTTACCAAATAGAGAACACCAATAAAGAAACAAAAATTATTTAAAAAATGAATAGAGGGGCGCCTGGCTGGTTCAGTCGTTAAGTGTCTGTCTTCAGCTCAGGTCATGATCCCAGGGTCTTGGCAGGCGAGAATTCTACCACTGAACCACCAATGCCTCGTGATCCCAGGGTCTTGGGATCAAGCCCTTCATTGAGTTCCCTGCTCGGTGAGCCTGCTTCTCCCTCTCCTTCTGCCTGCTCCCCCTGCTTGTGCTCTCTCTCTCTCTCTCTCTGGCAAATAAATAAAAACAAAATCTTAAAATAAAATAAAAGAAATAATGAAATAGAAATTAGGGGTAGAGAGGTGCCTGGGTGGCTCAGTCGGTTAAGCATCTGACTTGATTTCAGCTCAAGTCATGATCTTAGGGTCCTGGGACATTGGGCTCTGCACTCAGTGGGGAGTCTGCTTGAGGATTCTCTCTCTCCTTCTCCTTTTGCCCCTCCCCTCCACTCTCTCTCAAATAATATTTTTTAAAAAGAGAAATTAGGGGTAGAATAGTACAATAAACCAAAATGACCTCAACTTGATAAAGAATATCTACCAAAAAACCTAGAGCTAATATACTTAATGTGAGAAACTCAAAGCTTTCCCACTAAGATCAGGTACAAGGCAAGGATGTCTCCTCTCACCACTTCTCAACCTTGTACTGCAAGTTTTAAGTAATGTATCAGGACAAGAAAAGGAAATAAAAGGTATAGATTGGGAATAAAGAAATAAAAGAGTCTTTGTTCATAGATCACATGTTAGTTTATATAGAAAATCTGAAGAAATGACAAAAAAAAAATTCCTGGCACTAGTATGTGATTATAGCAAGGTTGAAGAATATAAGATTAATATATGGAAACCAATTGCCTTTCCGCATACTAGCAATGAACAAATGGAATTTGAAATTAAAAATATATATCATTATAATAGCATCCATAAAAATGAAATACTTAGGTGTAAAGCTAACGAACTATGTATAATACCTTTGTGAGGAAAACTACAAAACTGATGAACAAAATCAAGGAACTAAATAAATGGAGAAATAGTCCATGTTTATGGAAAGGAAGACTCAATATAGTCAAGATTGTCAGTGGTTCCCAACTTGATCTATAGACCCAATGCCATCCCAATCAAAACCCCAGCAAGTTGCTTGGTAGATACTGACGAACTGATTCTATAGTTTATATGGAGAGGCAAAAGACCCGGAATAACCAACACAACACTGAGGAGAACAAAGTTAGACGAATGACAATACCTGACTTCAAGACATACTGCAAAGCTACAGTAATCAAGACAGTGGTATTGGCAAAAGAATAAACAAATTGATCAGTGGAACAGAACAAAGAGTCCACAAATATATTAACATAAGTATACTCAACTGATATTTGATAAAGGGGCTGCAGTGGTAATTTCAACAAATGTAGCTGTAACAACTGGACACCACATACAAAATGATAAACCTACACACAATTCACACTTTTTGTGTAGGCGCAAAAGTAACTTAAAATGGATCACAGACCTGAATAGATCACAGATGGAAAATATAAAACTCCTAGAAGTTAATATAGAAGAAAATCCAGGTGACCTTGGGTTTGGTGATGACTTTTTAAGATACAAAACCAGCTTTTGGCTTTCGGCTCGGGGAGGCAAAGGTGCAACTTTCTTCAGTTGTCCCGAATCTGGGTTCATCTGACACCAGCCACTTCTGCCACGCCGCCTAAGTTCAACCCCAACGAGATCAAAGTCATGTACCTGAGGTGCACCAGTGGCGAAGTCGGTGCCACATCTGCCCTGGTCCCAAAGATGGGCCTCCTGGGTCTGTCTCCAAAAAAGGTTGGTGATGACATCTCCAAGGCAACCGGTGATTGGAAGGGTCTAAGGATTATGGTGAAACTGACCATTCAGAACAGACAGGCCCAGATTGAAGTGGTACCTTCTGCCTCTGCCCTGATTATCAAAGCCCTCAAGGAACCACCAAGAGATAGAAAGAAGCAGAAAAACATTAAGCACAGTGGAAATATCACTTTTGATGAGATTGTCAATATTGCCCGATGGACGCGACACCGATCTTTAGCCAGAGAACTCTCTGGAACCATTAAAGAAATCCTGGGGACTGCCCAGTCTGTGGGCTGCAATGTTGACGGCCGCCACCCTCATGACATCACAGATGACATCAACAGTGGTGCGGTGGAATGCCCAGCAAGCTAACTACAAAGGAAAATGTTTCAGTAAAGGATCATTTGACAACCAAAAAAAAAAAAAAAGATACAAAACCAAAGGCACGATCCATGAAAGAAAGAACTGACAAGCTGGTCTTAATTAAAATTAAAATTTTCTGCTCTGTAAAAGATGTTAACAGAATGAAAAGACAAGCCACAGACTGGGACAAAATATTTGCAAAAGACATATCTGTAAAGGACTGTTTTCTAAAATATAGAAAGAAATTCTTAAATCTCAACAATAAGAAAATAAACAACCTCATTTAAAAATAAGCCAAAGACCTTAATTAGCAGATACTTCAGCCAAGAAGATATGAAAATGGCAAACAAACATATGCAAAGATGCTCCACATCATACAGCATCAGGGAAATGCAAATTAAAACAACAATGAGATACCACTACACACCTATTAGAATGGCCAGAATCTGGAACACTGACAACACCAAATGCTGGTGAGGATGTGGAGCAGCAAGAACTCTCATTCATTGCTGATGAAAATGCAAAATGATACAGCCACTTTGAAAGACTATTTGGCAGTTTCTTAACAAAATTAAACATATTTTTACCATACAACCTGATATTTCCTCAAAAGAGTTGAAAACTTATGTCCACATAAAAATCTGCACATGGGGGGCGCCTGGGTGGCTCAGTCATTTAGCATCTGCCTTCAGGTCAGGTCATGGTCCTGGGATGGAGCCCCGCATTGGGCTCCCTGCTCCGCGGGAAGCCTGCTTCTCCCTCTCCCACTCCCCCTGCTTGTGTTCCCCCTCTTGCTGTGTCTCTGTCAAATAAATAAAATCTTTAAAAAAAAAATCTGTACAGGGATACTTATAGCAGCTTTATTCATAATTGCCAAATGTTGAAGCAATCAAGATGTCCTTTAATAGGCGAATGGATAAATGAACTGTGGTACATCCAGACTATGGAATTTTATTCAGCACTAAAAAATAAATGAACTGGGGCGCCTGGGTGGCTCAATCAGTTGAGCACCTGCCTTCTGCTCGGGTCATGATCCCAGGGTCCTGGGATCAAGCCCCACATCGAGCTCCCTCTTCAGTGGGGAGCCTGCTTCTCCCTTTCACTCTCCCTCTGTGCTCTCTCTCTGTCTCTCTCAAGTAAACAAATAAAATCTTAAAAAAAAAAAGAAATGAACTATCAAGCTATGAAAAGAGATGAACGAAACTTTTTAAAAAAGATTTTATGTTTTTATTTGAGGGAGAGAGAGAGAGCTGGAGAGAGGGGGAGAGAAAATCTGAAGCAGATTCTGCACTGAGCACAGAGCCCGATGGAGGGCTTGATGTCACGACCATGAGATCAAGACCTGAGCTGAAACCAAGAGTCAGCCACTTAAGCCACTAAGCCACCCAGGTGCCCCAAGAGACGGAGGAACCTTAAATGCATATTACTAAGTTAAAGAAGCCAACGTGGAAAGATTATATACTATATGATTCCAACTATATGAATTTCTGGAAAAGGCAAAAACTATGGAGACATTATAAAGATCAGTGGTTGCTGGGAGCTGGGGAGAAGGAGGGATAAATATGCAGAGCAGAGGGTATCTTTTTTTTTTTTTTTAAATAATCTCTATTCCCAACGTGGGGCTCAAATTTACAACCCTGAGATCAAGAGTCCCATGCTCTATTGACTGAGTCAGCCAGGCGCCCCAGAGCAGAGGGTATTTTTAGGGCAATGAAAATACTCTATATGATAATGACATATGTCAGCCATTTGTCCACACCTAAAGAATGTATAACACCAAGAGTGAATTGTAATCTAAACTATGGACTTCAGATGATTAAGATGTGTCAGTATAGGCTTATCAATTATAACAGATGTACTACTCTGGTTTGGGATGTTATAATGGAGGAAGCTATGCATGTTTGGAGGCAGAGGGTATATGGGAAATCCTTATACCTTCCCCTCAATTTTGTCAGGAACCGTAAGCTGCTTTTTAAAGAAAAAAATAAAGTCTGAATTTAAACATTTTTTACTAGACGTGCTCCGCAGCAGATATGAAGTGATAGAAGAAAGAATCTACAGACTTCAAAATAGAAATTGTCCATTCTTGAGAACAAACAGAATAAGGGGCACGTGGCCGGCTCAGTTGGTGGAATATGAGACTCTCAATCTCCGGGTTGTGAGTTTGAGCCCCACATTGGGTGCAGAGATTACTTAAGAAAATAAAATCTTAAAAAAAAAAAAAGGAACAAACCTAAGGAAGAAAAATAAACAGAAACATAGGGACCTGTGGGAATACCACTAAGCATACTAAAATATGCACAATGAGAGTCCTAGAAGGAGCAGAGAGAGAATAAATACCTAAATAATATTTGGATAAATTAAGGCCAAAACCTTGATTTCAAGGCCAAATTTTATATAAAAAATTAATCTACACATCTAAGTTCAATGACTTCCAAGTAAGAGAAACTCAAAAAAATTCACACTTAAACACAGTAGAGTCAACCTATTGAAATATAAACAGAGAATCTTGAAAGCAGCAATAGAGAAATGACTCATCATTTACAAAGGATCCTCAATAGGATCAATTGTTAATGTCTCATTAGAAAAACCATATGAAGTCCAGAATGCAGTGGGACGACATTCAAAAAAATGAAAGGAAAAGACTGTCAACCCAGAATTTTGTAACCAAAAAACTATTCTTCAAAGTGAAGGAGAAATTAAGACATATACCCAAATAAACCAAAGCGGGGAGATTTTGTCACTAGCAAACTTTCCCTACAAGAAATACTAAAGGTTGTCCTTCAGGCCAAAATGAAAGAACACCAGGCAGTAACTTGAATCCACATGAAGAAATAAAAAGCACCAGTAAAAGTTACTACATAGAGAAATATAAAATATGGTATAAATGTTTTTATGTTGTAACTCTTTCCTGATCCTATTTAATGGGAAAAGACAGCTTCACGAAATAATAACTATAAAACGGTGTTGATATGTTTATAATGTATAAAGATGAAATTTGTATGACAATAATACAAAGTATAAAGGAGTAGGGGAAGGAATGAAGCTATATTGGAGTAAAGTTTTGAACACTATTGAAACTCAGTATTAATCTGAACCAGATTGTTATAATTGTATAACCAGATTGTTAATTGTAACCCCAGAGCAACTATTAAGAAAAAAACTATAAAAATATATAAAAGAAACAAGGGAATTAAAATGGTACACTTGAAAATATCTATTAAACACAAAAGAAGGAAGTAATGGAAAAATAGAGGAACAAAAAAACCAAAATATACATATAGGGGCATCTGGCTGACTCAGTCAGTAGAGCACATGACTCCTGATCTCCGGGTTGTAAATTCAAGTCCCATGTTGGGTGTAGAGATTACTTAAAAAGAAAATCTTTAGGGCGCCTGGGTGCCCTAAAGCCTGGGTGGCTCAGTTGGTTAAGCGACTGCCTTTGGCTCAGGTCATGATCCTGGAGTCCCGGGATCGAGTCCCACATCGGGCTCCCTGCTCAGCAGGGAGTCTGCTTCTCCCTCTGACCCTCTTCCTTCTCGTGCTCTCTATCTCTCATTCTCTCTCTCTCAAATAAACAAATAAAATCTTTAAAAAAATAAAACCTTTAAAAATATATATATAAAACAAATAAAATTGCAGCTGTAAAACCTATATTATTAGTAATTATATATAAATGGATTGAATTCCCCAATGAAAATGCAAAGATTGGCAGATAAAAAATCATTGCCCAACTATACACTCTTTACATGACTCACACTTTAGATTCACAGACACAAAAAGGCTGAACTTAAAAGGATAAAAAAGATATATCATGCAAAAAAACCCTAAAGGATAGCTGGAGTGGCTATAATGATATTGGGTAAATAGAATTTAAGACAAAATTGTTAAGAGGCAAAGCTATATTTTTATAATGATAAATTATATATATAATATATATACACTTATATTTTATATATAATATATATAAAATATAAAAAAATAAATTTTTTATAATGATAAAGGGTTAATCCATCAGGAACACATAACAATTATAAACATAAATGCACCTAATAACAGAATCTCAAAATATATGAAGTAAAAACTAACAGAGTTGGATAGATAAATACTTAATTCAAAAATAGCAGTTGGAAGGGGTGCATGGCTGGCTCAGTCAGTAGAGCATATGACTCTTGATCTTACAAAGGATCATGAGTTTGAGCCCCATGGGCAGAGAGATTACTTAAAAAAAAAATAACAGCAGGGGCGCGGTGGCTCAGTCGTTAAGCGTCTGCCTTCAGCTCAGGTCATGATCCCAGGGTCCTGGGATCGAGCCCCGCATCAGGCTCCCTGCTCCGCGGGAAGCCTGTTTCTCCCTCTCCCACTCCCCCTGCTTGTGTTCCCTCTCTCGCTGTGTCTCTCGCTGTTAAATAAATAAAATCTTAAAACAAAAAACAAAAACAGCAGCTAGAAATTTCAATAACCCCTACCAATCATGAATAGAATAACTAGGCGGAAGGTCAACAGGGAAGTAGACTTGTACAACATGAGAAACCAGCGAGATCTAGCAGAGATCTATAGAACACACCAGCAAACAACAGAGAATATACATTCTTCTCAAGTGCATATGGGATATCCTATGTTAGGCCATGAAAAAGGCACCAATACATTTAAAAGAACTGAAATACAAAGTATATTTTCTGACCACAAAGGAATGAAATTAAAAATCAATAACAGGAAGTTTTTTTTTTTAAGATTTTATTTATTTATTTGACAGAGACAAAGCGAGAGAGGGAACACAAGCAGGGGGAGTGGGAGAGGGAGAAACAGGCTTCCCACTGAGCAGGGAGCTGGATGCGGGGCTTGATCCCAGGACCCTGGGATCATGACCCAAGCCGAAGGCAGACCCTTAATGACTGAGCTACCCAGTCGCCCCAATAAAAGTTTTAGAAAATTCACAAATATGTATAAATTAAACAACACACTCCTAAATAATGAATGAAATAAATCACAAGAGATATCAGAAAATAGGATGAATGAAATGAAAATGAAAAATAACAAAACTTATGGTTGAAACTAAAGCACTACTTTGAAGGAAATTTAGAGCTATCAAGGGCTATATTAAAAAGGAAGAAAGATTTTAAATCAATAACCTAACCTACTACCTTAAAAAACAAAAAAGAGCAAAATAAACCCAAAATGAGCAAAGGGGAGGACATAATAAAGAGGAAAGCAAAAATAAATGGAACAGAAGGTAGAAAAACAATAGAGAAAATCCATGAAACCAAAAGTTGGTTCTTTGGGTTTTTAAAAAATTAATTAATTAATTAATTAATTTTAAAGTAGGCTCTATGCCCAACATGGGATTCGAACTCATGATCCCAAGATCGAGAGTCACATGCTCTACCGACTGAGCCAGCCAGGCATCCCCAAAAGTGAGTTCTTTGAGAAGATCAACAAAACCAATAAACCATTATGTAGATTGACCAAGAAAAAAAGAATCAAATTACTAATATCAGCAATAAAAGATGAAACAACGCTATTGCCCCTACATAAATAAAAAGCATTGTAAGAGAATACTCTGAACAATTGTATGCCAATAAATTAGGTGCCATAAATGAAATGGCCAAATTCCTAGAAAGACACAAATGACCAAAGATGACATAAGAAGAAGTAAAAAATCTAAATATACCTGTAACAAGCAAAAAGATTGAATTCATAATTTTGAAACTTCCCACAAACCAAAGTTCAGGTCTCACTATCTCAGTGGTTCTTTCTACCAAATGTTTAAAGAATAATTAATACCAATTTGTCACAAACTCTCTCAAAAAATAAGAGGAGGAAACACTTCCCAACTCATTCTATGAGACCAATATTCTTCTGATACAAAATCAGACAAAGACATCACAAGAAAACTATAGACCAAGATCCCTTGTGGATAAAGACGTAAATCATCTCAACAAAATACTCGCAAACTGAATCCAGCCACATATAAAAAGGATTATACATCATGACCAAGCAGGATTAGTCCCAGAATACAAGTTGGTTTAGTATCCAAATATCAATTGATTTAAAATATCATATTACTAGGGGCACCTGGGTGGCTCAGTCGCTAAGCGTCTGCCTTCAGCTCAGGTCATGACCCAGGGTCCTGGGATAGAGCCCCGCATCGGGCTCCCTGCTCCGCGGGAAGCCTGCTTCTCCGTCTCCCATGCCCCCTGCTTGTGTTCCCTCTCTCGCTGTGTCTCTCTCTGTCAAATAAATAAATTAATTAATTAATAAATTAATTAATTAAGTTAATAAATAAATAAATAAAATATCATATTACTAGAATAGAGGACAAAACCCACATGATTGCCTCAGTTGAAACATCATTTGACAAAATCCATTCAAAACAAAACAAAACCCAACACGGAACAAACTAGGAATAGAAGGGAATTCCCACAACCTGATAAAGGTCATCTGTGAAAAACTCACAGATAACATCATAGTCAATGCCAAAAACCTTTCCCACTAATATCAGTAATAAGCGAGTATATCCATGCTCATCATGGCTATTCAACCTTATACAAAAGTTGTAGCTAGGGGGCGCCTGGCTGGCTCAGTCAGTGGAGCTTGCAAAGCTTGATCTCAGGGTGATGAGTTCGAACCCCACTTTGGGTATAGAGATTTTTTTAAGAAAAAGTTGTAGCGGGGCACCTGGGTGGCTCAGTCGTTAAGCCTCGGCCTTCGGCTTAGGTCACGATCCCAGGGTCCTGGGATCGAGCCCCACATTGAGCCCCACATTGAGCCCCGCATTGAGCCCCGCATTGAGCCCGGCATCGGGCTCCCTGCTCAGCAGGAAGCCTGCTTCTTCCTCTCCCACTCCCCCTGCTTGTGTTCCCTCTCCCGCTGTGTCTCTCTCTGTCAAATAAATAAAATCTTTAAAAAAAAAAAAAAAGGAAAAATTTGTAGCTAAGACTATTAGTCAATAAAAAGGAATAAAGGCACTCAGATTGGAAAGCAAGAAGTAAAACTATTTTTTCTTTTCTTCCTTCCCTCCTTCCATCCTTCCTTCCTCTGCTGCAAAAAGCTTTATTGTTTCCATTTGGTCCACAGCTTGGTTAAAAAGATGCCTAGTGGCTGCAGGGAGAAGCTCCGTCACAAGTCTTGACCTGACAGGGTTGTCAGAGGCATCCCTCAAAGGCTGCTCATCTAGGAAGCAGTTCTCAGGAAGAAGTAAAACTTTCTAGTTACAGATGATACGACACTGTATATAGAAAATCATAAGGAATCCACAAAAACATTATTATTACTAATAAGTGAGTTTAGCAAATTTGCAGGATACCAGATCAATATACAAAAATCAGTTGTGTTTCTATACACTAGCAATGAACAATATAAATATGAATTTAAGAATATACTTCCATTCACAATAGCATAAAAAAGATATATAGAAGTGAATTTTTAAAACAGATTTTATTTATTTATTTGACAGAGAGAGAGACAGCGTGAGAGGGAACACAAGCAGGGGGAGTGGGAGAGGGAGAAGCAGGCCTCCTGCTGAGCAGGGAGTCCAACGTGGGGCTCGATCCCAGGACCCTGGGACCATGCCTGAGCCGAAGGCAGATAATTAACGACTGAGCCACCCAGGTGCCCCACAGGAGTGAATTTAACAAAGTAAAAGACTTGTGTACTGAAAACTATAAAACATTATTGAAAGAACTTTAAGAACTAAATAAATGGAAAGATATCCCATGTTCATCAGGAGACCTAATACTATTAAGAGGGTATTACTCCCCAAACTAATCTACAGATTCAACTCAATCCTTATCTAAATCCCTACTGGCTTTTTAGGAGAAATTGACAATGTGATCCTAAAATCCATATGGACACATAATGTTATGGACAAGGCCAAAACAATCTTGAAAAAACAAAACAAAACAAAATTAGAGGACTCACACTTTTTGGTTTCAAAACCTACTACAAAGCTACAACAATCAAGACAGTGTGATAGTAGCATAAAGGTAGATCAGTGAAATAGAACTGAGAGTACAGATTTTTGACAAATTGAATTGTGCCAAGACAATTCAATGAGGGAAAGAATAGTCTTTTCAATATATGGTGCTGGGATACAACTGGATATTCACGTGCAAAAAAATGAAGTTGGACCCTCATTTTATACCTTATACGAAAATTGACTCACAATGACCAAAGACCTAATTGTAGGAGCTAAAACTATAAAACTCCTTTAAAAAAACAGGGGAAGACTTTCATGGCATTGTAGGAGGCAATGATTTCTTGGATATGACAGCCAAAGCAAAGCAACGGAAGAAAAAATAGATAAATTGGACTGCATCAAAATGGAAACTGTGCACACCCAAGGACAGTTAACAGAGTGAAAAAGCAGCCTATGGAATGGGAGAAAAGATTTGCCACTCAGACATCTGATAAGGGGTTAGTCCAGAATATAGAGAGAACTAGAGAGCTCCCACAACAATAAAAAGATGTATAATACAATTTAAAATTGGGCAAACAACTTGGGTAGACGTTTCTTCAAAGAAGGTCTACAAATGATCAACAAGCCTATGAACAGATATTCAACATCACTCATCATCAGGGAAATGCAGATCCAAACCACAATGGGATATTACCTCACACCCACTAGGATGGCTTTTATTAAGATACAAAAAGCCAACAGGAAATAACAAGCGTTGGTGAGGATGTGGAGAAATCAGAACCTTTGTAAACTGTTGGTGGGAACGTAAAATTGTACAATCGTTACAGCAAATATTATGGCAGTTCCTCAAAAATGGAATTACGATATGATCCAGCTATTCCACATCTGAATATATACGCAAAAGAATTGAAAGCAGGGTCCTCAAAAGATAATTGTACGCCTTCTTCACAATAGTCAAGAGGTGAAAGCAACCCAGGGTCCTTCAGTGGGTGAATGGATAAACAAAATGCAGCAGATACATACAATGAAATATTCAGTTATTAAAAAGAAATGAAATTCTGACACATGGATGAACCTTGAGGACATTATGCTAAGTGAAATAAGTGAGTGACAAAAAGACAAATACTGTGTGATTCCCACTTATATGAAATATCTAGAGTAGTCCGTTCATAGAGACAGAAAGTTGAATGATGCTTGCCAGGGACTGGGGAGAGGAGGACATGGGGTATTGTTGCTTAATGAGAATAGGGTTTCAGTTTTGCAAGATGCAAAGGTTCTGGAGATCGATTGCGCAAAATGAATACATTAACATTACTGAACTATACGCTTAAAAAGAATTAACATGGCGAGTTTTATATAATGTATGTTTTTCCACAATTTTTAAAAAGGCCATCAAAAAATGCTTAATTATGTTTACAGAAATGCTAGGTGGTGAGATATGACATCATTTGCCAGATTTGAGACAATTTTTCTCTGTGAACCTTGACTTCTGCACTTCAACCTCTAACTGTGTCTACCTGGTTACTCAAAAATTAACCCGATAGCTATCATTTAAGCCTACTCGGGTTGTGCCAGGCTTTTCCATATATAATTCTCAAAAATCTCCTGGTGAGCAAATTAAAGCTCAGAAAGGCTCACTGACATTTCCCAAGGTTGTATGAGGGATAGCGCTGTCACTGGAACCCACGGCCTGACCCTAAAGCCTGGGTTCTTCCCTACTGCACCTCATGCCCCTCAAGCTAGCTTCATCCTAACAACTATTTGGGGTACCTCAAAAATTCAGATCCCCTTTAGAGATGAGCTTCTCTAGGTTTTGATGAATGTTGAATGTGTGAATCCTATAATTAATAAATTAACAAAGATGACTGAAAACAGGAATGAATACTCTGACAAGCTAATGGAGCCTTTTTTTTAAAATTTTTTTATTGTTATGTTAATCACCATATATTACATCATTAGTTTTTGGTGCAGTGTTCCATGATTCATTGTTTGTTCATAACACCCAGTGCTCCATGCAGAACGTGCCCTCCTCAATGCCCATCACCAGGCTAACCCATCCCCCTACCCCCCTCCCCTCTAGAACCCTCAGTTTGTTTTTCAGAGTCCATCATCTCTCATGGTTCGTCTCCCCCTCTGACATACTCCCCTTTTCTTCCTCTCCTGTTATCTTCTTTTTCTTTTTTCTTAAAATATGTTGCATTATTTGTTTCAGAAGTACAGATCTGTGATTCAACAGTCTTGCACAATTCACAGCGCTCACCGTAGCACATACCCTCCCCAATATCTATCACCCAGCCACCCCATCCCTCCCACCCCCAACCACTCCAGTAACACTCAGTTTCTTTCCTGAGATTAAGAATTCCTCATATCAGTGAGGTCATGTGATACATGTCTTTCTCTGATTGACTTATTTCACTCAGCATAACACCCTCCAGTTCCATCCACGTCGTTGCAAATGGCAAGATCTCATTCCTTTTGATGGCTGCATAATATTCCATTGTGTATATATACTACTTCTTCTTTATCCATTCATCTGTCGATGGGCATCTTGGCTCTTTCCACAGTTTGGCTATGGTGGACATTGCTGCTATAAACATTGGGGTACACGTACCCCTTCGGGTCCCTACATTTGTATCTTTGTGGTAAATACCCAGTAGTGCAATTGCTGGATCGAACGGTAGCTCTAATTTCAACTGTTTGAGGAACCTCCATATGTTTTCCAGAGGGGTTGCACCAGCTTGCATTCCCACCAACAGTGTAGGAGGGTTCCCCTTTCTCCACATCCCCGCCAACATCTGTCGTTCCCTGACTTGTTAATTTTAGCCATTCTGACGGGTGTGAGGTGGTATCTCATTGAGGTTTTGATTTGGATTTCCCTGATGCCAAGCGATGTTGAGCACTTTTTCATGTGCCTGTTGGCCATTTGGATGTCTTCTTTGGAGAAATGTCTGTTCATGTCTTCTGCCCATTTCTTGATTGGATTATTTGTTCTTTGGGTGTTGAGTTTGATAAGTTCTTTATAGATTTTGGATACTAGCCCTTTATCTGATATGTCATTTGCAAATATTTTCTCCCATTCTGTCGGTTGTCTTTTGGTTTTGTGGACTGTTTCTTTTGCTGTGCAGAAGCTTTTTATCTTGATGAAATCCCAATAGTTCATTTTTGCCCTGGCTTCCCGTGCCTTTGGCGATGTTTCTAGGAAGAAGTTGCTGCGGCTAAGGTCGAAAAGGTTGCTACCTGTGTTCTCCTTTAGGATTTGGATGGACTCCTGTCTCACGTTTAGGTCTTTCAACCATTTGGAGTCTATTTTTGTGTGTGGTGTAAGGAAATGGTCCAGTTTCATTCTTCTGCATGTGGCTGTCCAATTTTCCCAACACCATTTGTTGAAGAGACTGTCTTTTTGCCATTGGACATTCTTTCCTGCTTTGTCAAAAATAAGTTGACCATAGAGTTGAGGGTCCATTTCTGGGCTCTCAATTCTGTTCCATTGATCTATGTGTCTGTTTTTGTGCCAGTACCATACTGTCTTGATGATGACAGCTTTGTAATAGAGCTGGAAGTCCGGAATTGTGATGCCGCCAGCTTTGCTTTTCTTTTTCAGTATTCCTCTGGCTATTCGGGGTCTCTTCTGGTTCCATACAAATTTTAGGATTATTTGTTCCATTTCTTTGAAAAAAGTGGATGGTATTTTGATGGGGATTGCATTGAATGTGTAGATTGCTCTAGGTAGCATTGACATCTTCACAATGTTGATTCTCCCAATCCATGAGCATGGAACGTTTTTCCATTTCTTTGTGTCTTCTTCAATTTCTTTCCTGAGTATTTTATAGTTTTCTGAGTACAGATCCTTTGCCTCTTTGGTTAGATTTATTCCTAGGTATCTAATGGTTTTGGGTGCAATTGTAAATGGGATAGACTCCTTGATTTGTCTCTCTTCTGTCTTGTTGGTATATAGGAATGCCACTGATTTCTGTGCATTGATTTTATATCCTGCTACTTTACTGAATTCCTGTATGAGTTCTAGCAGTTTTGGGGTGGAGTCTTTTGGGTTTTCCACATACAGTATCATATCATCTGCAAAGAGTGAGAGTTTGACTTCCTCTTTGCCGATTTGGATGCCTTTGATTTCTTTTTGTTGTCTGATTGCTGTGGCTAGGACTTCTAATACTATGTTGAATAGCAGTGGTGAGAGTGGACATCCCTGCCGCGTTCCTGACCTTAGGGGAAAAGCTCTCAGCCTTTCCCCATTGAGAATGATATTCGCTGTAGGTTTTTCGTAGATGGCTTTTATGATATTGAGGTATGTACCCTCTATCCCTATACTCTGAAGAGTTTTGATCAAGAAAGGATGTTGTACTTTGTCAAATGCTTTTTCTGCATCTATTGAGAGGATCATATGATTCTTGTTCTTTCTTTTGTTAATGTATTGTATCACGTTGATTGATTTGCGGATGTTGAACCAGCCTTGCAGCCCAGGGATAAATCCCACTTGGTCGTGGTGAATAATCCTTTTAATGTACTGTTGGATCCTATTGGCTAGTATTTTGGTGAGAATTTTTGCATCCATGTTCATCAAGGATATTGGTCTGTAATTCTCCTTTTTGATGGGGTCTTTGTCTGGTTTTGGGATCAAGGTAATGCTGGCCTCATAAAATGAGTTTGGAAGTTTCCCTTCCATTTCTATTTTTTGGAACAGTTTCAGGAGAATAGGTATTAATTCTTCTTGAAATGTCTGATAGAATTCCCCTGGGAAGCCATCTGGCCCTGGGCTTTTGTTTCTTGAGAGATTTTTGATGACTGTTTCAATTTCCTTAGTGGTTATAGGTCTGTTCAGGTTTTCTATTTCTTCCTGGTTCAATTTTGGTAGTTGATACATCTCTAGGAATGCACCCATTTCTTCCAGGTTATCTAATTTGCTGGCATAGAGTTGCTCATAATATGTTCTTATAATTGTTTGTATTTCTTTGGTGTTGCTTGTGATCTCTCCTCTTTCATTCATGATTTTGTTGATTTGGGTCATTTCTCTTTTCTTTTTGATCAGTCTGGCCAGGGGTTTATCAATCTTGTTAATTCTTTCAAAGAACCAGCTCCTAGTTTCGTTGATCTGTTCTACTGTTCTTTTGGTTTCTAGTTCATTGATTTCTGCTCTGATCTTTATGATTTCTCTTCTCCTGCTGGGTTTAGGCTTTCTTTGCTGTTCTTTCTCCAGCTCCTTTAGGTGTAGGGTTAGGTTGTGTATTTGAGACCTTTCTTGTTTCTTGAGAAAGGCTTGTATTGCTATATACTTTCCTCTCAGGACTGCCTTTGCTGTATCCCAAAGATTTTGAACAGTTGTGTTTTCATTTTCATTGGTTTCCATGAATTTTTTTAATTCTTCTTTAATTTCTTGGTTGACCCATTCATTCTTTAGTAGGATGCTCTTTAGCCTCCATGTATTTGAGTTCTTTCCAACTTTCCTCTTGTGGTTGAGTTCTAGTTTCAAAGCATTGTGGTCTGAAAATATGCAGGGAATGATCCCAATCTTTTGGTACCGATTGAGACCTGATTTGTGACCTAGGATGTGATCAATTCTGGAGAATGTTCCATGGGCACTAGAGAAGAATGTGTATTCCGTTGCTTTGGGATGGAATGTTCTGAATATGTCTGTGAAGTCCATTTGGTCCAGTGTGTCATTTAAAGTCTTTATTTCCTTGTTGATCTTTTGCTTAGATGATCTGTCCATTTCAGTTAGGGGGGTGTTAAAGTCCCCCACTATTATTGTATTGTTGTCAATGTGTTTCTTTGCTTTTGTTATTAATTGCCTTATATAATTGGCTGCTCCCATGTTCGGGGCATAGATATTTACAATTGTTAGATCTTCTTGTTGGATAGACCCTTTAAGTAGGATATAGTGTCCTTCCTCATCTCTTATTACAGTCTTTGTTTTAAAATCTAGTTTGTCTGATAGAAGGATTGCCACCCCAGCTTTCTTTTGGTGTCCATTAGCATGGTAAATGGTTTTCCACCCCCTCACTTTCAATCTGGGGGTGTCTTTGGGTGTAAAATGAGTCTCTTGCAGACAGCATATTGATGGGTCTTGTTTTTTAATCCAATCTGATAGCCTGTGTCTTTTGATTGGGGCATTTAGCCCATTTACATTCAGGGTAACTATTGAAAGGTATGAATTTAGTGCCATTGTATTACCTGTAAGGTGACTGTTAACTGTCTGTTGTCTGTGTTCGTTTCTGCTCTTTGCTGCTTTTAGGTTCTCTCTTTGCTTAGAGGACCCCTCTCAATATTTCTTGGAGGGCTGGTTTCGTGTTTGCAAATTCCTTTAGTTTTTGTTTGTTCTGGAAGCTTTTTATCTCTCCTTCTATTTTCAATGATAGCCTAGCTGGATATAGTATTCTTGGCTGCATATTTTTCTCGTTTAGTGCTCTGAAGATATCTTGCCAGTCCTTTCTGGCCTGCCAGGTCTCTGTGGATAGGTCTGTTGCCAATCTAATGTTTCTACATTGTAGGTTACATATCTCTTCTCCCGAGCTGCTTTCAGGATTTTCTCTTTGTCTCTGAGACTCGTTTTACTATTAGATGTCGGGGTGTTGACCTATTTTTATTGATTTTGAGAGGGGTTCTCTGTGCCTCCTGGATTTTAATGCCTGTTTCCTTCCTCACATTAGGGAAGTTCTCTGCTATAATTTGCTCCAATATACCTTCTGCCCCTCTCTCTCTCTCTTCTTCTTCTGGGATCCCAATTATTCTAATGTTGTTTCGTCTTATCGTATCACTTATCTCTCGAATTCTGCCCTCGTGATCCTGTAGTTGTTTCTCTCTCTTTTTCTCAGCCTCTTTATTTTCTATCATTTGGTCTTCTATATCGCTGATTCTCTCTTCTGCCTCATTTATCCTAGCATTTAGTGCCCCCATTTTTGATTGCACCTCATCAATAGCCTTTTTGATTTCGATTTGGTTAGATTTTAGTTCTTTTATTTCTCCAGAAAGGGTTTCTCTAATAACTTCCACGCTTTTTTCAAGCCCAGCTAGTATCTTTAAAGTCATGATTCTGAACTCTAGGTCCGACATCGTACTAATGTCCGTATTGAGTAGGTCCCTGGCTGACGGTACTACCTCTTGTTCTTTTTGCTGAGGTGATTTCTTTCGTCTTGTCATTTTGTCCAGAGGAGAATAGATGAATGAGAGAACAAAAGGCTAACAGGTTTACAACGTCCCCAGCAAATATACTGTATACAAATCAGAAAAGACCTGAAACCAGGGGAAAAGAAAGGGAAAGAAAGAAAAAAGAAAGAGAAAAAGAAAAAAAAAAGAAAAAAAAGATAAAAACAAAAACAAAACAATTCAAAAAAGGCAGAATATGATCAAATATGATCAGGCTAGTGCATAGATCAGTGCCACACACTAGATTTTGGGCGTATTTTGGTCTGTTAGAAAAAAGTGCCTCCTAAAATTTTAAAGGAAGAAAGACATATATGTACAAAATAAGGGTTGATACAATGAAGGGATGGAAGATGACTGTAAAGATGAAAATTATAAAAGATTTTATAAAAGGAGTTGGTAAGATAAGTTGTTTGAAAAAAGAAAGGAGAGTTAAGGAAAAAAAAAAAAAGGAAAAAGGGAGAGAATGTGATCAGGCAGGAGACTAGAACAAAGCCATACACTAGTGGTTTAGGGTATATTTTGATCTGTTAGAAGAAACTGTACCTCAAAATTTTAAAGAGAGAACAACTTATATATATATGCCAAAAACAAGGATAACTACTATGAAGGGATAAAATATGACTAAAAATGAAAAAAAAAATGTTTTTTTTTTAAAAAAAGGGATTTATAAGATGTTGGTTGAAAAAGGGAAAAAGAAAAATAAAAAAAAGTCAACAAAAATTAACTTTGATGAAATAATGAATCATGGTAAAAAAAAAAAAAAAAAAAAAGAAGCCATGAATCTATGTGCAGTAGTCCCCTAGCGCTGGAGTTCTCCTATTCTCCTTGATCGATCAACTTGGTCTTGGCTTGCTGGCTGTTTGTGTTGATCTTCTGGGGGAGGGGCCTGTTGCTGTGGTTTCCAAATGTCTTTGCCGGAGGCGGAATTGCCCCGCCCTTGTCGGTCCGGGCTAAGGAAGCTGCTCCAGTTTGCTCTCAGGAGCTTTTGTTCCCTGCAAGCTCTCGGTACAGCTTTGGAGGACTAGGGCGAAAATGGCGGCCTCCCAGTCTCCGCCCGGAGGAGCCGAGAACTCGGGGCCCCGCTCCTCAGTGCGCCCCCAGAGAAAAGCAGTCACTCCCGTGTCCCCGGTCTCTGGCCGCACTCCGTGCTCACCCGGCCTGTGATCGAGCATTGCTATCTCTGGCACCCGACCCCGCTCGGAGTCTCCAAACCCAGCAGATCCCTGCAGTGCGTTCCCGCACCGCTCCTCCCCGGGAAGGAAGGGGAGTCTCCCCGGATCTGCTGCTTGTTGGGTCCTTGCTGGGGGAGCCGTGCCCCGACTGGGCCGCAGATCACAGTTTATGGCAACCCCGAGCTGAGAGCCCGCGACTCTGCTCCGTATCTGCAGCCGGCTTCCCCGCCCCGACACCTGGGAGCTCTGCCGCACTCAGGCACCCCCGGTCTCTCTGTGACCCCAAGGGTCCTGAGACCACACTGTCCCGGGAGGATTCCACCCCCCGCTTAGCCACTGCAGCGACGTCCCTCCGCCGAGCCAACTTTTAAAAGGTCCGATTTTGTGCTCCGCGGCTCTAGCACTTGCCAGAAGCGGCCGGCGGAGGCCCCTCCCTCGCCGTCTATCCTTCCGAATATCGCCTCGGATTCACTTCTCCGCACGTCCTACCTTCCAGTAAGTGGTCGCTTCTCTGTTCAGAGAGTTGTTGCTACTCTCCTGTTCGATCTCCTGTTGAGTTCGTAGGTGTTCAGAATGGTTTGATCCCTATTCAGCTGAATTCCTGAGACCAGACAAAATCTAGGTCTCCTACTCCTCTGCCATCTTGCTCCGCCCCCCGCCCTAATGGAGCCTTGAATGGGTGGGGCCTGGAAGAGGGAAGGAAGGAAGACTGAAGGGCGGAGAGGGGAAATTATCTTCTGTATTAATCAGAGCTCTTACAGTCAGTGTATCCTGGCTGAGGTCAGAGACGGCTGGGGAAAGTCCAGGGGCCCGGAGCCATTGCCAGCCTGAAAAGAGGCCAGTCTGGACACAGCTGTGTGTGCTCCCAGCCGCAAAGGAGGCTCAGGCAAGATGCCCTAAGGAGGGAAGGGTGACGGGGACACTGGGTAGGGGAGGGGCAGATCTTTCTTTAGAAAGATCACTGGGGGGTGTGCCTGAGTGGCTCAGTCGGTTAAGCATCTGCATTTGGCTCAGGTCACAATCCCAGGGTCCTGAGATGGAGTCCTGCGTTGTTCTGTCTGGCTCCCTGCTCAGCGGGGAGTCTGCTTCTCTCTTCTCTTGCTCCCTCTGCCTCCACCCCCACTCGCATGCTCGCACACGTTCTCTCTCTCTCTCTCTCCTGAATAAATAAATAAAATCTTAAAAAGAAAGAAAGAAAGATCACTCGGACTCCTGTGGGGAAGGTGACTTTAAGGGGAAGAAATTGGAGGAGGGAAGACCTGACTTCAAACGCAGAGCCACCTGACCTCAAACGCAGAGCCAAGGGAAGTGAATTCCAGAAAGGTTTTCGGAAGGACCCTTGGCCAGGGCTTTGTGGGGACGTGGGGATGGTGAGAGAGAGGAAGCAGTCTCTGTTGTCAACTTAGGTACTTCAGTGACAGCCAAAAGGAAACAGATCTTTAACAGCTGGGAGGGGGGGGGAGGGTCAGTCAGGGAGAGAGAAGTGGGTGTCACTTGTGCTGGGTGACTCCCAGGACTCTTAAGCACTTGTCTAGTCGACTGCTCCAACATGGGGTACTTTCATTTTAATTAATTAATTAATTTTTTGGTGGGGAGAGAGAGAGAGAGAGACACAGGGGGTGGGGAGCGGGGAGGAGCAAAGGGAGAGGGAGAGAATCTTAAGCAGGCTCCATGAGATCATGACCTAAGCCGAAATCAAGAGTCAGATGCTTAACTGACTAAGCCACCCAGGCGCCCCCATGGGGTACTTTTATTTATTTACTTATTTTTGTTTATTTATTGCTTTTTTCCCCCATGGGGTACTTTTATATTATCCCTCAGGTCCAGGGATCTCTACACTTGTTTTCTGAGGGGTAAGGTAGGAATCTGGTGCATTAGCCTAGAGATTGCTGAGGAGACCAGTGTTATGATGGGTGGAGGAAGGAAATGGCTTTCCGAGAACAGGGAAGGAAAAAGCCTGAGGAAGCAAAAGTTAGAAACCACCAGTCTTTCCATGTCTTTCCAAATAGCACCCCATGCGCTACCTCCCTTGACCTCAGTGTTGATTGGGAGAACTCAGTAGAGCTGGGTCACTGCCTTCCCCAGGCTAACAGGTTTCTAAGCTGGCGTGGGAACCCAGGTGATCTGGGGTATAATGGAGAGCATGCACTTGCTGGACATGGCACGAGGGCACTGTGTGTCCCTAGCCCTTTTCAGGGGAGCAGGGCATGGACCTGAACTATTTAAGTTTTTTGGGTTTTTGGGTTTTTTTTTTGGTAAATAGTAAAACTATTTACTTTTCTAAGTAAAGTTGAGAGAAAATGCAGGCACAAAGACATCTCTTCCAACTGAGGAAGACTCTCCCAAGGCTGATCCACTAATCCCAGATCCTCTCGGAACCCACCAAGCCTGGGATGAAGGAGCCCCTTTGCCAACCTTCTCTACTTCAGTTTCAGGGAGCCTCAGGACCCCAGCACTGAAGGAACAGGGTCTGACCCCATCCTTCACTGTGGAGGTGGGGAGACTGACACAGGGGGTCAAGGGGGACCCTGCATGAGGCTCTCTCCCCTTGGGCCTCGGCCTCCCTAACCAAAGCTCCGTCTGCAGGGACAGAGAGACATGGCCTGGAGACTGATGCCACTTCTGCTGCTGTTGGTCTGGACAGCCTCCATGTGCAGGGCCCGGGCCAGGACAGACCTGCTCAACGTCTGCATGGACGCCAAGCACCACAAGACAAAGCCAGGCCCTGAGGACAAGCTGCATGGCCAGGTGAGGAGAGTGTGGCTCGAGTTGGGGAGGGGGCTGGTTCTAATGGGGAAGAAGAAGTCAGGGGCGTGGGGGAAGGGTCAACTGGTCAGATGCCCCCACATCCTGGGCTACTGCTGGGAGAGAAGATGATGGTAAGGGGGGGGCATTGGCTGAGGTGATTTTAGGGGTGGCCTCCTCAGAGAATACCATGTCAGCAATGATACGATATAATTATTTGTTGAGCACTTACCAGGTGTGCTGTTTACTGCCCATGATTTCACACTCCCAGTGGTCCTTTGATGTAGCAGATAATGTTCTCCCCCACATGACAGAAACGAGGAAACTGAGGCCCAGAGAAGCACAAGGACACACAGGGGACTCAGACATAAGCAGCCCTTGTGGTGATGGAGGGACAGGACTCGGGTGGGCACTCCCAGCTGTTTGGAGGGTGAGAGATTGTCAGGGAGGATGGTTCTTCCTACCTTCACTACGTGCCAGTCCACGGAGTGCCAAGGGTGGAGGAGACGGTCTCTTCTGGCTGTGATACAAGGTAACAGGTGCTGTATATTCACTCATTCTGTCAAAATGGATGCCAGTCATTTGTGACTCTATTGAGACTCCATGTCTCCTTTTTATGATACTCTTTATTTTTTTTAAGATTTTATTCATTTATTTGCCAGAGAGAGAGAGCACAAGCAGGGGGAGCCGCAGAGAGAGGGAGAGGGAGAAGCAGGTTCCCTGCTGAGCAGGGAGCCCAATGTGAGGCTCAATCCCAGGACCCTGGGATCGTGACCTAAGCAGAAGGCAGACGCTTAACTGACTGAGCCGCCCAGGTGTCCCAATAAATACTCTTTAGACTCTTTTTCTATCCTGGAATAAAATTCAAAGCCAATAGAACCTATTTGCACATTTAACTTAAAAAATATCAACATGATTCTCTATCTGTACTACAAAGGAGAAGCACGAAGAAAGTAACTTATAATAAAGTATATTTCTTTTTTTTTTTAAATAGTGGTTGGAGGGTACTTTGAAGATTTTATTTATTTATTTGACAGAGAGAGACACAGCGAGAGAGGGAACACAAGCAGGGGGAGTGGGAGAGGGAGAAGCAGGCTTCCCGTGGAACAGGGAGCCCGATGGGGGCTCGATCCCAGGACCCCGGGATCATGACCTGAGCCGAAGGCAGACGCTTAACGACTGAGCCACCCAGGTGCCCCAATAAAGTATATTTCAATATGTCAATTCCCTGGCATGACTCCATTAGAAATTACTATCAAATAGCATGTTTGGGGGTGCCTGGGTGGCTCGGTCATTGAGCATCTGTCTTGGGCTCGGGTTGTGATCTCAGGGTCCTGGGATCAAGCCCCGCATCGGGCTCCCTGCTCGGCGGGAAGCCTGCTTCTCCCTCTCCCACTCCCCCTGCTTGTGTTCCCTCTCTCGCTGTGTCTCTCTCTGTCAAATAAACAAATAAAATCTTAAAAAAAAAAATACCGAATAGCATGTTTGCTTCTATTCAGAAAATCACTATGAATAGGGCAACTACAGATGAAGATCGATACAGGTGTCTTCTATTGGCAACTTAAATCCTACAAGATACTCTAAGCTGTGTTGGCATGATGACGTAATTTTCTAAAACAGTGAATAACTCTGGTAAAACAAAACACATAGCACGGCTTTCCTTTTCACAGTATTTGCTGTCCTGAAAAAGCCGGTCTATATTAAAAACTTGCTAAAATATGGTGTGTCTATATGTAAGATGGAGTTCAGTTTAGATTTAGGAAATCATAGAGAGGTCTTTCGTTTACTTTTCTCAGCAAATATTTTTTATGGGCCTGCCACGTTTCTGGCACTGGCCTCATCGCTGGGGACACAGACCTTAATACTTGCCAAGGAGAAAGTTATTCAACATACGTTACTACACAGGTCATTGCCTTCTTCCTTTGATCAAAATGTCACCCTCTGGTGAGGCTTTTTTTTCCCCTAAAGATTTTATTTATTTATTTGACACAGAGAGAGAGGGAACACAAGCAGGGGGAGAGGGAGAGGGAGAAGCAGGCTTCTCAGATGCTTAACAACTGAGCCACCCAGGCACCCTCTGGTGAGGCTTTTCACAACCACCTTATTTAAAATTTCAACAATTATCCCATACTCCACTCTCCCATTCCCTGCTGTAATCTCCATATAATTGACTGGATCCTGACACCATATTTTTTTCTCTTTCAGTTTCTTACTGTCTGTCCCCACTGATCAGGATGTAAGCTCCATGAACACATATTTCTGTCTGTTTTGTTCTCTATCGTATTCTCAGCATCTAGAACAGTGACTGGAATAGGAATAGGTACTCAGTAATTATTTTTTAATGAATACAACAAAGAACTTTCTATAAAGTGTGAAGGGCTACATCAATGATAGCTATTGTCCCCCCAACACGGGGTTTCTCTCCGGCTCCCACGACCCCTGATCAGCCCTGTTGTGACTGAGTCTCCCCCAGGACGGGAGTTCCTGGAGGTCAAGGACAGAGGGGTCCTCACAGTAAACTTTCCTAAGACAACCCACCTGAGGCAGGAGAGCAAGAACCAAATGGGGAGAGGCTGGAGGTAGCAGAAGGTTGTTATGTGTGTGTGTGGGGGGGGGGGGGGCAGTTAGTCCGGTGTCTTCCCCACGCAGTGCACTCCCTGGAAGGAGAAGGCCTGCTGCTCAGCCAGCACCAGCCAGGAGCTGCACAAGGACACCTCCCTCCTGTACAACTTCACCTGGGACCACTGCGGCAAGATGGAGCCCGCCTGCAAGCGCCACTTCATCCAGGACAACTGTCTCTATGAGTGCTCACCCAACCTGGGGCCCTGGATCTGGGAGGTACGGGACCTTCCCTCACCCCAGCCCAGCAGGCTGCCAGCCAGCTCTGTCAAGGCTGCAGGCGGCCCACATCCCCGTCCCCCCTCCCTCCCCTCCCACCCAGGTGAACCAGAGCTGGCGCAAGGAGCGTTTCCTGGACGTGCCCCTGTGCAAAGAGGACTGCCAGCAATGGTGGGAGGACTGTCGCACCTCCTACACCTGCAAGAGCAACTGGCACAGGGGCTGGAACTGGACCTCAGGTGAGGGCCTGGGGGGTGGGGGGAGACGCAGGTGGGGTTGGAGGATTTGGGGGTGGCCAGAAACCAGCTTCGGGCCCAGGGGCTGAATGTCCGCGTCCACGCCTTCTCCGCCTGCAGGAATTAACAAGTGCCCAGCTGGGACCACCTGCCGCACATTTGAGGCCTACTTTCCCACGCCTGCAGCCCTGTGTGAGGGCCTCTGGAGTCACTCCTACAAACTCAGCAACTACAGCCGAGGGAGCGGCCGCTGCATCCAGCTGTGGTTCGACCCGGCCCAGGGCAACCCCAACGAGGAGGTGGCGAGGTTCTATGCCCTGGCCATGAGTGCCGGGGCCCTGCCCCGAGGGGTGGAGCCTCTCCTGCTCAGCCTGGCCCTGATGCAGCAGCTCTGGCTGCTCCGCTGAGTCTAGCCCTACCCAGACATCCTCTCTGCATGTCCCCAGTGTTGATGACCAAGCTGGGCACAGAGGGAGCCCTAAGCATGCCTCCATCCATTATCCATCCTTCTGTCATCCCATTCTTCCTCCATGGTGGGTCTTGGGGTTTCTCTGGCAGTCAGCTCAAATAAAAAGACTGACACATCCAGGGGCACTTGCGTGGCTCAGTTGTTAAGTGTCTGCCTTTGGCACAGGTCATGATCCCAGGATCAAGTCCCGCATTGGGCTCCCTGCTCGGCGGGAAGCCTGCTTCTCCCTCTCCCACTCCCCCTGCTTGTGTTCCCTCTCTCGCTGTGTCTCTGTCAAATAAATAAATAAAATTAAAAAAAAAACTGACACATCCATGTCAGATGAATTATTTTGGTTTGAGTGGGTAGATGACAGATTCCACAGTTTCTGTATTCCTTCAGGTCAGAGAAATGAGACCTGGGTTTGAATACCAGCTTTGCTACTGACTATGCCAAAGTGAAGCAGTTGTCTGTCTATTCTAAAGCTTAGTTTCCTCCTCAATAAAATGGGGATAATGGTCCTTCTTTCCCTCCGGGTTGTGAAACACAAAGGAGCTATTGCCTAGAAAGCATGTGAGCCCAGTGCCTGCACTTTAATAGTCCTCAGGGATTCTGTTGCTCTTGTAGCCACAAATGGGAGCTGGGTCCAGGGCTTTGTTACTTATATTGGGCCCCAAATATTCCCCCTTTCTCCCAGGCCCAGCCTGCCTGGCTCTGTGCTCAGCTCTGCAATGGGAAAGCTGGGGATGGGAGTCTAGGGAAGGCTCTGGATTCCCAGTGGGGGGGTGAAGAAAAGTTCACACGTGATGTGGATTGAAGGGACAGAGTTGAGGCTTGGACCCTCAGAAGAGGAAGAGAGAAGACTGGGGAGGGCAGCCTGGGAGGCTCCTGGAAGAGGAAATGTTCAAGAGCCTCGAACTGGTTTAGCTGAGTTCTAGAGGCTTGGATGGAAAAAGGTTGGGAACTCTTAGGGGCTTCCCAGGGGCAGGAGCCTGGCCTCTTCTCTGGCACCTTTGTCCCCTCCAGGGATTGCTAGATATGCCTATCCTGTCTTTGCACAGCCCCCAGGAACTGGGCCTACGTTGATCTCGGGGTCTCCCTCTTGCCCTTTTCCCCTGGGGAAGTCTTTGTCTCTACATCCCCCTCACAGTTATCCCCAGAGAGCCACAGGTCCCCGTCTGAGAACAACAGGCAGGTGGGTGATCAAGCTAGGACTAGAACCCAGGTGTGAAGACTCCTAGTCCAGGCCTCTCCCCTCCCCACCGCACCAGGGTGCCCCCTTCATGGCACTCACCTTCCCTCATACCTAGAGCTGAGTGACGGGGGAAGCCGGGCAGTTTGTGGCGGATGACTTATGGGATTCCTGGAGGGGTCTGGAGACACCGGGATGTATGGGGGTGTCTGTTAGCTACTTTATTTACCTAGTCTGGAAGGCCCCCACAGAGCCCATTCTGTGTCCCAGGCTTTGTTCCAGCTGGGTTAATCCAACGCGTATTTGAAATAGAGGAAGGAGCTTGTCCGGACTGACCCAGACACAGGTTCAATTGAGCAAAGTGAAAGTTCTCTCCCAGGTTAAAGGGGATCAGCCGACGGCGGCCCAGGGGTTGGCAGCTGCGGGAGCTAGGCTGGAAGCCTGCGCCTTTAAGGAGCCAAGGGGCGGAGGGGCGGGGCAGGAAGCGGACTCCCGGGAGACGCTGCCACCGGCTAGGTCTTTTTTGGGGGGAAGGGGCGGGCCAGACCCTCTGTGGGCCCCGCCCCCTTTCCGGCGACCGGTACCCCTCCCACCCTGGGCGCCGGGGGGTGTCCGAGCGTACGGGCTCTGGGGAGCTCCCGGGTCGGCGTCCCGCCCACAAAGGCTCAAGTTTGTCGTCTTGGAGGGAGTAGCTGGGGCGGGGGCGGGTACTAATAATACACGTTCGTTCTGGCGCCGCGCTTTACAGTTTACACAGCTGTCACCTTCGTTACTCCTTAATTAATAATAAAAATAGCCGCTGTTCTGGAGGGTTACTGGATGCCAGGCCCCGTGCGGAGAGCTTTACAAGCACGGTCCCATTGAGTCTGCCCTCATAACACTGCCCCCACTCTGCAGAGCGGGAAGGCGAGGCGCGGAGGGGTGTCGTGACTTGCCCGAGGTCACTCAGCGGGTCAGTGGCTGGGGGATCGAGACGGGGGGCCGGGGAAGGCGGGGCGCGGGTGCTACCCCCGGCTCGGCCGAGAGCTGCGGGGGCGGAGCGGCGGGCGGGGCGGAAGGCGAGGGGGGGTGCGGCGGCAGAGGATGGCCATCTTAAGTGGCCGCTGAGAGTCAAGGGCCGCTTCCCCCGGGAAGGGGGCTTCGGAGCGGCCCAGGAGGTGGGGGTCTGCGCGCGGCGGCTGCGTCTCTGGGGAGAAGTCGGGAGCCCAGGGGTTGGAGGGAACTTTCTTCTAGAAGGGCAGTGGCGGAGTGGGGGGCGCCTGATCTCGGGCTGCTGAACCCCTCAAGGCCCGGGCCTGCGGGTATGGGGGATGGTGCCAGGGAACTTGGCCGGGAGGGGGGGAAGGGCTTTGCCTCGGCTGCGAGGGGCTGCCAGGGACGTGCGTGGGGAATCGAGGATACTGGACCTTGTCTGAGGGTTTGTGGGAGATCAGGTTTCTATGGAGGGGATTACCCCCAGCGGGATTTGTAGGGGGCTGGACCCAGTGCAGTTTGGGGGTTCAGGTCGAAGAGGGGCCTGGATTTCACGGGAGTTGAGAGTCGGGCCGCTCGGGTAACGAGGACGGGGAAGAGGTTCCTCTTGGATCCCTCGCGGGTTTTGAGAATTCGACCCGACCCTTTGAGGCTGCAAGGGAGGTGAATGGAAAAGATTTGGGGTGGGATTAGACGTTTATGGGAATTGGGGATCATATCGTTGCGATTGTTGGAGGGGGCTAACTCCGGAGAGGGGGCCGGGATCCCAAAACGTCCAGGAGAAGGGTAGGGGGAACTTGACCTTCGTTGTTGGGGGGAGGGTCTGGATCTCCTAGGAGTGGTGATGGCGGGGCAGGATCATTGTGGGTTTGGGGCGTCCCGCGTCCTGCGGGAATGCGGGGGCCATCATCCCCACGGGGAAGAGGGTGGGGGTAGGGACGGTCGGGCCGTGGGCCGAGCGGAGGGGGAGGGGGCCGGCGGCCCGGCTCTGCGCTGTGCTCCTGCCCCTCCCCCGCCGCCTCTGAACAAACTTTTCTTTCTCTTCAAGTTGAGGCCGGCGCTGCAGGCGGCGGCAGCGGCGGCGGTGCGGCGAACGAGTCGGCCTGCCCGGCGGAGCGCGGAGCCCCCGACCCCCGGCTAGGTCCGGTCCGTGGATCCTCAGGCCCCGGCCCCGGGCCCGGCCCCAGCCTCGGCCCCGAGCGTCCCGGGGCGGATGGCGCGGGGCGGTGGGCGCGGGCGGCGCTGAGCCCTGCGCGCGCTATGGCCTCGGCGTGCGGGGCGCCGGTCCCGGGGGGTGCGGGGCCCGGGGGCGCGCTGGGCAGCCCGGCCCCCGCCTGGTACCACCGCGACCTGAGCCGCGCTGCCGCCGAGGAGCTGCTGGCCCGGGCAGGCCGCGATGGCAGCTTCCTGGTCCGAGACAGCGAGAGCGTGGCGGGAGCCTTCGCGCTCTGCGTCCTGTGAGTGGGGCTGGGGCTCCCTGCGGGCGGGGGCGCGGCCCCAGGTTCCTTGCGTGTGTGCGGAGGGCCTGGGACAGTGGGACGCCAGCGCCCCCAACAGTGGGGGCTTTGGCTTTAAGCCGGGGCTGAGGAAGGATGCAGGGGGCACTTCCTTCCTGCTGTGTGTCTGGGGACACTCTCTGGGGCGTCGAGGGCAGAGTATGTGGGGTCCTGTTGGCCAGGGTGGCTGTAAGGGGGGAAAATGCAGGGAGTCTCTGGCAGACCCCCTCAGGTACCCTCAGGCAGAAGGGGTTAGGAGGGGTGAGGATGTGTGGATGTGCATTCCAGGGTTGTGTGTAGTTCTGTTTATACAGGGATGGGGTGTCTGAGCAGTAGGCATGGAGGGAGTTGGGGCCAGAGAGACCAGTGGATCTGTGAGGACGCCCAGCAGCTTCCTTAGGGGTCCTTTCTATGCCCCCAGGACTGAGGTTGGGACCTGTGGGGCTGTTGATGTCTGGGGCTGAGGGGCAGGGTGGTGTTGAGAAGGATGGGGGAGGCAAAGCTATATGGGGCCATGTCATTATTTCATAAATCAATGAGCATGCGCCTGTGCTCTGGTCCTGGGGATCCTGGCCGCCGTAGCCCTGAGCTATGGGTGCTGAACGTGGGTGAGACTTGGCAGCTCTCTGAGTGGGTCTGGTCCTGCCTCTGTAGCCATCAGCTGTGTGTGGCAGTGGTTCTGGGTGAGTTTGGTGGGTTTGGAGTCATCTCCCTGAGCTGTCTCCTGTGCCCCATTGTCTGATACTAGGTGGATTACTGTGGGCATTAGGGTCTGATTATATCCCCCTTAGCCCTGTGAACCCTCCCAAACCCCTATATTTGTGTCCCTTACGCTTCTGCTCTCTTCACTTCTTTGGGGGCGCACTGGCCTGGGCCAGTAGTTCTCATTTGGGGTTGATTTTACCCCTCCCGGACATTTGGCAATGTGTGGAGACATTTTTGGTTGTCACAGCTGGGATAGTGCTACTGGCATCTAGTGGGTAAAAGCCATAGAGATGCCGCTAAACATCCTGCAGTGCATAGGACAGTTCCTCACAACAAAGAACTGTGCATTCCAAAACGTGAGTGGTGCTGGGATCGAGAAGCTCTGACCGGGGCAGTGGACCTGAAGAAGAGGGGGTCCCCTAAGTGTCAGCTCATGCTCCAAGTCTGACGCCCAGGAGAGACTAACAAGAAACTGCTTTGGCAGATAACTCTCCTAGAGTCTTGCCTCCCAACCCCCTCTGGGGCATACCCCCTCATTAGGGAGGGGAGGGAGGCAGGTGTTGGGTCAGCTGTTGAGTGGGAGGGGGACAGCTGGGCCTGTGTCTGGGGGAGGAACATTATTGTCCCAGGAGGGGAGAGTCCTGGCTCCATAGCTAGGGGAGATGGGTGGAGTGAGGGTCTGTCTGTATTGGGGGCTTCAGCTTTGCCAGCTGACTCTGGCTACTCCTTGAATCTTAAGAGCCTGGGTCTGCCGGGCGGCGGTGGGGGCGCGGGTCAGAAATGGGATAGAAGCGTGGGGGTAGGTAATCAGAAACATACTTGCTTACCTGTATACATACCCACATGTCCGTGGGTGACATTTCAGGACACACCCCTGCTCTGACAGGCACTGGCCTCTGCCCTGGCTTTAAGTCCCAGCTCTGCCTTATACTTACCCCGCGACTGGAGTCAAATTGCTTTTCCTCTTTGAGCCTGTTTCCTCTTCTGGAGAATATCTGTATCAAAATGTGAGGATTAAATGAGATCACACCTGTAGGGTGTCCTACAGACACAACTCAGTTAATGGGATGCTCTTATTGTTGTAAATACAGCCCACAGAGTTGTGCCCACACAGACACCTGCACAGAACGTTGCCCCGTCAGCAGCCGCAAGAGCTCCGGAAGGGGGCCTACCTGAGTGGAGGGGATGGACTGTGGCCAAGGTGTAGGGTCCCCTCAAGTGGGCATTGGGTCCTCTCTGGTGCCCAGCACACACATGGGCCCGGGGGGGGAGTCCCTTGAGTAAGCCTACCTGAAGTTTGGCTGCAGAAGGAGTCTTCCATCCCCATTGAGTGTGGCCTGCACTGCCCAGGCCAGGCTCAGCTGTCACCTGCTCAGCTGTTGCTGCCATCTGTCAGCACCCTCCTCGGTTTGGGGCTCTTAGAGGCCTAGGTTTCCCATAGGGGGGCCCTCTTGGGGAATCCCAATGTCCTGGTGTCTGGGGAAGTGGGAAGAAAGCCAGGGTACCTGCATACTTCCTAACAAAACGGCCCCCGACACAGCCTACTCCAGCAGAGCCAGACACCAACGTAAACACAGACAGCAGGCGCACACGTGTGTGAGCACGTCTCCTATGTGTGCAAACAGAGGTTAACCAGGCTTCTGAGGACGCTTACTCTGGCAGGGGGCCAGAGCTGGTACCACAGCCCAGAGGGGCTGTTTAGACAGCTGTGGAGGCCACAGAAGAGCTGCCTGTTGCTTCCCGGGCCCTGTGGTGGGTGTGGAGCCTATGTAGGTCTGGGTGGAGGGGTGGCGGGGGGGAGGCCGGCCATTCCTGCTCTTGTTGGCAACACTAGCAGGAGACAAGTGGACTGGACTCCTCATTCACCCTGTGCGGCCTGAGCAAAGGTTTTAGGAAAACCAAGCTGAGGGAGCTGAGGGCTGAGCCCAGTAGCAGGAGGAAGGCACGCCTTGGGGCTTAGACCCCAGCCAGAGGGCGACAGATTCTGACCCTTGCTTTGTCATCAGGTATCAGAAGCACGTGCATACATATCGAATTCTACCTGATGGAGAAGACTTCCTGGCCGTGCAGGTAGGAGCCTGGACCCTGAGTCCTGGCCTTGATTCCGTCCTGTGGCTTGGGATCAGTTGGCTGACCCTTTTGCCACCCTTGCTGGTTCTCAGACCTCGCAGGGCGTGCCCGTGCGCCGTTTCCAGACCCTGGGCGAGCTCATCGGCCTGTACGCCCAGCCCAGCCAGGGCCTTGTGTGTGCCCTGCTGCTGCCTGTGGAGCGGGAGCGCGAGCCAGACCCCCCTGATGACCGTGATGTCTCAGGTGCTGCCGCTGTGCCTCCCTGCCCCTTCCCAGACGCCACCTGCTGCTTCCCTTCCCGCCTCCTCAACCTGCCTTCCCCCAGAGCCCCCTGCTCCTGACCATGATGCCAGGGCCCTTTCCCCCACTTCCATGGGAGTATCTCTACTTCACTGGGGAGGGGAGGCCCACTGACTCCTGTCCACAGATGGCGAGGATGAGAAGCCCCCGCTGCCCCCGCGTTCTGGCTCCACCAGTGTTTCTGCCCCCGTGGGGCCCGGCAGCCTCCCAGCAGCCCCTGAGACTCCCACAAGTCCAGCTGCTGAGAGGTAAGAGCACAACCCTCCCACCCCCCAACATGGAGCCGGCATTCCCTTTCCCCTCTGAGAACTGTGTCCTCATCAAAGTGGGAGGGACCTTCTAAGGCCCCGCTCCACCCCCAGAGGCAGCCACCCTGATCCATGGTGTTCTGATCACTACCAGCCCCATCTCCTCCAGGGACAGGGTGGGAGTGCTGGCACAGGGTCAGCTGGTGCTTCACTGACTTCTCAACCCCTCCCTGAAGTGCTCCCAATGGGCTGAGCACTGTCTCGCACGAGTACCTGAAGGGTAGCTACGGACTGGACCTGGAGGCTGTGCGAGGCGGAGCCAGCAACCTGCCCCACCTTACCCGCACCCTTGCCACCTCATGCCGGAGGCTGCACAGGTACCTGGGCCACCCAGCCCCATGCGTGCAGCCTCTCCTCACCTGCCCCCTTGTTGCACAAATGTCCATACCTCTGATCTCTGGCCCTGAACAGGGATCCAGCTGTTGTTTCCTGACTTTTCCTCACCCGAAGCCTTGTATCCTCGCGGTGGAGGCTGAAGCTACCCACTCAGCCCCCCCTGCCCTGTACTTGGGGTGGGGAGGGGGCATTCTGACCAGTTGTGTCCCCTAGTGAGGTGGACAAGGTCCTGTCGGGCCTGGAGATCCTGTCCAAGGTGTTTGACCAGCAGAGCTCTCCCATGGTGACCCGCCTTTTGCAGCAGCAGGTGGGATTACAGGGAGGCCTGTGGGGAATGGGCTCGTGTCTGGGGCTGGCTGGGGGACCTCCTGCTTGCTGGCCTCATGTACAAGCTTCATCCTGGCTCTGTGCAGACTCCACCGCAGACTGGGGAGCAGGAGCTGGAGAGCCTGGTGCTGAAGCTGTCCGTGTTAAAGGACTTCCTGTCAGGCATCCAGAAGAAGGTAGCCTGACTCCTGACCTCGGACCTCACCTACCAGTCCCTGACTATTTGCACTAGCCTAATGGATCTCCACCCTGAATCTACAGTTTAGCATTGACCCCAGCATCAGCCATGCCCCTCCTGGCCCCAGCTCTCCGCATGTCCCCTGACCCTGCCTGCCCTTCCCCGCTCCAGGCCCTGAAGGCCCTGCAGGACATGAGCTCCACAGCCCCGCCAGCTCCGCTGCAGCCATCCATACGTAAGGCCAAGACCATCCCCGTGCAGGCCTTTGAGGTACGGAGGGGTGTCAGGTGGGGCCTTCTGGGGCAAAGGGCCGTTGGGGGTGAAGGGGGTGTCCCCTGCCCGAGGTCTTTCCAGCAGGCGCCCCTCCCCCCCACCTCATGACCTGCAGGTGAAGCTGGATGTGACTCTGGGCGACCTAACCAAGATCGGGAAGTCGCAGAAGTTCACGCTGAGCGTGGATGTGGAGGGCGGGCGGCTGGTGCTGCTGCGGAGACAGCGGGACTCGCAGGAGGACTGGACGACCTTCACACATGACCGCAGTGAGCCAGGGCCTGACCAGGGGCAGTGAGCAGGGTGGCCTTCAGGCCTCAGTGCCCGGGCCAGTGAGACCGTACTCCATTCTCTAGTCCGCCAGCTCATTAAGTCCCAGCGTGTCCAGAACAAACTGGGTGTCGTGTTTGAGAAGGAGAAGGATCGGACACAGCGCAAGGACTTCATCTTTGTCAGTGCCCGGGTGAGCAGCCTGCTGGGCTAGGCCCTGGGGGCTGCAGGGGTCCCTGTGGGGTGGGAAGAGAGGAGACACATGATATAGGTGGGTCGTCCCTCCTGGTAGGAGTTGGGTCTGACAGGGCAGAGAGTGTATGTATTGAGAATGGGTGGTCTGAGGGTGGAGTCAAAGGTCCATCCAGTGAGCGGTTATTGAGCACCTGTGATATGCTTGAATGGGGGACCAGACAGGCATGACCCTCGCCTCGTGGGACCTGCCACCTACCAGGGACCTCCCCTAACTGGCTGTTGTCCCCCCAGAAGCGGGAGGCCTTCTGCCAGCTACTGCAACTCATGAAGAACAAGCACTCCAAGCAAGATGAGCCCGACATGATCTCTGTCTTCATAGGCACCTGGAACATGGGTCAGGCCCAGGTTGGGGCTGGGCGGGGAGAGAGGAATAGCCCCAGGTCAGGGACCTGACCACCCCCCATCCCCTTCTCCTCCAGGAAGTGTGCCACCTCCGAAAAACGTGACATCTTGGTTCACATCGAAGGGTCTCGGGAAAACCCTGGATGAGGTCACAGTGACCATACCCCATGACATCTATGTCTTTGGGACCCAGGAGAACTCAGTGGGCGACCGCGAGTGGCTGGACCTGCTACGCGGGGGCCTCAAGGAACTCACAGATCTGGACTATCGCCCGGTGAGGGGGGGTCATCTTGTCCAGTCCCCCCTCCTCAGACGCCACCCCAAACTATCCTGCTTGACCTTATGGCGACCCTGGGGAGCACAACTTGACTGGCTTTCCCTCTGGCCCCCGGGCATATCCCTTAGGAGATCTAACGAGTGCTTCGTGCTGTGGGAACATGCTATGTTTCTCTCTGGCCCCTCAGGAAAAAGGGGTAGCAGACCTTTCTATCCTGTGACTGACAGCACAGTCTATGGTATAGGCAGGGGTGTTGGGGGAGCATGTGGACAGTGCCCCAGCCCAGAGCAGGGGTGACCCCGAACCCTCTCCCCAGATTGCCATGCAGTCACTGTGGAACATCAAGGTAGCTGTTCTGGTCAAGCCAGAGCATGAGAACCGAATCAGCCATGTCAGTACATCCAGCGTGAAGACTGGCATTGCCAACACCCTGGGTGAGTGGGGTGGGCAGGGTCTCTCTGTCCATACCTTCTGCTTTCTCTCCAGCCCATAGTCTCCCCTTTTTGGGTGGTCTCAGCTTTCTCATATATAGAACTTTGAACCCTGTAAAACATATTCATATTCTAAATGTCTTCTAGCACCACCAGGAAGGCAGGGCCAGGATAATTATCTCCATTACATAGATGATAAACCTCAAAAAAACCCCAAAAACACTGAGGCCCAGAGTCGCTGAGTGACCTATCCAAGGTCACACAGCTAGTACGTGGTGGCCTTTTGGTTTGTGGCCCAGCGTTCCCTCAGCGGAGATTCTGCTCAGAATCTGCGGGTGCTTTCAGCTCCACCTTTGGGATCCCCTGTGATCTGCAGGGGCTTTATTCACACATGCGGAGACTCAGGCCACCCAGATGGACGGCGTGTGCCCTGTGTGGCCCCCTGGGAAGGGGGGATGCGTTCAGAGGCCTGCCTGCCTCATAGCATCTGGGGCGGGGCGGGGGGAGTGGGAGGACCTTCCCACCACTGCTTCGAGGGGCAGAGGGGAGAGTTGGGAGCCCTCCAAAGGTGACGCAGGCCCTCCTCTCTTGCTTGGCCTGACAGGAAACAAGGGAGCTGTGGGAGTCTCCTTCATGTTCAATGGCACCTCATTTGGCTTTGTGAATTGCCACCTCACCTCAGGAAATGAGAAAACCGCCCGGTGAGGGGGCGCCTTTCCAAGTCTTTACCCTCATTCCCTCCTCCCCTGAGACCTATCCCCTCTCCCATATCCCAATCCATGACCCTCCTACATCCCTGTCCCCAGACACCGCCTTCTCCCTTGTCCCAACTCAAGACTTCTCTACCTCAATCTTGTTCCCAGCTCTTTCCTCTGTCCCCAGGGACCCTGATCCACACCCCATCCCTGACCCCAGAGACTTCTTACCTTCCTGCCAGTCCCTGGCCCCTGACCCTGGGCCTCCCACCCCGCCCCCTAGGCGGAACCAGAACTACCTGGACATCCTGCGGCTGCTCTCGCTGGGCGATCGGCAGCTCAGTGCCTTTGACATCTCTCTGCGTTTCACTCACCTCTTCTGGTTTGGGGACCTCAACTACCGCCTGGACATGGATATCCAGGTGCAAACAGGGCTGCTGGGTGGCTGCGAGGGAAGCTGGGCTGGGGGCCAGTTGGGCTCCCACTTCTGGCTCTGGCTCAACAGGGAGTGGCCAGCCCTTGCGTCTTCACTGCAGGAGATCCTGAACTACATCAGCAGGAAGGAGTTTGAGCCCCTGCTCAGGGTGGACCAGCTTAATTTGGAACGCGAGAAGCACAAGGTCTTCCTTCGGTTCAGTGAGTGTGGACCTGGCAGGTCTCCGAGGGCTGGGGCCTCTATGATATGCCTGGGTGTTCAGGGCCCTGAGCCCCGCTTGTTCCCTGCCTTCCCTAGGTGAGGAAGAGATCTCCTTCCCGCCCACTTACCGCTACGAGCGGGGCTCCCGGGACACGTATGCCTGGCATAAGCAGAAGCCAACTGGGGTGAGCGAGGGGAACGGGCAGGGGGGCCTTGGGAGATTCCTTTGGGCTGCAGTGAATCAAGAGTGCCTGTCTGGTCAAGGTCTGGGCAGTTACTACTCCAGCTTTGGTGGCCCCTCTGAGGCCTTAGGGGTGGGTGATCCTGGGTGTTGTGAGGACCCAAGAAGGGAGATGGGTGCCGGGGCCTGGGGTGCTGGGAGTGTAGGGCCTCATCAGCTCTGCAGCTCTGCAGTGGGGCTCATGCTGAGCAACCCTGGCTGTTGGCCCTGACCATGCTGACATCGCCTGCCCCAGGTCCGGACCAATGTGCCTTCGTGGTGTGACCGGATTCTTTGGAAGTCCTACCCTGAGACCCACATCATCTGCAATTCCTATGGTCAGAGTCTCCTGGACAGGGTGATGGGCAGTCCTGGGTGGCCACAGGCCGATTCTGCCCTAGCTTTGGGAACTGGGAGCTGAGAGGAAAGAGCTTGCCCCCTGAGCTCCCATTCCTATCCCAGGTTGCACGGATGACATCGTCACCAGCGACCACTCCCCCGTGTTTGGGACATTTGAGGTTGGAGTAACCTCTCAGTTCATCTCCAAGAAAGGTGACTGTTCTGGATGTGCTTGTGGGTGGGTGGGCACAGGGGGTGGCCTGGGATGTGTATAGGTTTGACTATATCTGTGTGTGTGTGTGTGTTTGCGTGTGGACATGTATGTGCAAAACTGTTTCTGAATATGTACTGTTTGAGGCTGTCTGTGTGCCCGGGGCACCGTGAAAGGTGCGTGCCCGTGCGTGTGTGCCTATCTGTGAATATAAAAGCACACGGATATCTGTATTTGTCTGGAGCCGTGTGGATACCCCTGAGTGTGCCTGGTAGTGTGGAGGGTTGTTGGCAGACAGTCCCTGCAGGGGTTCTGGTCCCCCAACCCCCTTCCTAGGTGGTCTCTCATCCTTGGGTTATCTGTTTGCCTGGTCCAGGGCCTGGGCTTTGCGGTCTCCCCATTGGTTGCTTGGGATTAGGGAGGCCCCTCCTGGCCATCCCTCCTCCTCTGCCAGGGCCCCTGATTTCCTGTCCCAGGGCTCAGTGTCTGTCCTGTTCCTCCTGCCACCCTTGCAGCCGTCCTGACCGCCTTCCTCCCTTTGCCCCTCAGGGCTCTCAAAGACTTCGGACCAGGCCTACATTGAGTTTGAGAGCATCGAGGCCATTGTGAAGACAGCCAGCCGCACCAAGTTCTTCATTGAGTTCTATTCCACCTGCCTGGAAGGTCAGAGGCAGGCCCGGGGCTGGGTGTGGCCAAGAGGGCTGCGGAGCCCGAGGTGCCCAGAGCGGTCGGCCCCCAGGATAGGGGGAAGAAGGGAAGCCAGGAGGTGGCACTCAGGTGGGTATCCCCTCCCTCTCCCCAGAGTACAAGAAGAGCTTCGAAAATGATGCCCAGAGCAGTGACAACATCAACTTCCTCAAGGTGCAGTGGTCTTCACGCCAGCTACCCACGGTGAGGCTTTTGGCAGGGCCTGGGCCTATAGGTGAGGGCATAGGGAGAGGTGTGGCAGAGCACATGTGGTTTGTGCATGCACGAGTGTGCCTGTGCCTATGCATAGTGGGGCTGGGCATGAGTAAGGGTGAGGGCACCCTGCTTTAGTTGGGGGATGTGGGACCAAGTTGCAGGTTCATTCATCCGTTCATAAATACTTTTCGAGCCCTTGCTAAATGTCAGGTCCTGTGTTGGCCATTGAGGATGTAGAAGATGAATGACAATGCTGTTAAATGTTATGAGAGACCCATGCGGGGCTGTGTCTTCTACATTAAGGCTTGGGATCTCTCCTTAAGTGGGAGTGAGCATGGACCAGTCTGAGGGTAGGGGTGAGTGGTGTCAGGGGCAGGAGGGGGTGCTTGGGGCTTTGTTCTTCACTGGGCCTCTCTGGTTCCCAGCTCAAGCCAATTCTGGCTGATATCGAGTACCTTCAGGACCAGCACCTCCTGCTCACGGTCAAGTCCATGGATGGCTACGAATCCTATGGTGAGGGCGCGGAGGGGTGCCAAAAGGCATGGACAGCCAAGCAGAGCTCTAGAAAGGTTTGGCAATCTGCTGGTCTGCCCCATCTTCCCTTCAGGGGAGTGTGTGGTGGCACTCAAGTCCATGATTGGCAGCACGGCCCAGCAGTTCCTGACCTTCCTGTCCCACCGCGGCGAGGAGACAGGCAACATCCGTGGTTCCATGAAGGTGCGGGTGCCCACAGAGCGCCTGGGCACCCGTGAGCGACTCTACGGTGGGGGCTCCTTTGGGAGGGATATGGGGCATAAGATGGGGTGGTGTGGGCACGTCTAGGAGGGGTGGACCGGGGTGGGGAGAGGGCTTGTTAGAATCTCTGAAATATTTGGAAATTATGCAGCCATGGCTGGAAGTGAGCCTGCATTGAGGAGTAGCTGGAAAAGGCCTGGTAGGCCCAGTGGGTATCTGTGGTCCAGAACCCCAGGTCCCCTCTGAGTCTTCTTTTTCTTCCAGAGTGGATCAGCATTGATAAGGATGAGGCAGGAGCAAAGAGCAAAGTCCCTTCTGTGTCTCGAGGCAGCCAGGATCCCAGGTGAGCTGGGACTGTGCTGGGGGTCCCATGAAGGGGTGCCTGGGGGCTTTGGGTCAGCCTCTACCTCATCTCACCCCTGTACACCCCTGGCAGGTCAGGGAACCGCAAACCAGCCCCTGCAGAGGCCTCCTACCCACTGTCCAAGTTATTCGAAGAACCAGAAAAACCACCACCAACTGGGAGGCCCCCAGCCCCGCCTCGATCTGCCCCCCGGGAGGAGCCCTTGACCTCCAGGTGAGAGAAGGAAGCTGTTATACCCCCCACTTCATCTATTGCTGTGCTTGGCTCTCAGGGCCAGCCTGGGGACCATTTGCTGCTTGAGTAATCTCAAGCCCCATGGCTGGGGGTGCCGGGGCTCTATACCTATGGGCACTCTGGCCATAGCCAGACCTCCCTGAGGCGTGGCTCTGAGTCCACGGGAGCACAGTCATTCTTTCCTCCCGGTTCTGCCTTAAAAAATAGAATTAGAAGTTATTTTCTGCAACAGTTCCCTCCATGTAAACAGATTTAGTTTGAGCTTTCTGTTTGGCCTCAGCATGGGATTTCCTCTGGTGCATTCTATGGAACACTGTCCTACAAGATGCCCCATTGGAAACGTGTTTGTGGTCAAATGAGTTTGGGAAATGGTTCTGGCTAGATTCTTTTCTTACACAGTCCCAGTGCACATTAGTATTCGCAAAAGCTCTGAGCATCTGAACAGGAAGGAAACCCTTTTTCAACTCTGTTGAATATAGTTTCCCAAACTTAATGGGCCAGGAAACTTCTTTTCCACACAGTAACTATTAATACCCTGGGGAACTAGTGTTCTGTGGCTCATACTCGGGGAAAGTGAGGCTTACTTTCTAATTATATCCAAGTGTCGCTTGAACTTAAATAAAAGCTCCTAGCTGCGGTTTGGTGCTTTTTCACTCACCTTCACCTATTATCAGTCACCTTGGTTTTATCTTCAGGCTTGAGTAAAACTAACCTGAATCCCTGGGTGAGACTTCTCAGTAGATTGGCCTCAGATGCCTCCAGAGGCTTTCACAAGATCTGGCTGGTCATTCGCATTAAGGTCTTTATTGCCCTGCCTTCTGGCACCTGTTTTCCCTGATTTAAGCTCAGGTTTCACAAAGTCACGAAAGAAAGATCTGAGAATCTTAGCAAGTCAGGCAAGGAAGTTCAGGGATTATCTATTCAGCGATCGTGTCTCCTGGATTTTAGAGGTGAAGACAGCAAGGGCCAGCGAGGGAAAGTGATGTGCTCAAGGTCACATGCAGTTGTAGGACCGGGGGCCCACCGTCCTGACTCCCCAGTCCAGTTCTCCTTCCACTGCACCCATTGCCTTCTCTTTGGTATCTGGGTCCTGACTTCATTATCCTGCTCCCAAACCCAGGTTGAAGGCAGAGGGGGCTCCAGAGCCGGAAGGGGTGGCAGCCCCCCCACCCAAGAACAGCTTCAATAACCCTGCCTACTACGTCCTTGAAGGGGTCCCCCACCAGCTGCTGCCCCCGGAGCCACCCTCGCCTGCCAGGGCCCCTGTCCCGCCAGCCACCAAGAACAAAGTGGCCATCACAGTGCCTGCTCCACAGCTTGGGCGCCACCGGCCCCCCCGTGTGGGAGAGGGGAGCTCATCAGATGAGGAGTCTGGGGGCACACTGCCCCCTCCAGACTTTCCACCCCCACCACTGCCAGACTCGGCCATCTTCCTGCCCCCCAGCCTGGATCCTCTGCCAGGGCCAGTGGTCCGGGGCCGCAGCGGGGGTGAGGCCCGTGGCCCACCACCTCCCAAGGCCCATCCAAGACCCCCGCTGCCCCCAGGCCCCTCACCTACCAGCACTTTCCTGGGGGAGGTAGCCAGTGGGGACGACCGCTCCTGCTCCGTGCTGCAGATGGCCAAGACGCTGAGTGAGGTGGACTATGCCCCTGCTGGGCCTGGCCGCTCGGTACTTCTGCCAGGCCCCCTGGAGCTGCAGCCGCCCCGGGGACTGCCCTCGGACTATGGCCGGCCTCTCAGCTTCCCTCCGCCTCGCATCCGAGAGAGCATCCAGGAGGACCTGGCAGAGGAGGTGTGTGGACCAAGGGTGGCTATCTGTGTGTACCTGAGGTGTGTGCTTGCCTATGGACAGTGGTATCCTTTTACTTCACCATTCAACACTCAGTGGTGTCCCTTCTGCCCTGAGCTGGGCACTGGGGAGTTGGGGGGGACACCTGAATCGGCCCCAGTTCTTGCCTCTTCCCCTAAAGCATGTAGTAGAATGTGGCTGTCTGCGGGTGCTTCTCTGTGCGGGTACCTCCAGTGCTCCCCCTGACACGCCCTATTCCTTCAGGCTCCGTGCCCGCAGGGCGGGCGGGCCAGCGGGCTGGGCGAGGCGGGCATGGGCGCCTGGCTGCGGGCCATCGGTTTGGAGCGCTATGAGGAGGGCCTGGTGCACAATGGCTGGGACGACCTGGAGTTTCTCAGGTGGGGGCGGGGCTGGAGGCGGATGGGGTGGGGCTGGCCCCGGGGGCGGAGCTACGGGCCCTCGAGACCACTTCGCCAATCTCCCAGCCTCTCTTACCCCTACAGCGACATCACCGAGGAGGACCTGGAGGAGGCTGGGGTGCAGGACCCGGCTCACAAGCGCCTCCTTTTGGACACCCTGCAGCTCAGCAAGTGATAGCGGTGGCACTGCGAAGCTGCGAACTCGGCACCCCTACCCCTCCACTAAGGCCCAGCCATAGCTCCGAAGTTGAAAAGTTATGAGGGGTGGGGCAGTACCTCTCTGGCTATTTATTGGGGATCTGCGTTCCCCACTGCCCAATCGTTTGGAATGCCCTAATTAGGGCATCCTGCCCCGCACCTGCCCCAGGGCTTCAGAGGTCAGTTGCCGTGATTACCAAGGACTTCGGTTGTTCTGGTGCTGACCTCCTTTTCTGGAACCCTACTCCCAGCCCCAGGGGTGCCCGTAGGGTCGTCCATTTGGCTACGCCTGGGTCCCCACTTTAACCGCTGTTTCTGCTGCCTTCCACCTGGCCTGAACCACAGGGGGAGGGGCTCAGCTAGGACCTCTCCCAGCCCCCACTATGGGGGTGTCCGTCCGGAAATGAAGGAATAGCCCAAGGACCGGGCTGGGGTTTATTTAAGGCTTTCTGCGTGGGTTTAGGGAGGGCGGGCACTTTTAATGTTATTGGGGCTGGTGGGGGTGGGGAGAAGGATCTGGGCCATAAAGTGCTAGTTTGCTTAGTTCTCACTGTCACCTGGTCTATACCACCTTGGGTTGCGGATGTGGGGCTGCAGTGGGTACCTTGCTGGTTGCAAGCGGGTCGGGTTCTTGCAGGCAGCCTATCCCCATCCTGGGTACTCAGAAGGGTTGCCAGCGTGATGTCTTCAATAAATTAAGTTTTATTTGGATTGAGCAAAACTCACCTCAATAAATTACAAGTTTTTCAAAGGAAAAGAACAACAACAACCCTCCCCCCCAAAAATAATAATCAGGAAAGAGGAGAAACCCCTCTGTCCCGATGCCCTGGCCAGCCCCACTGCTCTGAACAGGCCTAACCTCTGTGCCAGACCGGCTGGGAATGGGAGGGGATAAATTGGCAGTGCGACCCTTCAGGCGGCTTATTATCCCAAGGAGGACCAGTACTGGTGGACCCGAGGTTCTGGGGCAGCAGGCTGGTCGCTAAGGTGAGGAGTGACCCAGCCAGCTGCAGAGCCAGGGGAGGGAGCCAGGCTGTTACTGTACTTGAGGACCCTCACGTTCCAGCACAGTTATTTGATCCGGGTTCCAAAGAAAGCCAAGCTGGAAGGGGGGAGGTCCCAGTGAAAAGTACCCCGCTCTGCTGGGAGGGGCAGGTGAGGACGAGAGGTCCTGACTTGGTCTCCAAAGCTGGGGAGGGCACACCTAGGGGTCAGACACGGTAGGGGGTGGGGACAGATGGGCACTTCCAGGCGGGCGCCCAAATGGGGAGGGGCTCTGTCACGTCCTGGAGGGGCAGGGGCGTCTCTGGGGGCAGGCCCGGAGCCTCCAGAGTCCGGTGGCTAGAAGAGATTGGTCTTCAGGGCCGGGCCAGGCTTCCGGTGGAAGGAGGACAGAACCCCGGAGAAGGGCCCGGGCCCGGGTTCCGCCGGCTGCCAGGCTTTAAGCAGCTCCGCCGCGCCCGCGCCCGGCCCGCCGCCCCCGCCGCCCGCCACGCCCGCCCACAATGGGCCCTTGAGCGGCTGTGGCCCGGGGCCAGGGCCGGGCCCGGAGCCCAGGGCGGCAGGCAGCGGGCTGGGGCTCAGACGCGGGCTGGCCAGGCCGGGGGCGGGCGGCGGCGGCAGCGACGCGGTGCTGTCGGGCGTGGGGCTGCACGTGGACTCCTTGGAGTCGTCGTCCTCGGACGAGCAGCGCGCCTCGCCCTTTTTGGCTCCCGCCGCGCCCGCCGCACCCTTGGCGCTGGCCGCACGCTCCTGTTTGCGGAACTTGGCCCGGCGGTTCTGGAACCAGACCTGCGGGCACAGGGGCCGGTCAGGCCGAGGCCGCAAGACGCGGGTGAGCCCTCAGTCGGGAAGGGCCGGATCAGGATTATCACCAGCTTTCTGAGCGTCGGCCCCCCGGCCCTCCACCACTAGGCTCGTAGCCCTCCTTGCTTCTCTGCTCATCTCCTCGCCTCCACTTGCCCCTTCCTCCAGGTCTTCCCCTTGGGAACTGCTCACCCGCGGACCCCGCTGCCTCCAGAGTTCTTGGTCTCCTGGAGGGGACTCCGCCTTCGCTCCCTCATCACCCAAAGCCCTGCCCCCGATTCCTTCCTACAAGAAGCTCCAGGAATTTCCACCTGGAGTGTCTCACGGCGGTGGAGAACGGGTTCGGGCACTAGAGGAAACCTTCTGTTCAGGGTCTCCAGTGAAGGCGGACCAGCTGAACATCTGTACTTGGATTTGTAAGAGAGACAACAGAGTCCATCTGGGCGGGCCCTCCTGAGCCCTGAGCCGGCCCAGAGCCCTGGGTTTCGGACTCAGAGAATTCACAGCAGCAGAGCTGGGGAGGGGACATGGAGGCGCTCGCTGGCTTTCCCGGATTCGTCTGCCTGGCTCCCACTCTACCCACTCGGCCTCCTTCCAGAATTCCCAGGCATCCCTCTACATGCCTGGCCCTACTAAGGAGACCCAGGGGGAAATCGTGGGGCTGAAGAACTCAGTTCTCCTGAGGGCCTCAGGTCTGCCAAGTCTTGGCCCCGTTGCCTCCCCAGGTTGCCCATCCTCTCCTGCCCAACCACCCCCAGACTGCGCCCTGGCCCCTAGCCCCAGCTTTTTGCCTCCAAGCTGCACCTGCCTGCCACCCGACTGAGGCCCCTCTGTCCCGCGGCCCCCAGGTATCGGGCACTAACCTCCCACCCTCCTCCACGCGCACACTCCTGCACACACACGCAAACACGCACCTGCACGCGAGCCTCAGTGAGGTCGATCTTGAGCGCCAGTTCCTCGCGTGTGTAAATGTCGGGGTAGTGAGTCTCTGCGAAGACGCGCTCCAGCTCCTTGAGCTGTGCGCTGGTGAACGTGGTGCGGATGCGCCGCTGCTTGCGCTTCTCGTGCAGGCCCGACGGCTCCGGGAAGAACTTGTAGGGCACTAGGGGTGTGTGCAGGAGGGGGGAGCGACGAGAGTGGAGGCGTGAGGGGCCGAGCTCAGCCCGCTGTGTCCTGCCCCTGAGATCGCTCGCGGTCCCCCGCCCCTGACCCAGCCCCTCGGCTTCCTTCGCTCAGTCTCTAACTGAGCGTCTTCCCTGTCGCTCAGTGGAGCCGGCAGGAGTGAAGGCGGACAGGGCGCAGGGAGATCTGGGGCCCAAGAGCAGCAGCGAGGGAATCAGGATCTGATCCTCAGGTCAAGACCTGTCCCCGGTCCTCCCCGTGTTCCCTCACCTCCCTCCAGTCCACCTGCACCTGCGACCTCTGCTTTGGTGTGCTTCTACCTTGGTCAACCTGCCCGCTTGGTTTCAGGCCCTGCTCTGTCCACCCTAGCCTTGGTTGCCAGGTCTCATCATCATCATGAGTCTTCCCAGTAACCAGTTCTGGTCCCCGCCTGGGCGACTGAGACTCCCTGGCCTGGGTTCACTGTGAGCCCTGCCATGTACTTTCTGCCATGTAGGGACTTAGCCCCCTCGACCTTGCCATCTCTCTCCTCCCAGGCCTCATTTCCTCAGCCCCATCTCACAACCCATTCTCTTCCAGGTGTCCTCTCCTCTTCCTCATCTTTCTCCATCCACATCTCTCTTCAGCTTTCCCTCCTGGACCATTCTTTTCTTTGTGCCCATTGAAAAGGGTCCTTATTTTCCCCCACCCAGGTTCCTATACCATCTCTTTGCCCTTCTTCTTCCTTCCAGGCACCTCTCTCTTGACCCGACTCCCCCACAGCCAGCCCCACTGCTCTCCCTCATTCTCTTCCCATCCTTGTCTCTTTTACCCCATCCCAGTCCCCGCTGCCCTACAGACAGTGTTTCTGACAATATCTCCTCATCCCTGTCTCCAACCCCTGCTTAAGTCTCCATATTCTTCAGGGGTCCCTAATATCCTTCATCTTTGTCCTACATCCCTAGTTCTCTATCTCCCCCTAATCCTTGTCTGCAACACTCCATTCCTAGCCCCATCTTCCTCATCTCTTGCTAATCTTCCTTGGTCCCCATGTCCCATAATTCCTGTCCCCATCACATAGTTATTATCTCCATCTCCCCAACCCTGGGTCCCCATTTCTTCCAGGGCCCCCAGTCTTCCCATCTTTGCTCACACCTCTCTATACCTGTTCTCATTTCTCCATCTCTGTGGGGCCCATATCCCCATTTCCTGACCCTATCTCCCCAATCCACATCCTCATCTGGCCCAGAGTACCCAATCTCCCCATCGCCTTTCCAGTTTTTGGCTCCACCTTGCTGGTTTTCATTTCTCCAAATCCAGGTCCCCATCTCACCATCCCTTCCCACCTCCTAGGCCCCAATATTCTATTTGGGTCCCAGTGGTCTTCCCAGGAAAGAAGATGATAAGGAGATTGGGTGGGGCAGCCTGGACTCTAACCGGAGAGATGGAGATGGCTGGAGAGGCTCCATGAGGTTGAGGGTTCAGATTGGGACTTAGATCAAGAGGCTTGGAGGTACTGGGAGACTGCTTCTGGGTTCTGTAGGACTCTAGCTGGGAGAGGGGAATGAAAGTGGCTTAATGACCTGGACACTCTTTTCGTCCAGTAAGGGAGGAGGTTTCAGTGGTGCAAGAGGGTCTGGGCACAGGCAGGATGGGTCCAAAACTGGGCAGGAGGGGCTTGATGGTGCTGGGGCTCTAGGAAGGTTTCCATCTGGGCAGCTCAGCTGCTGCAGGAGCCCTTGTTGGGGTCAGACATGAAGTGGGGTGGGGATAAGGATGGAGATCTGATTGGACTGAGCCGGGAGCATCTTCCAAGGATACGGAGATGGAGAGATTTGGTGGTCAGTCTTTGCAGGTGGGGAAGGGAGGACCTGGTGAGGGGCCTGGGGCTGGGCCAGGGATCTATTTCCCTGACCCGAAGAGCACGAGAAGGGGAAAGATGAGAGGGTGGGGCTCAACTCTGCCTACGGGAGGCCCGTCTTACAGGGAGGCTGGGGATCCCTCGGGTGTTGGAGGGCAAGGATGGTGGCGGCTGTGGGGGACAGTCGCAATCACTTGCCAAATAGGGCAGGGGCTGGGGTTTCCGCAGGATTTGGAGGGAGGGTTGGGCCGGGGCTGGGCTCACCTGCCGAGTAAGGCGCTGGCTGGTGGTCGCGTAGAGCGCCGAGCGCGCAGTTGGAGGAGCCGAGCGCGGGGCAGGGCGGACCAGCCGCGGGGAAGGCGGGTCGCAGGGGGCTGTATTGGAAGCCGCCGGGCTGGCTGCAGGCGCCGAAGTCGCCGTAGGCGGACGCCTCCATGGCGGCCACGCACGAGTCGTACGAATTGAGGTAGGAGTAGTCCATCGGCCCGGGGGTCGGGGTCGGGGGCCGGGCCGGGCCGGGTCGGGGTCGGGGTCCCCGGCCGGGTGGGGGTCGGGTTGAGGGTTCGAGCGCCTGGCGCCGAGGACCCGAGGCCGGCTCTGAGCGCCCGTGAGTCCGCCCGCCCCGTCGTGGCCGCCCTCCGCCCGGGTGCAGTGCAAGTGCCGCCTGGCCAGACCCGCGCGCCTTTTAACGCTCAGGACCCCGCGGAGGGGGCGGAGCGGGCAAGCTCCGCGGGGCGGGGCCTGGACAGCCCAGGCCCCACCCCCAGCTACCCCAGACCCCCACTCCAAAGGGTCCCCGCCGCCCTCCTTGGGCTCCCGAGGTGCAGGGCGGGGCAGTGTGGGGCCCCATCCTTACAGTCCTCATCCCGCCCCAATCCCGATCAGACCTTCGCTCTCTACGCACAGTGCCAGGCTGGAGGGTCCCAACCCGTTTCCTTGGCCTCCCCACCTGCGGCCCCGCAGAAGGGAGGGGAGACAGGCCTCGCGGCGCTCCGGTGAAGAAGTTAATTCAATTCGTCCTGATAACCGAGTTATTCTGATCCAGCCCCTCGGCCCCGCCCCCAGCGAGGTCCTATCCCACCGGGGACCACGGAGGCGGTCCAGGAGGGGGATGGAGACACGGACAAGGAAGAGACGGAGCCTGGGATGGGGACGTGGATGAAGAGAGGACACGGGGGGAGAAAGGGACAGAAACAGTGATGGAGAAAGAGACAAGAGAGATACAGGTACACAGATGGAGACAAGGATGAGACATGGACGCGAGAGAGATTGGAGACAGGGGCAAGTGGGCCCACAGCGATAGAGATGTAGACAAAGCTGAAGCTCGTGCAAGAGAAAGGCAGGGATGGAGATGGGGACAAGGCAGAGACAGAGGAGACAAGGATAAGAGGGGGACCGAGAAAGAGAGTGAGGCAGGCATGGAGACAGAGAAGGCCCCGGGGTGATACATAGATGGAAACAAGGACTGAGACGGAGATCAGGAGAGAGAGGAGACAAAACAGGGCAGGGACAGGGAGACACACATACACAGAGGGGCGGTCTCAGAGAGACAAGGACAGGGACAGATAGAGGAGGAACAGAGCTGAGAGAAAGAGCCTTCGGAGAGCTGAGACCCACAGCGGGAGTGCCCAAGGGCCGGTAGGATTGTGGTGGAGGCCAGGCCAGGCTGCTGAGGGGGAGGGTCGCTGCAGCCCAGATCCCTCTATCCTGACTTGGCCACACAACCCTGCCCTGTACCTTCAGGGCCCGGCCTGCCTCTCCCCTCCCCCAGTTCCCCAGCCCACCACCACCCAGTGTGACCCTTTGGTCCCCAGCACCCTTGGCACAGAGTGTGTGTATGTGATGAATGTCAGGATCAGGAGATCAGGAGTAACCGAGTGACCTCCACACTCTCTCAGCCTCCCCATCCCCCCTCTTCCTTTTCTTCACCAGGTAAACTACCTAGACTCAGTCTGCAACTGGCCACAGACCTGACCCTCAGCAGATTCAGCCTCGGGCCTTCACACTGTGGGAAAACCAACACAGGATCCTTTCTAGAACAGAAGAGAGAAGCTTTCTGCCCCTGCAGCTCACCTGAGGTGGATTGGACAGCTTTCCCACCCAGCCCCCAGCCTCCTCCACCCAAATCTTGGTAGGTCCCACAGATACGAGAGTGAAGACCCAGAGAAAACCCGTGCAGGATGAGAGAAGGTCCCTGGGAATACCTTTCCCCAATTCCCCACTATGGGGAACATGCCCATCCTCAGGTCATCCACTTCAAGGGCCACCAGCTCTTTGTTTTACACAAGGATCACCTGTCCCCAAATTCTGTACCTACTCTATGCCGGGGGGGGGGGTCTTTGAAGTGTTGTCTCTAATTACGTTTTAGGTATAAGCTTCTAAAGCTGACAGCAAAACTGCTTCAAAAGTTCTCCCCACGGGTGTGTGAAGTGTACCTCTCGCCTCTGACACATCCTCTGCAGGGAGCCCAAAAAGGGATCTCAGAATTGAGAACTCAGAAGTGCTCTCCTTAGAGCTATTATGGCTCTCCATTGCCCTGGGGGTCAAATCCAAGCCCTCATTCTGCTCACAATGTCCTCTAGCACCAGTGCTCCAGCCTGACTCCCCCTTACCTTGGCTTTCTTTGAAGCCCTCACACATTGATTGATCTTGTAGTTTAAAGCTGTCCTTTCTGGCTGGAATGTTCATTCCACTCCCCACCCCACTCCACTGCCCCCTACTTCCCTCAAACCCCCAAACCTGGACGACTCTTGTTTATCCATCTGGTCTTGAAGTGGACATGACTGCTTCCTGGAAGCCTTCCCTGATGCCCCTAGACCCTGTTGAATGTCCCATAGTAGCTCCCTCTCTTTTGGTGACTCATGTCCCCAATATTTGCAATAAAATGCAAGGTCTCAGGACAGAACTGTTACTTCCCGGCCCTACCACAGTGTCTAGCACACCATTCTGCACATCACAGGTCTTCCCATATCTGCTTGTTGGGCTAATGAAGCTAAGCTGTGTGTTGGGGAATCCCTGCCCTCATTTCTGGGGATGGAATCCCCAACCTCTGAGTCCCATTCCCCACTCTCTGGAAAGGGATCATCCTCTCTTCTTCATTCCCTCATTCCCCAGGGACAGGAAACTTCCTTCCTCTGAGCCAACCTTTGGGCTGGAAGAAAGTCCTCCCTCATCGGAGGAATTTGCAGGGGGCCTTATCCCTTCCCCAGTGACAAAACTGAAGGAAAGGAGCAACTGAAGCTCACAGGCAGGGTAAAGCAGAGATATGAGGGGAGGCAAAGAGGCCCTGGTTCCAGTTGTCTCCAAGACCATGATCCATCCCTGTTATTTCTACGGTTTGGTCATTGAACCAATAAATTCCCCTCTCTGTCTAAACTACTTTAAGTTTGGGCTTCTGACACTTGCAGCCAAAATCTCTGACCAATATAATCTGTGAATGCTTGACACCTTTACAGGTAATCAAATTATGGTAGTGGTGATTAGAAATTTTATTTTAACACGCATGTTACGGGGTTAGCAGGGCAGGAGCTCACCTTCCCATGGCTCAGTTTCCTTTCTCTGCAGGCAGCCATTTGCATCTGCTGATTGGCATAGAAACAGACACAGCTCAAAAAAATGCTTTGAACCCTGTCCACTACTGGGTTCAGGTCTTCCAGGTGGTAAAAGTGGGGGGACTTTGGAGGGTAGGCTGCATGGTGCATGCAAATGAGTGTGAGAGAGAGAGAGAGAGAGAGAGAGAGAGAGAGATGGGGGCAGGAAAGAGGGCTCCCTGAGAACTCACCATAAAAGAAGAAGGAAACAGGGAGAGTGGGCTGCCTCTGCAAGGACCTCACATTCAAGAGGCCAGTGGATGAGATCTCTTGTGGGGAGCTCATCCCAACTGAAACTCCCTCCCACAAGTGCGTGCACTCTTGGAGAACAAAAGATGCTCTAGCACAAAACACTGTTGCAGCAATATTGCTGTGACACCCCCTTGCTGAGCACAATGTCTTCACTTCCACGAGTGATGACAGATTCTGGAGACTGGTTGCTGGGTTTCAACTCTGCCACGTACAAACTTATGACTTAGACTAAGTCATTCAGCCTCTCTATACCTCAGTTTTCTCACCTGTAAACTGGTTTATCTTAATGATTAGATGAATTAAAATACATAAAGTGTTTGAATAGTACCTGGCACATAGTAAGCACTAAATTAATGTTTGTTTGTTTTTTTAATATATTGCTGCTGCTGCCGCCAGCACCATCACTCACACATACCCCTTCCTCCCTCTCACCAACTGACTGAGCCCTGTGTGACTCACAGACCCAGACCACACTCTGGTCAGGCTTCTCTGATTTGTTACACCTGATACCTGGATATAGAACCTGGACATAAACCCCTATGTTTGCACCACAGCATCACCTCTACCCTCAAAGATTTCAGAGGATATCAAGGCCTAGCAGAATTACCCAGCCTGACCTCTTAATTTTAGCAGATGAAGAGGCTGGGGCCCAAGGAGTGGTCCTGTAGAAAGAGTGAACTAAAAACAGTGGAAGTGTGTCAGAGTGGGAGGATTCCGCCCCGCCCCCCACCCCCCGACAGAGGGAGCAGAATACAAAAAGGAACCTGGGGAGAGACTTTTTTCTTCTGCTCTGACACTAACTTACTCTGTGAGCCTAGACAGTGGAAACACCATGAGAATGAATGAGGAAGGACCCATGTTTTGGAGAACTTTTTCTGCCTATGGTCACTTGGAGAATGGTAGCCTGGGAATTCCCAAGTACCACTACCTTATTCCCACTTCTACAAGTAGTCTCTGACCTTAGCCTCCCCTCAGAACTCTGAGCAAGGCTTACCTAGGCTCAGAAAGTGGCCACCATGCTGATTTATTAAGCCAGTGCACTCCTTGTCAGCCCTTCTCTGCTATGGGGAAGAGCACGGAGTAGTGGCTACTCCTTACCATGGAAACTCATCTTCTCACCCTCTGAAGCAATGTCCTCAGTGTCATCATTGTCTAACCATGACTGGAAGCTAACTGTGATCAGACATCCATGTCTAACTTCTAATAAGGAAGGGAGTGGAAAGTTAGTGCATTGTCAGGTCCTGCTTGAGGACCTTTGAACTCCTCTCCCCTCCCCCCCATTTATCTACCAACTCCACAAGCATCCTTCTTCCAAATCCCTATTCTCTTCTGCCATGACTCTGTGCTCCAGGGAGAGTTGGAGGCAAACACATTAACTGTATGTCCTCCCAACCTGTCTATCAGAACTTACAGTCTCTTGTTCATTTCTCTGTTATGGGGACAACCCTTTTGACCATTCTTTTCTTTCTATTGGTACCTTAGGCTACCCAGTATACTACCAATTTCTATTTTTGTTTTCAGCTTTTAGCATTAGGCCTTTCCAGGGACCCAAATGCTCAACCATCAAGGATCTCTGAAGAATGAGGGAAGATGTTAATCCAGTTCTAGAAATCTTTTTTGAGTGTCTGATCTAATAGAACTTCATGAGGCACTAGACACATGGGAATAAATTAATCCTAGATGCTTTCTTTAAGAATCTCCTAGTCTGGGCACGCCTGGGTGGCTCAGTTGGTTAAGTGATACTTTAGGCTCAGGTCATGATCCCAGGGTTCTGGGATTGAGTCCCACATCCGACTCCTTGCTCAGTGGGGAGCCTGCTTCTCCCTCTGCCTATTCTGCCTGCTCTGCCTGCAGCTCCCCCTGCTGTGCTCTCTCTCTCTGACAAATAAATAAAATCTTTAAAAAACAAAAACAAAAGAATCTCCTAGTCTGATGGGCACATGGGTATTTGTCTATGGGGGATGTTATCCTTAGAATGTTTCAGTTGTCTGGACAAGAGAATGGCACACAGATGGTGAGGTGAGTTGACTCTTCTTTTAAAAAGGGAAGAAGAAAAAAAGGTTTGATCCGAACAACCACACCATACACTGACAAGCTTATCCAAGTTTTTATGCGTGGGAAGGGTCCTGCCTAAGGGCTGCCATAGTGGACATCTATGGTGTGGTCAGCCAGCACAACTCTTCTCTTGGAAACTGTCTCCTCCATCCACATGGCTACCCAGGGAATCATTGCTCTTATATAATCCTACCCGCAGCCATAATTGGTCCAGGTGTGGGTACTTGTCCAACGATGGGTCAACAAACACTTCCTCATCATTACTTCTTTTTTTTATTTTTTTAAAGATTTTTATTTATTTATTTGAGAGAGAGAATGAGAGAGAGAGAGAGAGAGAGCATGAGAGGGGGGAGGGTCAGAGGGAGAAGCAGACTCCCCGCTGAGCAGAGAGTCCAATGTGGGACTCGATCCTGGGACTCCAGATCATGACCTGAGCCGAAGGCAGTCGCTTAACCAACTGAGCCACCCAGGCGCCCCTCATCATTACTTCTTAATTGGGAAATGAATCATTCTCTTTTGAATGGTTAAAGCTATAAATATAAATCTCAGGAAATGTTTGCAGCTACTTTCCCTATCATTAAGAGAAAAGGTGGTCTGTAGTGAAGAAAGAATAAATAAAAAGTTGAAGCAAAAGATATAGAGTCTCATGTTAGAATTTAGGAGCCTAGTTCTGGTGATTCCTGAGACATCCTTACTCTTTTTGCAAATTAGTTGTTCAGTCCTTCAATGGATTTTTTTTAATCCAACACATTCTTCTTTATGTTTAATCTAGTTCAAGTGGGATTTGTCACTTCCAAATAAAGATATTCAAATAAAAATTGGTATAAGCTATGTAATGATGCAAAGAGCAGATCTTAAAATATGAAACTGGTCCTGTTGATGTAGGGTGGGAGGCAGTGAGAATGTCTCCATTCTGAGCCTGGAAATGATATGACCTTGTTAGGTGATAATAAAGTAGCTGGAAAAACTATTGCATGTGTCTCTTAGAACTTGATGTCAATTTTTCCCCTTGCCCTGTGGTTGCAACATCAAAGGATTAAGTAGAAAAAGGTAAAATATTCATGTATACTGTCTACATTTGCACCCTCAGAAAGGTGCATCACGAGGGAACAGGTAGATGAAGGACAGCATGATAATTTGTAACTCTGGTAAGGAAATCTCTGCCTGTGACCAGCAATCAGAGGCTGCAGCAAGAGGATAACCATGTGCTTGGCAGATTGTCCATAGTCAAGTTTTCTGCCACCCCCTAAAGTGAATATTGATTAGGAAACAGTGAATGTCTTATAACGAAATGGAGATATTTGGGAAGATCCAGATAAATTAGGAAAGTGTGATTCTCCCAGTCCGTGGCACTCTGGCCTGACAGCAGGAAAGAGCTGACATTCATTTTTTTTTTTTTTTGAAACCACTGAATCTGAAGCATCTGAAACCACTTTCTAAGCTAGGGGAATTCCCCATCTAACAGATGCCAGATACTTGCTTTCTAAACTTCCCTTACAACCAAGATTTAGACACTTGACCTAGTCTCAGCCAATCATGTACACTCATCACAGACTAAGCTAAGGAATCTGTAGTAGTGAGGACTCATGGACCATAAAAATTTTCTACAGGGGCAAAAGGTTGCAGCAAGATCTAGTTCGAGGTGCAGCAGGCCCCTACAGAGCTTGTTCTTGGCAGCAGTGAGGGTTCAGTGCCAATCACATCAGCTGTGTAAGGGGCAGTGGTGGCAAGGCTGTTTTCATGGGGAAAACAATGTAGCTTAATTTAGGGTAGTATTTCTAGTTCTATGTTCTAGTTCTAGTTCTATAGTTGGTCCTCCAGTCATTCCAGTAATTCTCTGAGATATCTAATATCTTTTATGAATGTAATGTCTAATAAATATATTTTTTTGCTTAAATAAGATGTAGTTTCTGTTGCTTGTAACTAATGACTCTGATATAGAAATTGGTACTAGATTGGCTGAGGGCATCAGACTCTCAGAACTATTGGAATCTTGGAATAATTGTGATTTCTGGTTGGGAAAAAAGGCAGCAAAAATCCAGACATAGAGTGTTATTTAATGGCAAAACAGTTCATCAATTTATTACCAGTGGCCACCTGGAATTAAGTATCCATAAAGAGCATAGACTTGGTGGACTGTCAGGGATCAGTATAAAGGGAATGAGGAATTCAAGGATTGTGAGGATGTGTGGAAAGCTTAAAGAGAGAATGAGAGGGTAAAAATCAAACTCAACGTTTGCTCCTGTGTGAGAGTTAGAGAATGGTTTGAAAGAGGGACATGCCAGGATGGGAATGGTGATGAAAGAATTTGGATGGCTAAGAGAGGCCTAAGCCCTTTGTGAGTTAGGGCTAGGTTGGGAGCACATAAGGGAAAATCCAAAATAACAACAAGGTAAGCAAAATAATAGATTATTTCTTCTTCACTTAAGGTAAGTCTATAAGTAAGGAGTCCAGTGCTTGTGTGGCTGCTCCATTGGCATTAAGGACTCAGATTCCTTCTTTTTTTTTGTTTCCTAGAGTGTGGTTTCTAACTTAGGTTCTTACGTCCTAGGTAGCTACTGGAGATCCAGCTAACACATTCATATTCTAGGCAGCAAGAATGAGGAAAAAGGAAAAGAAAAAGTGCATCTCTCAGTGAGACAGCTCCTTAATAAGGAACCTTCTAGAAGTTCCATTCAACACTTACTTCTTTGCCTGAGCTTAGTCATACAGTCACATCAAACTTAATGGGAGACTAGGAAAGGCAAGATTTTAACTGAGCACATTAGTATGCCCCATCCCCAGTAGAGTCTATGTTGCTGAGGAGAGAATGGATATTAGGCAGGTGTATTGTTACCCATTGCTACATAACAAACTACCCCAAACTTACTAGCTTAAAACAACACACATTTATTATCTCATAATTTCCGTGGATCAGGAATCTGGATGTGACTTACCTGAGTATTCTGCTTCAGGGCCTCTCATAAGGTTGAGTCAAGGTGCCAAATCTTTAGTCTCAAATGAAAGCCTGACCAAGGAAAGATTGCTTCCAAGCTCACTCACATGGTTGTTACCGGGATTCAGTTCCTCCAGGGCTGCTGGACTGAAGGGGTCAGTCCTTACCAGATTTTGGCCAGAGGTTGCCCTCAGTTCCTTGCCATATGGACCTCTCCAACAGGGAAAGCAAATAAGAAGAGCCAGACAAAATGCCAGCAAGACAGAAGTCAGTCTTTCATAAACTAACCTTGGAAATGACATCATATCACTTTTGCCGTATTCTATTCCTTAGAAGAAGGTTACTAGGTCCTGCCCACACTCAAGGAGAGGGGATTATACAAGGACATGAGAATCAGAAGACAAGGATCACTGAGAGCCATGTCAGAAGCTATCTATCACAGCAGGCAACTAATGATCTCTGTCACAATCCCAACCTCCCACTGAAAGTAGCCAGATACTATAGGACTTCCTCTCTGTCTAATGGGATAACTTTTCTCTTGTTTGAAGACCATGTAAAGATGTCCCCATGGGAATTATCTGGTAAGAGGAAACCAAGTTTCCTTATGCCCCATCCCACTGACTTCATTATCTCCATACTCACAGCCAGAATCAGACCCCAACATGCCTCATGGTCAAATAGGAGGTCAAATTCACAAGAAGGCCTTCCCACTAAAAGAATTAAAAGATTGTTCAAATTTATATCAATAAAATCTGGCAAATCTGAGAATGGATTTTGAGGTGCTGGACCAGGGAGGAGGAACATAATTTAAAATTAGGCTGAATAGATCAATATGAGTGCACATACCAGAGAGCCTGGATTTCATGAGTTAGTTCTAATAACTGGGAGTTCTTTTTTTTTTTTAAGATTTTATTTATTTATTTGAGACACAGAGAGAGCATGAGTGGGGGGTAGGGGCAAAGGGAGAGGGAGAATCAAACTCCTCTTTGAGCAGGGCCCAATGCGGGGCTCGATCCCCAGACCCTGGGATCATGACCTGAGCCAAAGGCAGACGCTTAACCAACTGACCACCCAGGTGCCCCATAACTGGGAGTTCTGTTGCCTTTTTTTTTAAAAGATGAGGTTATTTTTCCCTAGAGTCTATAATAACATTTTTGTATATTCACTTTACCTTATATCTACCCAGCTATCCATTCTTCTATTCATCTCTCAATCTGTTGTATTTTTTGATGCATTCACAGTAAGTTACAGACATCCATACACTTGGTTCCTAACACTTCTGTGTATCAATTTTAACAAAATATTATTTGTTAATTTTCAGGTAAAATTTTCGTACAGTGAAATGCCTAAATCTTAAGTGCACCCACCACGCAATGAGTATGACACACACACATGTCTATGTAACCCAACCCCTTACCATCATCCCAGAAAGTTTTCATGCCTCTTCCCAATTAATCCCAACTCCCACTCCCTCACAGGGAGTAACCACTCTTCTGATTCTTTTTCCACTAGAAAAAGTTCTTTAATTTTGCCCGTTCTTTAATTCCTTTGAGTACTTTGTGTAAGCCTTCTTTTACTCAACAAAAAGTTTTTGAGATTCACCTATGTTGTGTGTATCAATAGTTCATTACATTTTTTTATTGCTGAGTAGTAATTCATTGAATGAATATACTTGTGTAGGCAGAATTCTAAGATGTCTCCAAAATTCCTACCTCTTGGTGTACATGCCCTGTGTAATTCCCAGTACTATGACTATGATGAGATATCACTTCCATAATTAGGTTATATCATATGACACTATTGACTATTAAAAAGGGTGGATCTGACCTAATGACGTTGAATCCTTTATATTTGGGTTAAGAGGTCAGAAAACAGTGAAGTCAGAGAGATTTGAAAAACATCACTCAACAGGAGGAAGAGTCTTCATAGCCAAATGGAGGGGCCACATGGCAAATGTGGGTGACCTCCAGGAGCTGAGAGTGACTTCCAGCTGACAGCCAGTAAGAAGACAGGACCTCAGTCCTACAACTACGAGGAATTGAATTCTGCTAAGAATCGAATAAACTCGGGAGTGGATTTTTCCTCAGAGTCTCCAAAAGGAAATGCAACCTGGCTGACATCCTGAAATCCTGAGCAGATGAGAACTGTGCCCTACTCTGAACTGTGAGCTAATGAGTGAATTGTGAGCTACAGAATTGTGAGCTAATGAGTGAATGTTTTTTTTTTTCTATCACTGTGGTTGTCTTTTTTTTTTCTTTAATTTTATTATGTTATGTTAGTCACCATACAGTACATCATTAGTTTTTGATGTAGTGTTCCATGATTCATTGTTTTCATATAACACCCAGTACTCCATGCAATACATGCCCTCCTTAATACCCATCACTGGGCTAACCCATCCCCCAAGCCCCCTCCCCTCTAAAACCCTCAGTTGGTTTCTCGGAGTCCATAGTCTCTCATGGTTCATCTCTCCCTCCAATTACCCCCCCCTTCATTTTCCCCTTCTTTCTCCTAATGTCCTCCATGCTATTCCTTAGGTTCCACAAATAAGTGAAACCATATGATTCATTTTCTCTGTTTGACTTATTTCACTTAGCATAACCTCCTCCAGTCATCCACGTTGATGTAAAAGTTGGGTATTCATCCTTTCTGATGGCTGAGTAATATTCCATTGTATATATGGACCACATCTTCTTTATCCATTCGTCTGTTGAAGGGCATCTCGGCTCTTTCCACAGTTTGGCTATTGTGGACATTGCTGCTATGAACATTGGGGTGCATATGGCCCTTCTTTTCACTACATCTGTGTCTTTGGGGTAAATACCCAGGAGTGCAATTGCTGGGTCATAGGGTAGCTCTATTTTTAATTTTTTGAGGAACCTCCACACTGTTTTCCAAAGTGGCTGTACCAACTTGCATTCCCACCAACAATATAAGAGGGTTCCCCTTTCTCCACAACCCCTCCAACATTTGTTGTTTCTTGCCTTGTCAATTTTTGCCATTCTAACTGGTGTAAGGTGGTATCTCAATGTGGTTTTGATTAGAATTTCCCTGATGGCTAGTGATGATGAACAGAATGATGTGTCTGTTAGCCATTTGTATGTCTTCTTTGGAGAAGTGTCTGTTCATGTCTTCTGCCCATTTTTTGACTTGATTATTTGTTTTTTGGGTGTTGAGTTTGAGAAGTTCTTTATAGATCTTGGATATCAGCCCTTTGTCTGTAATGTCATTTGCAAATATCTTCTCCCATTCTGTGGGTTGCCTCTTTGTTTTGTTGTCTGTTTCCTTTGCTGTGCAGAAGCTTTTTATCTTGATGAAGTCCCAAAAGTTCAAACTCTCTCTCTTCACAGATGACATGATACTTTATGTGGAAAATCCAAAAGACTCCACCTCCAAATTACTAGAACTCATAGAGCAATTCAGTAATGTGGCAGGATACAAAATCAATGCACAGAAATCGGTTGCTTTCTTATACACAAACAATGCAACTGTAGAAAGAGAAATTAGAGAATTGATTCCATTTACAATAACACCAAAAACCATAAGATACCTCGGAATAAACCTAACAAAAGAGGTAAAGGATCTATACTCTAGGAACTACAGAACACTCGTGAAAGAAATTGAAGTAGACACAAAAAGATGGAAAAACATTCCATGCTCATCGATCGGAAGAATAAACACTGTTAAAATGTCTATGCTGCCCAGAGCAATCTATACCTTCAACGCCATCCCGATCAAAATGCCAATGACATTTTTCAAAGTGCTGGAACAATCCTAAAATTTGTATGGAATCAGACAAGACCCCGAATCTTTGGGGAAATGTTGAAAAAGAAAAACAAAAGCATGGGCCTCATGTTGCCTGATTTCAAGCTATATTACAAAGCCGTGATCACCAAGACAGCATGGTACTGTCACAAAAACAGACATATAGACCAATGGAACAGAATAGAGAGCCCAGATATGGACCCTCAACTCAAATCTTCAACAAAGCAGGAAAAAATATGCAATGGAAAAAAGACAGTCTCTTCAATAAATGGTGCTGGGAAAATTGGACAGCTATATATAGAAGAATGAAACTTGATCATTCTCTAACACCCACACACAAAGATAAACTCAAAATGGATGAAAGACCTCAATGTGAGACAGGAATCCATCAAAATCCTAGAGGAGAACATAGGCAGTAACCTCTTCGACATCAGCCACAGCAACTTCTTTCAAGATACATCTCCAAAGGCAAGTGAAACAAAAGGGCAAATGAACTTTTGGGACTTCATCAATATAAAAAGCTTCTGCACAGCAAAGAATGTTGTTTTAAGCTGCTAAGTTTTGGGTTATTTGTTACACAGTAACATAAAACTAATTTAATATGCAGTTTAGCCGTTCTCTTTTGATGGACATATGGGCTATTTCTAGTTTTGTTCTAGTATGAATAGTGCTGCTATGAACATTGATGTGCAAGTCTTTTTTTTGTGGATATATGTTTTCATTTCTCTTGAAATGGAATTGTTGGGTCATAGAGTAGATGTATGTTTTGTTAAATGAAGAATCCTTTGGTATAATGTAGCAGAAAGAATCCAAACACTTATGGAGATGGGAATGTTGGTTTATAAACCTTCCCTTCTAGGAAGGTGTGATTCATTCACAATCAATGCCGTTCCTTGAGAGGGTCCAGATGACGTTCTCTTCACTAAGCCACTGAGAAACATATTTGTGAGAGAGTAACAACATCTTTGGAAAGTGCATAGTAACTGGTTTCTGTAGGCCAGGGATGTTGGGGGAAGACACTGCAGATGGGACTGAAGAATATGGGCATTTCACTAAGATCCTGTTTCATAAAACCAAGAATCCTCTGGAACTGGTGAACAGAAGGCCAACTTAAGACAAGATAAGAGTTATGGTCTCTCACCCAATTTTCAGACCTGGGTTGGTTCCTTGAATGAAGTGAAGGTAGGTACACTTAAGGAAGATGTATAAATATCTGTCGATATATTCCTAATAGGCTTCCCCAATGGGACCTATAGTCATGTCCCAGGATTACTGTTATGGTTGAATTGTGTCCTCCAAAAAGATATGTCAGAGCCCTTTCCCCAGGTACCTGTGTAATAGGTGATGTTATCTGGAAATGGGTTCTTTGCAGATGTAATCAAGCTGAGATAAGGTCATACTGGACTAGTGTGGGTCCTAATCCAATGACTATGTCCTTATAAAAAGACATTTGGACAGAGAGACAAACAGCAAGAACATCAAGTGAGGATGGAGGCAGAGATTGGTGTGATACACTGCAAGCCAGGGAACGCCAAGGACTACTGGTAACCACTAAAGGCTAGGAGAGAGGCATGGAACAGATTCTCAGAGCCTCCAGAAGGAACCAACTCTGCCAACACCTTGACTTTGGACTTCTGTCTTCCAGAACCATGAAAGAATACATTTCTGTTGTTTTAGTCACCCAGCTGTGGTACTTGTTATGGCAGCCCTAGGAAACTAAGAGAATAACTGTGCCCTTGGGAACTCCTGACACTGGCTTAATGCTAATTGGAGTTGTAGTTGGCACCGTGATCCCCCACTCAGAGTGGAGGCTTATGGAGTCAAGTGAAAAACTGACTTTTGATTCTAATCTACCTCACTGCCGGTCCTGTCCTCAAGCCCATTTTTAAACCCATGATTTTTGTAGTTCCATAGTGGATAGTTAGATTAGGCATATTCAGCAAGTGGCAGAATATGTCACTCTAATCCATGGAATATGGCTATTATGGTTGAAAGGGCTAAGGGGAAGCCCTACAGCTTACTTCCTATCAAAATTATAAACAAAAACCAATACTGCATTGCTGGGGGAAATGTAAGACTCAGACACTCATCAAAGACCTGAAAATTCAGAGGTGGCGACTGCTGTTACTTACCCTCTTAACTCACCTGTCTGGCTCATGCAGAAGTCAGAAGGTGTTTGGAGAATGGCAGTTGGTTATTGAAAGGTTAAGACAGGTGATGACTCCAATTGTACTGTTCCTGATATGGTTTCTTTACTAAAGCAAAACAACAGAGCCTCTGCCACCTGTAATAAAGTTATCAACTTGTAAATGGTTTTTCTCTATTTCAACGAGCAAAGAAAACCAAAGGTAGCTTTGTTTAATCTGGCAAGGGCAGAAAATACACCTTCACCATTTTGCTTCATGACCATGTTAACTCTCGGCCTTTGTGCCACAATTTAGTCCACAGGGACTTTGATCTTCTTAGCCTCATGTAAGACATCACACAAGTCCACTATAATTATGACAAAATGCTGGTAAAACCTAAATAGCAGGAGGTATCAGGTACCCCAGATGTCTTAATGAGTTGTGTTCAGTGTTTTTGGTTTTATTTTTAAAATAATTTTATTTTTAATTTATTTTATTTATTCATTTTTTAAAGATTTTATTTATTTGAGAGAGAGAGAGAGAGCATGAGCAGGGTGAGGGGCAGAGGGAGAGAAGCAGGCTCTCTGCTGAGCAGGGAGCCCGACATGGGGCTTGATCCTAGGACTCATGACTTGAGCCGAAGGCAGATGCTTAACAGACTGAACCACCCAGGCGCCCCATTAATTATTTTTTTTAAAGATTTTATTTATTTATTTGAGAGAGAGAGTGAGCGAGAGAGAGAACATGAGCAGGGGCAGAGGAGTCTACTGAGCAGGGAGTCCGACGCGGGGCCAGGACCCTGGGATCATGACCTGAGCCAAAGGCAGACGCTTAACTGACTGAGCCACCCAGGTGTCCCCAGTGTTTTTGGTTTTAGTCATTCTAGGACGTGTGTAGTGGTATCTCATTGTTGTTTTAGTTTACAATTCCCCAATTCCCTGATAACATGATGTGGAGCATCTTTTTGTTTGCTTATTTGCTATTTATTTTCTTTGGTGGGGTGTCTGTTCAGATCTTTTTTTTTTTTTCTTCCTTTCCTCTCCTCTCCTTTCCTTCCTTCTTCTTTTTCCTTCCTTCCTTCTTTCCTTTCTTTCTTCTCTCTCTCCCCTTTCCTTTTCTTTCTTCCTTCTTTCTCTCTCTCCCTTCTTTCCTTCCTCTTTCTCTTTCTTTTCGTTCTTTCTTTTCCTTCCTTCCTTCCTTCTTCCCTTCCTCCCTT